>NC_056448.1:1593915-1951415 GCF_018296145.1 Oncorhynchus tshawytscha | reverse complement strand
TTAAGGTGGAGGAGGTTCTGCTCGCGGTCGGTGAACAGGTAGGAGCTGAGTTTATACATTCTGCTTCTAGAATGAACAAAGCTGTGGTTGTGTTCATGAAAAGGGCTAATTTGGTCGGTAGGCTAATTGCTAGCGGAATATTTGTAAGGGATGTGTTGGTGTCAATTTCACCTCTCTCTACCCCTTCAACAAGAGTTGTAGTGGCAAATTTGCCTCCGTTTATTACGGATGATCAAATTAGGAAAGAGCTGAGTCGTTTTGGTAAGTTTGCTAGCGGTTTCCGTGTACTGTCAGCAGGTTTTCAGGCAGATGCCGTTAAGCACGTTGTTTCGTTCAGGAGGCAAGTGTTTATGTTTCTGAACAATAATGAGCAACAGCTAAATGTGCATTTTAAAGTGAGGCATGGGGAGGGGCTCTATGCAGGTTTTGCCAGCACAGATAGTCTACGGTGTTTTGAATGTGGGGATTTGGGGCACAAGAGTTTTGCGTGCCCACATAAAGGCCATAGACAAGGTGAGGGTGTAAGCGCAAGTGGGGGAAATCGAGGTCAAAATGCAGGGGGTAAGGAGATGCAGACAGCAGAGGCTGGGCCTAGTCAGTCTAGAGATGGTGGTGTAGATGAGGCTGGGCCTAGTCAGGCTAGAGATGGTAGGGTAGTGGAGGCTGGGTCTAGTCAGGCTAGAGATGGTGGAGAAGCAGAGGCTGGGTCTAGTCAGGTTAGAGATGGTGGGGTAGCTGAGGCTGGGCCTAGACATGCTATGGAGGGTGGTGCAGATGATGCTGGGCTGAGTCATGCTATGGAGGGTGGTGTAGCTGAGGCTGGCCCTAGTCATGCTATGGAGGGTGGTGTAGCTGAGGCTGGCCCTAGTCATGCTATGGAGGGTGGTGCAGATGATACTGCGTCTAGTCAGGTTATTCTAGTGGATGAGGAGAGTATAGTGGGGAAGTGTAAGAGATTAGGGGGAGGAGGAGGGTGTCAAGAGGAAAAGGAAAAGGGTGTGGACAAAGGCACCATGGAAATGTTGCCTGTTGCTGTGGGTGAGGCCCTAACCAGAGAGAAAGGGCAGGTGGTCAGGGTGGGAGATAGAGAAGAGGAGGAAAGTGAGTCTGAGGAAGAGGATGAGGAGTTATTTTTTTCAGACTCCTCTTCAATTGGCCCGGAGCTGACAGCCAGTCAAACAGAGGGGTCTAAGTACACGTTGAGAGAACTGACAAGGTTCCTGAATGAGACTAAGGGGAAAAAAGTTAATCTTGAGGCTTTTTTTCCTGATCCTAGAAAGTTTGTAAGATCAGTACAACATGCTATGACAAATGAGGGGCATGGTGTCCTCTCACCCAGGAAACGGTTTAGGTTGAGGAAGTGGGTCACAACAGTGCGTAAAGGTTTACCTTCAGACACGTTTTAAATGTTTAATTTCTTACTGACACTGGGGCTTTTGAGCTTTGCTATTGGTCTATTTCTCTGCTGGCTTTTCTCCCACTTCTTATGGAGACTCTTCGGGTAGGCTCGCTCAATATAAATGGCGCCAGAGATGATGGGGAAAGAGGAGTGTGTTGGGTGAATATGTAAAACAAAAAAAGTACAGGTGTTGTTTCTGCAGGAGACGCATAGTGATGTGGTGAATGAAGTTGATTGGGGGCTCTGGTGGAAAGGGGCAAGTGTGTTGAGCCATGGGACAAATCTTAGTGCAGGGGTGGCAGTCCTTTTTGCACCGGGACTGGCTGTAAAAATTTGCTCCTCAAAGGAGGTGTGTAGGGGTAGGTTGCTTGTTGTTAAAGCAGAAATTAACAACATGTGTTTTGTCTTTATAAATGTGTATGCGCCTAACACAGGGAGAGAAAGAGGGGTTCTATTTGGGAGTCTTAGACAGGAACTCTCACAAGTAGCGCCTGAGGAGACGCTGGTGATCGGAGGTGACTGGAACTGTACAATGGATTTTACAAAAGACAGAAATGGGGAAGAGCCTCATTCAGTGTCAGTGGGAGTGTTAAGGGATATCTTTAATCAGTTTGACCTAGTGGATGTTTGGAGAACTAAACATCCAAACACAAGACAGTATACGTG
Organism: Oncorhynchus tshawytscha; assembly: GCF_018296145.1. Lineage (NCBI taxonomy): Eukaryota > Metazoa > Chordata > Actinopteri > Salmoniformes > Salmonidae > Oncorhynchus > Oncorhynchus tshawytscha. Next base: position 1,949,350 of record NC_056448.1, on the reverse strand, counting down.
GGTGAAGGTTTTTGGGGCTAGGGTGAGTGCAGCTCGACTTGATCGTTTTTACATGTCCAGGAATCAGAGCAATAGGCTGCTGGGTGCTACCATTCTCCCAGTGGGGTTTTCGGATCACCACATAACCATGGCTCGGCTGTCTATTTCACCAGGGCCCCGGCAGGCATCTTATTGGAAGTTTAATGTAAAGCTCTTACAAGATGCCACTTTTTGCTCAGGTTTCCAGACTTTTTGGGAAAGATGGGGGCAGCGAAGAGAGGAGTATGAGTCTCTGAGTCAATGGTGGGATGTGGGGAAAGTGCAAATTCGGCTTTTCTGTCAACAGTACACAGCTCTCTCATCCTCAGAGGCTAGGAGAGTATTGGGGGAACTAGAGCGGTGTATTAGTGAGATGGAGGTAGAGATGGTGGGGCAAGGCAATGTAGGCCTCCAGGCTAACTTAGCCGACTTACGTAGGGACCTGGGCAGTTTTTTCCAGGTTAAAGCAAAGGGAGCACTTGTAAGAGCTAGGTTCTCCATGCTCAAGGAGATGGATGCTCCCAGCTCCTTCTTCTTTGGTTTGGAAAGACAGAGCAGTGAAGCCAAGGGTATGCATTGTCTACGGCTGTCTGATGGGCGGGTGACCTCTGTGGTGGGGGAGATGCGGGAGCGGACTGTGGAGTTTTATACTGAATTGTATAGGGCAGAAATGTGTGATCCTATGTGTGCTCAGGTCTTGTTCGCAGGACTCCCTAAGCTCTCTCGGGCACAGAGGGATGAAATGGACATTCCTCTGTTGTCACATGAACTGGCAGAGGCAGTAACCCAGATGTCCCCCGGTCGTGCACCCGGGGTCGATGGACTTCCAGTGGAATTTTACAAAAATTCTGGGGAACAATTGGACAGGATTTCTTTTGCGTGTTGCGTGAATGCGTCGGGGTAGGAGAGTTGCCGATGAGCTGCCGTCGGGCGGCTCTGACTCTCCTGCCCAAAAAAGGGGACTTGTGTGAACTTAAGAACTGGAGGCCTGTGGCATTACTCTGTGCGGACTACAAGATTTTTGCCAAGGTCCTCTCTAACAGACTGAAGTCCCATCTGGACTCTATAATACACAAGGACCAGACATATTGTGTACCGGGACGCTCAATCACGGACAACTTGTTCTTGATTAGGGACATGTTGGACTTGTCGAGAGGTTCTAATGTGAACTTTGGACTGGTCTCTTTAGATCAAGAGAAGGCTTTTGATAGAGTGGATCATGAGTATCTGTTTAATGTGATGTCTGTGTTTGGGTTTGGGAAGAGTTTTGTGACCTGTGTGAAGCTGTTGTATGCTGGGGCGTCATGTATGGTTAAGGTGGGAGGGGGCTCAGTAGGCCAGTCTGGGTGAGACGGGGCATTAGACAAGGATGCCCTCTATCTGGGCAGCTGTACACACTAGCCATTGAGCCTTTTTTAGGACTGCTACGCAGGAGACTGCGGGGAGTGTGCTGGACAGGCATGGATGTGGTGACAGGAATAGCAGTCTCAGCATATGCAGATGATGTTTCTGTGATGGTCAGGGATGGGCAAGATATGCAGGAACTAGAGACCAGTCTGAAGGTGTACGAGGGAGCTTCATCAGCTAAGGTAAACTGGGGAAAGAGCAAAGCTCTGTTATGTGGGGCATGGGGGATAGGGCTCCTCCTCTGCTTCCAGGGGTTTGCAGTGGGGTTGTGAAGGGCTTAAAGTGTTGGGGGTGTACCTGGGCTCGGAGAGGTGGGTCAGCAAGAACTGGGAGGGGCTGTCACAGGCAGTGGTGTCAAGACTGGCCAGGTGGAGGTGGCTCCTGTCCCAAGTGTCATATAGAGGGAGGGTGCTGATAATCAACAACCTGGTGGCATCTTCCTTGTGGCATAAACTGGCTGTCCTCAACCCCCCGCCGGTCTGCTTGCAGACCTGCAACGCAAGCTGGTGGACTTCTTTTGGTCGGGACATCACTGGCTGAAGGCAGCAGTTTTGTACATGACCGTCCACGAAGGAGGACAGGGCCTGGTGGAACTGGAGAGCAGGATGGCTGCTTTCCGACTAAAGGCGGTGCAGAGACTGCTGTACCACACTGATGTTGGCTGGAGAGAACCAGCATGCGCGCTGCTGAGGAGAGCTGGCGGATTAGGGTTGGACCGGCAGCTGTTCCTCATGAAGCTGGAGAGGCTGAGTACAGCAGGTCTCTCAGAGTTTTACTCTGCGGTGCTGAGGGCCTGGCAGCTGCTAAGGCCCACACGAGAAGGGGGTGTGGAGCCTGGGCAGTGGGTGTGGGAGGAGCCTATCTTCCACAACCCAGCCATCCCTTTGAGATCGGTTCAGTCGGCCACCCTGCAGAGGCAACTGATGGCAGGGGGTTTACAAAGGCTGGGTGACCTGAGACTGCTGGGAGAGGAGGGGTGGAAAACCCCAGAGGTCTTGGCGCAACAAACAGGAATAACGTCTCTTAGGCTGCTGGAGAGATTCCTGGAGGAGGTCCAGGAGGCACTGTCTGAGCCGGTAAGGGGGGTGTTTGAGAGGCCAAAGGGAGAGGGGCCACCAATGTTCCCGCCACTGCAGGTGACTGCAGAGACTGGAGACTGGCAAGGGGGTCTGGAGGACTTGTTAGATTTTAACACTCCGAGCCTGGGGGAGTTTGAGGGGTGGGAGGTAAAGCCCTCTACAACCTCTGCGTTAAGGTTAGGAGCATTAGAAGCCTAACAGGAGTGAAGGCTCATCAGTGGCAGGGGGTATGTGGGGCGGAGAGTATGGTGGGTTTTAGATGGAGGGCGCTCTACAAACCCCCAGTACCAAAGAGGTCAGGGGACCTCCAGTGGAGGGTTCTTCATGGAGCCCTGGCCACTAACAGCTGGTTGGCACGGGTTGATCCGGGAATTGGGCAGGGGTGTCCTTTCTGTCAAATGAAAGAAACTGTAATTCATGTGTTTTCTGTGTGCACCAGGTTAATGCCATTAATGTCTCTGTTGGAATGTCTGTGTGACAGGTTGGGGGTGGTTTTTGCTGTTGGGATGTTTATAATGGGATACAGGTATTCGAGTAAGGAGAAAGAAAAATGTGTTTTGTTGAATTTTCTGTTTGCTCAGGCAAAGTTAGCTATTTGGCTAACAAGGAGGAACAGGGTCAAAGGTGGGGGATAACAGACCCTTTACTACTGTTTAATGGGATGGTCTCTGCGCGCCTTAGGGTTGAGTTTGAGTTCTATAAAATGATCAAATGTGTGGAGATGTTTGAGGAGATATGGTGTGTTGGGGGGCTGTCTGTATTGCTGGGGAAGATGTTTTGGATATACGGTTGTAGGAGAGGGTTTTTATTTTTTATTTTAGGAGTGGGGGTGAGTTTTAAATGAATTGAGAATGTCTCAATAAAGAAAGACCAAAAGTCAAAAGTCTCTCTCTACCCAGACACTAGAGGACCCATGCCTGCAACAGCTTTCTAAGGATTAATACTACATCCTATTTCAGGGTAGTTGCATTTAGAAATTAATATTTAATAAAGATGAACCTGTTTCTCTTAACTGCGTCCAAAATTAGGTGCTTGAATTGAGAAATCCTGTGTTCTCGATAGGAACCATGTAGCAGAGGATCATGCAGTAAATGATGCTACAGTAGCTTTGACCTTGTCTGATGTGGTCTTAACATTCTGTATACTCCCCTTGTCCTAAGGGTCAAAAATGACCCGTCTTCACTGAACCCCTCAAATAAAGCAGCATGATTGAATTTTAAACGCCATGAAGAATCAACCCGTCATTCATCACAAACGTTGTGAATATCTGGGTTTTCCCTCTTCACAATGCCGAAAGACAGCATTTAGTCAGTGGACACCTCTCGTTTTCATAACAAAGCCCCTGTCATTTAATCAGTGGACACCTCTCGTTTTCATAACAAAGCCCCTGTCATTTAATCAGTGGACACCACTCGTTTTCATAACAAAGCCCCTGTCATTTAATCAGTGGACACCACTCGTTTTCATAACAAAGCCCCTGTCATTTAATCAGTGGACACCACTCGTTTTCATAACAAAGCCCCTGTCATTTAATCAGTGGACACCACTCGTTTTCATAACAAAGCCCCTGTCATTTAATCAGTGGACACCACTCGTTTTCATAACAAAGCCCCTGTCATTTAATCAGTGGACACCACTCGTTTTCATAACAAAGCCCCTTTCATTTAATCAGTGGACACCACTCGTTTTCATAACAAAGCCCCTGTCATTTAATCAGTGGACACCACTCGTTTTCATAACAAAGCCCCTGTCATTTAATCAGTGGACACCACTCGTTTTCATAACAAAGCCCCTGTCATTTAATCAGTGGACACCACTCGTTTTCATAACAAAGCCCCTGTCATTTAATCAGTGGACACCATCGTTTTCATAACAAAGCCCCTGTCATTTAATCAGTGGACACCACTCGTTTTCATAACAAAGCCCCTGTCATTTAATCAGTGGACACCACTGTTTTCATAACAAAGCCCCTGTCATTTAATCAGTGGACACCACTCGTTTTCATAACAAAGCCCCTGTCATTTAATCAGTGGACACCACTCGTTTTCATAACAAAGCCCCTGTCATTTAATCAGTGGACACCACTCGTTTTCATAACAAAGCCCCTGTCATTTAATCAGTGGACACCACTCGTTTTCATAACAAAGCCCCTGTCATTTAATCAGTGGACACCACTCGTTTTCATAACAAAGCCCCTGTCATTTAATCAGTGGACACCACTCGTTTTCATAACAAAGCCCCTGTCATTTAATCAGTGGACACCACTCGTTTTCATAACAAAGCCCCTGTCATTTAATCAGTGGACACCACTCGTTTTCATAACAAAGCCCCTGTCATTTAATCAGTGGACACCACTCGTTTTCATAACAAAGCCCCTGTCATTTAATCAGTGGACACCACTCGTTTTCATAACAAAGCCCCTGTCATTTAATCAGTGGACACCACTCGTTTTCATAACAAAGCCCCTGTCATTTAATCAGTGGACACCACTCGTTTTCATAACAAAGCCCCTGTCATTTAATCAGTGGACACCACTCGTTTTCATAACAAAGCCCCTGTCATTTAATCAGTGGACACCACTCGTTTTCATAACAAAGCCCCTGTCATTTAATCAGTGGACACCACTCGTTTTCATAACAAAGCCCCTGTCATTTAATCAGTGGACACCACTCGTTTTCATAACAAAGCCCCTGTCATTTAATCAGTGGACACCACTCGTTTTCATAACAAAGCCCGTCATTTAATCAGTGGACACCACTTTTTCATAACAAAGCCCTGTCATTTAATCAGTGGACACCACTCTTTTCATAACAAAGCCCCTGTCATTTAGTCAGTGGACACCTGTTTGGAAGAACAAAGCCCTCCTGTCATTTAATCAGTGGACACCACTCGTTTTCATAACAAAGCCCCTGTCATTTAATCAGTGGACACCACTCGTTTTCATAACAAAGCCCCTGTCATTTAATCAGTGGACACCACTCGTTTTCATAACAAAGCCCCTGACATTTAATCAGTGGACACCACTCCACACTGCCCTTTCCCACCTAACAAAGCACATAATCAAATGCTATTCATTGACTAAAGCCAGCATTTAATCAGTGGACCCCTCGTTTTCATAACAAAGCCCCTGTCATTTAATCAGTGGACACCACTCTGCAACTTCATAACAAAGCCCCTGTCATTTAATCAGTGGACACCACTGCGTTTTCATAACAAAGCCCCTGTCATTTAATCAGTGGACACCACTCTTTTCATAACAAAGCCCCTGTCATTTAATCAGTGGACACCACTCATGTTTGCAGACAAACAAAGCCCTGTCATTTAATCAGTGGACACCACTGTTTTCATAACAAAGCCCCTGTCATTTAATCAGTGGACACCACTCGTTTTCATAACAAAGCCCCTGTCATTTAATCAGTGGACACCACTCGTTTTCATAACAAAGCCCCTGTCATTTAATCAGTGGACACCACTCGTTTTCATAACAAAGCCCCTGTCATTTAATCAGTGGACACCACTGATTTCATAACAAAGCCCCTGTCATTTAATCAGTGGACACCACTCATTTTCATAACAAAGCCCTGTCATTTAATCAGTGGACACCACTCCTTTTCATTTAGTCAGTGGACTCCACTCGTTTTCATAACAAAGCCCCTGTCATAATTGTTTGTTTTTTTTACGAAAGAGGCTTATTATTATTATTGCTAAAGTTGCTGCATATGTGTAAACATCATTTGCGCTCCCTTCTTTGAATGTTTTTTGTAGTCCAGGATGATAGCTGGCTTCCAGTCCTCACGATCATTCATCTCAGCTGTTTTCCTCACATCAACACCATTATCCCATGAAACCCTAGACCCACTCCAATTTGCATACCGCCCAAACAGATCCACAGATGATGCAATCTCTTTTGCACTCCACACTGCCCTTTCCCACCTAGACAAAAGGAACACCTACGTGAGAATGCTATTCATTGACTACAGCTCAGCATTCTACGCCATAGTCCCCTCAAGGCTAATCACTAAGCTAAGGAAACTGGGACTAAACACCTCCCTCTGCAACTGGATCCTGGACTTCCTGACGGGCCGCCCCCAGGTGGTGAGATTAGGTAGCAACACATCTGCCACACTGATCCTCAACACTGGAGCCCCTCGGGGGTGCGTACTCAGTCCCCTCTTGTACTCCCTGTTCACCCACGACTGCGTGGCCAGGCACGACTCCAACACCATCATGTCTGCAGACAACACTACAGTGGTAGGCCTGATCACCAACAACGACGAGACAGCCTTTAGGGAGGAGGTCAGAGACCTGGTCGTGTGGTGCCAGGACAACAACCTCTCCCTCAACGTAACCAAGACTACGGAGATGATTGTGGACTACAGGAAAAGGAGGACTGAGCACGCCCCCATTCTCATTGATGGGGCTGTAGTGGAGCAGGTTGAGAGCTTCAAGCTCCTTGGTGTCCACATCACCAACAATCTAGAATGGTCCAAACACACCAAGACAGTCGTGAAGAGGGCACGACAAAGCCTATTCCCCCTCAGGAGACTGAAAAGATTTGTCATGGGTCCTCAGATCCTCAAAAGGTTCTACAGCTGCAACATCGAGAGCATCACTGCCTGGTACGGCAACTGCTCGGCCTCCGACCGCAAGGCACTACAGAGGGTAGTGTGTGCGTCCCAGCACATCACTTTTTCTAATGTTGGGGTCACACTAGGAAAAGTCATCAAATTTCAAGTTGGAAAAATATCATTTCTCTGCTGTTAAACATAGTGGAGGGTCATGTAGGACCCTTAAGGACCCTTAAGACAACACAAGGGTTAAGCAGTATTTTATATCTGGAGCAGAAATAGCTTCATTAGCTTGTGTCTCATTCACAAAGCTGCAGTTTAAAAAAATTATCAAAAGCTATTGACCTCCAGAATCAAATCTGAAAATTTGACTGGTTCGTTTTGTGAGAACACAGCTATACCCTTTGTTCAGAGTCAGACAGAGCTAAAGAGCCTTGTGAAATCCTTTCTCGGCCAATAGGGAATAGAGCTCAGAGCTCATTCTGCAAAACCTTGGATAAACTTCCAGTAATGGAAAGATACACACAGTGATAGAAACCTTATCAATCCCCCACTCTCTATGAAAGGAAATATTTTCACAGTCTCTTCCCCCTCTCTCTCTCTCTCTCTCTCTCTCTCTCTCTCTCTCTCTCTCTCTCTCTCTCTCTCTCTCTCTCTCTCTCTCTCTCTCTCTCTCTCTCTCTCTCTCTCTCTCTCTCTCTCTCTCTCTCTCTCTCTCTCTCTCTCTCTCTCTCTCTCTCTCTTGCCCCTCTCTCTCTCTCTCTCTCACTCTCTCTCTCTCTCTCTCTCACTCTCTCTCACTCTCTCTCTCTCTCTCTCTCTCTCACTCTCTCTCGCACTCTCTCTCTCTCGCACTCTCTCGCACTCCTCTCTCTTTCTCGCACTCTCTCGCACTCTCTCTCTCTCTCTCTCGCACTCTCTCGCACTCTCTCTCTCTCTCTCTCTCTCGCACTCTCTCTCTCTCTCTCTCTCGCACTCTCTCTCTCTCTCTCGCACTCTCTCTCTCTCTCTCTCTCTCACTCTCTCTCGCACTCTCTCTCTCTTTCTCGCACTCTCTCGCACTCTCTCTCTCTTTCTCTCACTCTCTCTCTCTCTCTCTCTCTCTCTCTCTCTCTCTCTCTCGCACTCTCTCGCACTCTCACTCTCGCACTCTCTCGCACTCTCTCTCTTTTTCTCGCACTCTCTCGCACTCTCTCTCTCTCTCTCTCGCACTCTCTCTCTCTTTTTCTCTCTCGCACTCTCTCGCACTCTCTCTCTCTCTCGCACTCTCTCTCGCACTCTCTCTCTCTCTCTCGCACTCTCTCGCACTCTCTCTCTTTTCTCGCACTCTCTCGCACTCTCTCTCTCTCTCTCTCTCGCACTCTCTCTCTCTTTCTTTCTCTCTCGCACTCTCTCGCACTCTCTCTCTCTTTCTCGCACTCTCTCTCGCACTCTCTCTCTTCATCTCTCTCTCTTCATCTCTCTCTCTCTCTCTCGCACTCTCTCTCGCACTCTCTCTTCATCTCTCTCTCTTCATCTCTCTCTCTCGCTCTCTCTCGCACTCTCTCTCTTCTTCTCTCTCTCGCACTCTCTTTCTCTCTCTCTCTCTCTCTTCATCTCTCTCTCTCTTCATCTCTCTCTCGCACTCTCTCTCGCACTCTCTCTCTGTCTCTCTCCCCAACCCACTCTCTCTCTCTCTCTCTCCCCCTCTCTCTCTCTCTCTCTCTCCCCCACCCACTCTCTCTCTTCCTCTAAAATCCATCTACGCTGCAAACCAAGTAGTCAATAAGCCCCCTTATACACACACATTGGCACACATGCTCCCCTGTCCACCAGTGAGTCAATATAGTTCAGTTATCATTAATACACTCAATCTCAAAGCCCATGGATCACTGCATCCCAATCCCCTCCAGTTCGCACACACGCAAACAGACAGACACACCCGCAGACACACACATACACACACGCTCCTCTTCCCCAAACACGTTACTGTGCCTGATGGACCCACCAATCCCCCTCACCCTCCTTCCTGTAGTATCTGTGATCCGGCAGTAATGCATTACAACAGTTCTGTTACGACAACTAATAGACAGTGTACATGCTCACTATGGTCCTACTGGAAGTTGTATTCCACAAGATATTTGACTAAATGACACACTAACCTGTACTCCCATCTCCTTGTGATATTCTCCCCAAGACAATTATTACACTCCCCCTCTCTTCTAACCTGCAGCTCAGCCTTCATCCTTCATGGCTGTTAAATAGGAAATTACCCATCAGAATGAAATATCAAACTCTATTAATGGCTCAGGTTAGGGGTCTCTAGACTCATCAACAGCAGTATACAGTCGCACTCAGTTACTTAGCCTATTGCCCTACTGCCCATAGATATGACGCTGATGTAAAATATGAACCTCACAGTGAAGTCCTCTCAGGTCAGTTGCACAAAGCTCTTCTTGTCTTCTGGACATTCCAACCTGGACTCAGGGGTAGACGTAACATATAAACGAAAAATCCGGGACATTCAAATTAGTATGATATGTTACGTTCGGTATGATATGTTTTAATTTGAGGATGTCCATCATTCATTTTGTATGATATAATATGTTACGGATTACAATTTGTATGATATGTTACGCATTGCAACAGATTCCAAAGTATGATACAGTATGTTACGAATTCCAATTTGTTGTGGCTAACATTAGCTACATGGCTAACACTAATGTTAGCTAGGTGGCAAATGTTAGCTAGGCTAGGGGTTAAATTGAGGGTTAATGTTAAGGTTAGAGTTACGAGTTAGGTTAAAGGGTTGCAGTTGGAATAGCGTTAGCTAACATGCTAAGTAGTTGGAAAGTATTTTAAAATGAATACGTAGTTGCAAACTTACTAATTAGCCATTAGTTGTCCGTGACGGGATTCAAACACAACCTTTGGGTTGCTAGATGTTCGCGTTATAAGGCCACCCATCCACCCTGACCAATCACCCTCCATTCATTTTTGCCTTAATTGCCTTAAGTAACCTTCTGTCTGATGTAACCATACCAAGCATAACATATCATACCAATTTGGCTACGTTACATCTAGTCTATGAGACCAGGCTGGACATTCAGGTAGGTAGATGACTACTGTATTTCATTTCCAGCTTCCACTTCTGGACCCCAACATTCATCACACACTGCCAGTAACACACTGAGGTGAAGCCATTTGTCACAATACCAATTGGCTTAACTCACATTCTAAAAAGCATTGCTAGAGTTCCATACAGCAGATGAATGGTCTCAGACGAAAGGGGCACACTATCAAAAAGGATATGAAAACGCACATTATATTCTGACCAAGCTATATCACTTCATCATGCCAAGTGTTTGTCTACAAATGGTCTATCATCGGTCATGTCTAGGATAGATGAGGGTACAGACAGACTCAGACTTGCAGTGTTTGATGTATGATTCCGTTGTGATAGTCAGTGGCTTGGCTGAACAACCCCAGTCACCTGTGGAGACGTTATACTGCCACCTAGCAGACAATACCTGTCAAGTCTGGCACAGCTCGTACTAATAGTGGTCAAGTAGGCATATAATCATGGCTTTTGAATCTTGTTTTGCTGCAATTGGGACTTAGAACGTATGCCTCCTGAGGCATAGACATGAAACGCGCACTCGTACGGCAAGCGGTACCGGTGCATCAAGTCTGACAACAGGCTTGTATACAGCTTCTATCCCCAAGCCATAAGATTGCTAAATAGCCAACTAAATAGCTAACAAAATCGCTACACTGACTTTCTGAGTTGACCCTTGATTTGACTCTAAACACACTCTCAGTGCCCTACACACTCTCAGTGCCCTACACACTCTCAGTGCCCTACACACTCTCAGTGCCCTACACACACTCAGTGCCCTACACACTCTCAGTGCCCTACACACTCTCAGTGCCCTACACACTCTCAGGGCCCTACACACTCTCAGTGCCCTACACACTCTCAGTGCCCTACACACTCTCAGTGCCCTACACACACTCAGTGCCCTACACACTCTCAGTGCCCTACACACTCTCAGTGCCCTACACACCCTCACACACTCAGTGCCCTACACACACTCAGTGCCCTACACACTCTCAGTGCCCTACACACTCTCAGTGCCCTACACACTCTCAGTGCCCTACACACTCTCAGTGCCCTACACACTCTCAGTGCCCTACAGTGCCCTACACACTCAGTGCCCTACACACTCTCAGTGCCCTACACACTCTCAGTGCCCTACACACTCTCAGTGCCCTACACACTCTCAGTGCCCTACCCTCTCACACACACTCTCAGTGCCCTACACACTCTCAGTGCCCTACACACTCTCAGTCCCCTACACACTCTCAGTGCCCTACACACACTCAGTGCCCTACACACTCTCAGTGCCCTACACACTCATGCACACTGACATTTCCGACACACACACACACACACACATGCTGTAATATGCACATACTTTTATGCTGACTCTACACCCACCCACTCACATACAATCATCATATATGCTGCTACTCTATTTATCATATATCCTGTTGCCTGGTCACCTTACCCCTATACATATCTACCTCTTATCACTCCAGTACCATTGCACATTGTAAATATGGTACTGGAACTGACTGATCCTGTATACAATATGCTTACTTCCTGTACTTTCTCGTGTTCTTATTCCTTATGTTATTTTTAGTATTATGTTGTTACTGATTACAGCATTGTTGGCATTTCATTGTACTTGTGCATGGGACATTAGAACTTGAAACACACACACACAAAGAGAGAGAGAGAGAGAGAGAGAGAGAGAGAGAGAGAGAGAGAGAGAGAGAGAGAGAGAGAGAGAGAGAGAGAGACAGAGAGAGAGAGGGAGAGAGAGAGAGAGAGAGAGAGAGAGAGAGAGAGAGAGAGAGAGAGAGAGAGAGAGAGAGAGAGAGAGAGAGAGAGAGAGAGAGAGAGAGAGAGAGAGAGAGAGAGAGAGAGAGAGAGAGAGAGAGAGGGAGAGAGAGAGAGAGAGAGAGAGAGAGAGAGACAGAGAGAGAGAGAGAGAGAGAGAGAGAGACAGAGACAGAGAGACAGAGAGAGAGAGAGAGAGAGAGAGAGAGAGAGAGAGAGAGAGAAATGCACTATTAGCAGTAAAATGCTTTGAATGTTTTTATTCAATGAGCTGATATACTGTCTCTTAGGATCTTCTATCCAAGTGAGTTGATGGTTATATTATGAACATGTCTATAATGTGCCGTGGCACTTATAGCCAAACATTATATTCCCCCTTCTACTCACAGAGCTCTGCTTCCTTTCAGATGGATGTGAGAGAGAGCTATGCTTAACACGCTTGGTTTTGAAATGTTCTGAGACGGGAGGGAAAGTGGCAGATCTTTATGGTGGATAACTTTATAGATCATCACTTTTACCAGAACAGTAGAAAATGCATAAAGAACACCAGGGCCATTTTCAGGGCAAAGGAGTTTTGAAACGTTGCCGATAGAAATGCTATGAATAGAGCCAAGACGATTCTTTATTCTACATGTCAGAGAGGCATGTTTGTTCTACATAGCATATTTCTCTCTGAATGTAACAAAACATTGCGTCCTGCTGAACGTGCCCCCAGAGTCAAGGTTAAGGAAGGAAGGGAGACTTGGGATGAGGAGATTTTGACATTAACATGTCTGATATATGGTGGTAAAACTTCAAATGAGAACTAGATTCACTGTCAATTCAAATATGATTATATGAAAATGGAACAAACTGTTTATTTTGGTTTAATTTAACCTGGTATTTCAGACAAATACCATAGTTCTTCCATGCGCCTAACTCCACCTGATCGTCACAAATCTGTGTTGGGCACAGCATCTATCAAAATCCAAGTGGGACACACAATCAGAATCAGATCACTGTGGACCAGGTGGTGCAAGGGAAGAAGCTCTTCAGGTCATGGTCATGGTTGACCAAATCACAACTACTGACCATCATGCAAGTTATAACCTTAGAGATAGATATAGGAGTCATTTTTACATCTGCGCCATTACAGTGTCTTCAACAGCATGGGCAGCGCCATTGAGACTACTTTAAAATGACAGAAGCATGGTGGAAGTTGTCAATGGCGCTGCCCATGCTAAAACAACCTTTTGGCCACTAGAGGCCTCTATCATTCTCTATGGTTATAGCACAAGTTTTAAAACAGGAGGCAGGAAACAGGCTGTTTGGGGAAGAAGAGTTAACAGCTCAATGTTGCCCCCCTGTGGTGAGAGAACAGTATAGTGTCTTTACCTGCTCGGAGGAGGTACTTTTGGGACTGCATCCCTGGGTCTAACAGGCCTGGGAAGAGTGACCATTATGGACAACTGCAGATATTTAGAGAAATTATATTGTTAGAATTCTACAGATTAGCAGTATTGGTTTGGGTAATTAGATGAAGCAATTTCCCAGCCGATATTATGATAATCCATTTTTATTAAAATTCCATTTGAACAACTTAGTTGACTTTAATGATGTTAATGTAATGACAGCTCACTGCATTCTCTCTGATTAACTGTTACTCTTCAGTGTAGCCTCTCAGTTACTCTTCTGTGTGTGTGTGTGTGTGTGTGTGTGTGTGTGTGTGTGTGTGTGTGTGTGTGTGTGTGTGTGTGTGTGTGTGTGTGTGTGTGTGTGATATTAAAGTGGAGAAATCCAGAATGAATCCCTCTTGGCCCAAACGGGGGCCATCAGGGCAATCTTATTCTAACTATTATCAGTCCTTAGCCTCCAGGCATCCTGCCCTGTCATCAGTGTTGCATCCTGCCCTGTCATCAGTGTTGCATCCTGCCCTGTCATCAGTGTTGCATCCTGCCCTGTCATCAGTGTTGCATCCTGCCCTGTCATCAGTGTTGCATCCTGCCCTGTCATCAGTGTTGCATCCTGCCCTGTCATCAGTGTTGCATCCTGCCCTGTCATCAGTGTTGCATCCTGCCCTGTCATCAGTGTTGCATCCTGCCCTGTCATCAGTGTTGCATCCTGCCCTGTCATCAGTGTTGACTTTCACTCAGCAGACACACACACACTGTCCTTCTCTCCCTCACCCTATATCTCTCTCGCTCTCTCTCTACTGCTGCCGATCCTAATCGGCAATCTCTCAATACTTCCCATACCTCTTTCTCTCTATGTCAACCCAGCTAACAATTCTAGGGAAAGAGAATGTTTTTGTAATGTTACCTGTAATGTTCCCCAGATGTTTGAGTGTCCAGTTTTCTGTTAGTAAGGGAAACATTCTATGTATGTTAGCAAAAAAGATTTTTTTTAAAGTCAAACAGAACTTACCCAGACCGTGGTTGCCATGTTCTCAGAATATCATAAATTAATGTTCTTGGCACGTTTCATGGGAACATTGCAAGAAAATTCCTATGTCCAATTTTCTGAGGGTTTAAGGGAATGGTCTCTTGGAAACAGTCCTTGCACGTCACTGGAACAGTCCTGTGAAAACAGTTAGGTAATGACCTAATGAGACTCTTAAGGGAACATTCTCTAAATGTTTGTCGTTCACTAGGAATCTCCTCTAGTGACCTCTATGCAAGCCTTTTCTCTGTTGGGTAATGTGGTGTGGTGTGATGTGATGTGATGTGATCTCTGTGCAGCTTTGGGCCCAGACAGGGCTTTGTCTGTGTGTGTGGTCTCTGTATGTTAGTATTTGACAAACAGTAGCAGTGAAAGAGAATAACGAGGGTCATGACCTACAGCCCTCTAATAATCAGCCTGTCTCATTGGCCCTGTCGGCCCAGCAGACAGCCCATCACGGGGTAAATATATATCTATTCTTTCACTACTGCACCATGGGAATTTCCATGAAGTCATCCACCATTTATTTCCTGTTGCAGAGTGACATACGACCCCACTTTCACCTCTATGGCAAATGTTTGATTTAACCTTTATTTAACTAGGTAAGTCATCACAGGAAGGCTAATGGATTTGGTGTGTGTGTTTGTATTTGTGTGTGGAGTGTGTGTGCGTGCATGCTTGCACATGTGCATGTGTAAGTGTTTGTATTAAATGTTGTTTATAGACAAAAAACTATTCATATGCATTTCCTTCCCTCCTCCGACCCCTTTTAGAGTCACTGCCTGGCTTAGAGAACCCTCATTTCCTTCCCTCCTCCGACCCCTGGCTTAGAGAACCCTCATTTCCTTCCCTCCTCCGACCCCTTTTAGAGTCACTTTTAGAGTCACTGCCTGGCTTACCCTGGCATTTCCTTCCCTCCTCCGCCTTTTAGAGTCACTGCCTTAGAGAACCCTCATTTCCTTCCCTCCTCCGACCCCTTTTAGAGTCACTGCCTGGCTTAGAGAACCCTCAGACCCCTCATCATCATGGAGGAATATGTCCCGTTAACAAGACTGACTGTTAAATCCCTGGGGAGCTGTCATCCCCCTTCATTAGGGCGGGGCAATGTCCAATGTCATCCGTGTGTGAGAGCTTGGCCAGTGGGTGGCAGATGGGGCAGGTTGGGTTCTTTCTCTTGCGCCCTCTCTCTCTCTCTCTCTCTCTCTCTCTCTCTCTCACTGTCTAAAACAAGAAACAGAGACTCTAACTGGTGATAGACTGCCAATAGGTACTTATCAAAGTAGGAGGCCGTTCCTTTTCTTGCCCGAACAAAAGATGTACTTGGTACCGACTAACCTTCCATTTCTACTTGTAGAATCGCAATGCCTCTCAGTGGCCGACAATGTGGCTTTGAGCCAATCAGAGAGCACAAACCTCCACATGGGGGAATCAACAGGAGTGACAACAAAAAGGAAAAAAAGGTGTTGGTTTAGCATTAGCTAGCTAGCAAAAAAAAATGGCTATGGGATTATGGTGAATTCAATTGTTTCTTCGTCATCTTGCTAGCTAGTTATTTAAGCATTTCACGGTAAAGTCTACACCTGCTGTATTCGGTGCATGTGACAAAAATAAAGGGTAGCAATGAAATTCTCACAGCCTGTAATCCCGAGGAAGTGGTTCCTCAGGTTGCACTTTAACACAACAGCTCTCTCCTTTAAGCACACGCAAGATTCAATGTAATTTTTGTCACAAAATATGCTCCGGCATTCTACGTATTTTTTTACTACCTGAAAATGGAGACACACCGTATTATTCCTTGCGCAGCCATGGGGGGCAGTGTTGTCGCTTAGTTCCTTGTTCTGATCAATAGGTTATGAAGGCTATTCATCAAAGTTGTCTATTTTGCATTTATAACCAAATATAATCTCAGCGACTGTTCAAACAGTAAACCAAGCAGAAAGAACCTGCTGTAGCCAAACTAGAGATGTGCATCTTCATTAAATAGTACCCGTAAAAAAACCGTCTCAACATCAACAATGAAGAGGCGACTCCGGGATGCTGGCCTTCAAGGCAGAGTTGCAACGAAAAAGCCGTATCTCAGACTGGCCAATAAACATTTTATATTAAGATGGGCAAAAGAACACAGACATTGGACAGAGGAACTGCCTAGAAGGCCAGTATACCGGAGTCGTCTCTTCACTGTTGACGTTGAGACTGGTGTTTTGCAGGTATTATTTAATAAAGCAGCCAGTTGAGGACTTGTGAGGCGTCTGTTTCTCAAACTAGACACTCTAATGTACTTGTCCTCTTGCTCAGTTGTGCACCGGGGCCTCCCACTCCTCTTTCTATTCTGGTTAGGGCCAGTTTGCGCTGTTCTGTGAAGGGAGTAGTACACAGCGTTGTATGAGATCTTCAGTTTGTTGGCAATTTCGTGCATCGAATAGCCTTCATTTCTCAGAACAAGAATAGGCTGACGAGTTTCAGAAGAAAGTTATTTGTTTCTGGCCATTTTGAGCCTGTAATCGAACCCACAAATGCTGATGCTCCAGATACTCAACTGGTCTTAAGAAAGCCAGTTTTATTACTTCTTTAATTAGCACAACAGTTTTCAGCTGTGCTAACATAATTGCAAAAGGTTTTTCTAATGATCAACTAGCCTTTTAAAATTATAAAAATGGATTAGCTAACACAACGTGCCATTGGAACACAGGAGTGATGGTTGCTGATAATGGGACTCTGTACCCCTATGTAGATTTTCATAAAATAATCTGCTGTTTCCAGCATTAACAGTATATTTCTGATCAATTTGAGGTTATTTTAATGGACAAAAAATGTGCTTTTCTTTTAAAAAACAAGGACATTTCTAAGTGACCCCAAACTTTTGAACGGTAGTGTATATGAAAATGTAAATAAATTGCCGAAAATAAAGAAAAACCATTGAATGAGTAGGTGTGTCCAAACTGGTACTGTACATGCATGCGTGCACGTGTGTGCGTTTGTGTGCGCATGTTCGGGGTTATGCCATTATTGCTTGTAGTTGTTGGTTTGTTGTCTTGAGCTCAGGGCTCTTAGCCTCGTAAATACTAAATTGATTGTAAGCTTGTGAGAATACCAGATGGTTGTTCAAGCTTATAGGGCTCTGGGTCCAATCACAAAATCACTTACGTTCTGAGTCAGCATTATGAAACATTCATCACACTGAAACAGTCCTTTACTGTAGGTTATCTTCACAGTGCCTGAAACAGTCCTTTACTGTAGGTTATCTTCACAGTGCCTGAAACAGTCCTTTACTGTAGGTTATCTTCACAGTGCCTGAAACAGTCCTTTACTGTAGGTTATCTTCACAGTGCCTGAAACAGTCCTTTACTGTAGGTTATCTTCACAGTGCCTGAAACAGTCCTTTACTGTAGGTTATCTTCACAGTGCCTGAAACATTTGTATGTGTTGTAAAGCTCAGCTTTATTTACACTCTGCACCCTTCTCCTCCACAACGTATCCCTCATTCTACCTCCCCACTCTTCACCCTTTCCCGTAGACCTTAGCATTGATTAGTAATGATAATAAGAATATAAAGACCAGGTTTAAATCACTTATTTGACCTCACACACACAAAGACAACAACTAATCGCACACACACACACCAGACAGCCTCTCCCACGCACATCGGAGTGTCTCACACCCCATTGATTTTTGGCCAAATCCAGACGGGCAGCTGCCCAGCCAAAACACAGGCACGTCCAACCACAGACCACAGTTTTGTCATGCCTTATGGCTGACTTCCCTGTCCTGGCCGCCAGGCTCAGATAACGCTCATTGTTAACCCAAACACTGTAACATGAGAAAAGAGAGGAGCCCTGTGGTGGTGGCACACCCAGATCCTTAACACCCTGTGCTGCTGTTACATGGTGGTCAGTGGAGGATGCTGAGGGGAGAACGGCTCATAATAATGTCTGGAACGGAGCATATGGAATGGCAGTAAACTCAAGGAAACCATAGAAACCATGTGTTTGATACCATTCCACTAATTCCGCTCCAGCCATTACAGCGAGCCCGTGGTGTGACCAAACACCTGTGATGACGGCCGTATGGTAATCTTGTCCACCAGTCGGCTCGCTCTATGTAGTAGCAATCGAGCCTGGGAAAGAGTTTAGTTATGGTTATAGACTTGGATTGAAGAGTTTGCGGCTGAGTACTTGAGATGGGGATTTGCTCTCAGACCTGGGTCGGTGGGTTCAAGAAATATTTCAAACACTTAAAGCTGGAATCCTTCACGTCCGTTTTCGATGTTACAGCAACAAACAAGTCACTGCAAACAACAAACACTGTTTTTTCCTCTCGAACATCATTGCGCAGGCGATAGAAGAGCACAATATGTACCACAGATGTTTTTTTACCTTGCTGCACGAAGCTCCTCAGCTATGCAGCAAAAACAATAACAACTGTGGTGGGGGCGGCCAGTGCCGCTGTTTCCCCATACTGCGGATTCCATGTTTAAGCAGTGCTTACAGTACATTTTCATATTACGAAACCCTCCAAAAGAACACATTCTACATTTTTTCTTCACCTGTTCCCACTCAAGCAGTGCCACGGCCACTGTCATCCTTAAAGGGGGCTTGATTGAGCTTGTTTGGCTCTATGGAACCAATGGCATAGTTCCAAATGTGAAAACCTCCACCCTTCGGGCACTCCAGGTAGACTCAGTCAAATGCTGACCGTGTTAATCTGTCCTTTGGAAAGATAAACAGTGTCACGTTCTGACCCTTATTTCCTTTGTTTTGTCTTTATTTAGTATGGTCAGGGCGTGAGTTGGGGTGGGCAGTCTATGTGTGTTTTTCTATGTTGGGGTTTTGAGTTCAGCCTAGTATGGTTCTCAATCAGAGGCAGGTGTCGTTAGTTGTCTCTGATTGAGAATCATACTTAGGTAGCCTGGGTTTCACTTTTCAGTTGTGGGTGTTTGTTTTCCTTGTGTGTGTGTTTGTTGCCAGAAGAGGAGGAGGAATGCCGTTACAAACAGTGTCCCACCGATTCTATAAGCCCTGGTTACATTTACAACTCTGTTTACTCTGTTTACGATTTACACATAATCTGAATGAGATATTATGAGGGAATACTGGGCTGGTTATCTTTGATTAAAACAGAAGCTGAGACATCAACAACATGCATATACTGTATTTCCCTCACTCCTTTCTCAAAGAACCATAACAACTGACAAATTCACCCAACAACAGTAATGCAGCTCTCAATCTGTGGAAGACACTTTTTAACTAAATTAACGGGTAACAAAATGCCAAATCTTGACTTTGCAGAAGTGCAAGGTCATCTTCATTAATATTGTGTTCGTGAGTTATTCTGTCACTTCATATTCAGTCAGGCATTGCAGTGTCACAGAGAACGTAGTGATTGACAGTTTAAATTACATCTACATGGGAAGTGTTGGACACCATAAAAACTGCAGACAGGCATACTTTTTCAATTTCTTTTCCCTTCGAGCAGGCACAGTCACCAAACTGACATTTCAGTAGTGCAGGCCTACACATTTTAGAACCAACCTTTGTGTGGCCTCCACGACAGCCTCATCCCTGTGAATGGGTAGCCTGTACTATAACATTTATGGTGGTGGTGAGAGAGCCAGTTAACACTTCTTATGGCTGAGATCCCGCTAACGGGATCGATATGACAACAGCCAGTGAAAGTGC
Organism: Oncorhynchus tshawytscha; assembly: GCF_018296145.1. NCBI lineage: Eukaryota > Metazoa > Chordata > Actinopteri > Salmoniformes > Salmonidae > Oncorhynchus > Oncorhynchus tshawytscha. The sequence goes on along the minus strand of NC_056448.1, from coordinate 1,929,300 downwards.
AGGGCGACAAATTCAAAACAACAGAAATCTCATAATTAAAATTCCTCAGACGTACAAGTATTTCACACCATTTTAAAGATACACCTCTTGTTAATCCCACCACAGTGTCAGATTTCAAATAGGTTTTACAGCGAAAGCACCACAAATGATTATGTTTAGGTCAGAGCCAAGTCACAGAAAAATACAGCCATTTTTCCAGCCAAAGAGAGGAGTCAAACAAATCAGAAATAGAGATAGAATTAATCACTAACCTTTGATGATCTTCATCAGGTGACACTCATAGGACTTCATGTTACACAATACATGTATGATTTGTTTGATAAAGTTCATATTTATATTTTTACATTGGCGCGTTATGTTCAGTAGTTCCAAAACATCCGGTGATTTTGCAGAGAGCCACATCAATTTACAGAAATACTCATTATAAATGTTGATGAAAATACAAGTGTTATGCATGGAACTTTAGATACACTTCTCCTTAATGCAACCGCTGTGTCAGATTTCGAAAAATCTTTACAGAAAAAGCAAACCATGCAATAATCTGAGTACTCAGAACCGAAACAACCCAAACAGATATCCGCCATATTGTGCAGTCAACAGAAGTCAGAAATAACATTATAAATATTCACTTACCTTTGATGATCTTCATCAGAATGCACTCCCAGGAATCCCAGTTCCACAATAAATGTTTTTTTGTTCGATAATGTCCATCATTTATGTCCAAATAGCTGTTTTACAGTCCGTAAAAACATGTCAAATGATGTATAGAATCAATCTTTAGGATGTTTTTAACATAAATCTTTAATAATCTTCCAAGCTGAGAATTCCTTTGTCTGTAGAAAAGCAATGGAACGCGAGGTCGCTCACGTGAACGAGCATCTGACTCATTCCCCTCTCATTCGCTCCGACTTCACAGTACAAGCCTCAAACAAGGTTCTAGAGACTGTTGACATCTACTGATAGCCATAAGAAGTGCAACATGACCAATATCCCACTGTATCTTCAATAGGGAATGAGTTGAAAAACGACCAACCTCAGATTTCCCACTTCCTGGTTGGATTTTTTCTCAGGTTTTCGCCTGCCATATGAGTTCTGTTATACTCACATTCAAACCGTTTTAGAAACTTCAGAGTGTTTTCTATCCAAATATACTAATCATATGCATATATTAGCAACTGGGACTGAGTAGCAGGCAGTTTACTCTGGGCACCTTATTCATCCAAGCTACTCAATACTGCCCCCAGCCATATTAATCAGGTGTTTCTGGATGTGTGCATTTAATATTTTTGCAGTTAAAATGTCTAATCATGCCCCAGCAATCCTGGGTATTAGCTGTCCCTCTGTCCTTTGTCTCTTCAGGCCATTGGGGGTGTGGAGGCTGGCTAAGCCCTGGTTAATAACCTGCTTGCCCTATGGCGCTGGGCTGGGTTTGTATTAAGCCCAGTGTCATCGGATGGACCATACTGTGAGTGTGTGAAGCATAACACCCACTGTCTGAGTGGGAATTGTGGAATTCCCTTTTGCCTCTGTTAGCAATGTGTCCCGACGCTGGCAGAGTGGAATGGAACAGGGGGGCTGATCATTGTTTCAGAAATACACAGACAGCCATGGGAATGGGAATGGGAGAGAGAGAGAGAGAGAGAGAGAGAGAGAGAGAGATGGCGTGTGTATGAGTGATTGAGTGTCCAACATGCATCCTGCCACTGAGGTGCATTTTTGGACAGATTGAACACCTCTGTACGACTACTGTTTCAGACTGATAGCAGCACCGTAGACCCTCATCATCAGACAGACACAGGGACACTGATCCAATCTGGCAGTAAGTCTCTCCTGTTTTTCTGTGTTTATGAGCTGTGAAGTGTTTCTGTGTCATGTGTTTCTCAACTCCCAGCGATGTTTGTACTTGAATTATTTGGTGAGCATGTTCCTACACTCACCGTGTGGGAGCAGGGGCACCTTTAAAGAGTAATAAAATCAATAGAGACCAGGTAGTGCACAGTGGTAATATTTTGAACACACTCCCTGTACTGACACAGATAGCAATTCTGGTATTAAAATTGTAACAATAAAAATTTGCCTGAGTTAGTATAATATGGGCTATGAGCCTAAAATGTTCTCCTGAATTGAAATGACATCTTCCCTCCTTACTTTCTTTCAGAAAATGAGCTTGGCTCGGATCCATGATAAACACAAGCTAAAGAAATACTGGGAGGAGAAAATCGAAAGTCACAGCGATATAATGGGGAGTGAGGAATCCAGAATAAAGAGCAGTGCTTTATCAAAGTAAGTATCTCTGTCAATATATCAACTATAGACCATCACTGTTATGAAGAATACCTCAGGAAAAGGAAAATACACTTTTTTCTTGTCTTAATAAAGTCTACTTTATAGACAGTAATTACCATTGGAATTCTGTCTCCATGCACAACCATAACCTACTTACACTAGGGCTCATTGAGTAATTGGCTTTGGTCCCCCCCCCCAAATGTTCAGCATCCATCTCCAGAGGAAAAATAAAATGTTTCAGTCTTTTCCACAGTGTTTCTTTACTGCAACACAGCCTGTTGGTTTGGTCGCCTATAACTCAATTCTGCACAGGACAGTAACTAGTCTAATATCGGAACCAATCTCCTCACAATGAGCATCTGTTCTTGAGATGCTGCTCAGAACTTAACCGACAGTAACCAAGACAACACGCCTTGCGCCCTTGAAGCATAACTGACATGCAAATGAGTTCTAATCGATTGCAGGCTGAGGCGGGTAGACTACAGAGCCTAGCTACAGACTGGCAGGCAAACAGGCAGGGAAACAAGCAGGAAGATGTGCAGGCAGCCAGGTAGGCAGGCAGGCAGAGAGACAGGCCGTCGGGCAGTATGCTGTGCTCAGCCGCTGTAGTCAGGTCAGTAGGGATTAAGAACGTATTGTTGCAAATGCACCCTAATCCTTCCTCTTTGGTCCTGTGACTAATCAATGTGAGCAGAATGTGTGTCCTTTGGAACAGCTGGGAGGGGCCCTCTAAAGCAGCCCTAACCCTCCACCGCCTGTAATGAATATATAGATTGTTCACACACAGAACAACACAATGGGCCTTGAGGCTGATCCTCCCTGTATTAATATGTGTATCTGTGTGATCCACAAATCCCCTTCGTTACACAATGAAATAACTGACTGCAAAGGTAATTGCTGCCAGGGAGGGGTGGATGGAGGGAGGGAGAGAGGGATGAGTGAAAGAAAGGTAGAGACGTTAAGAAATACTGTCTCATTACTCCACTACCAGCATTAGGCCTAATGCTGAGTCACTGGTGAATTGTGTTCAGACCTGGGTTCATCTACTATTTGAAATCTCTCAGATACTTTGAGCATTTGCTATAGCCTACTTGGAGAGTCAGGTGTGCCAAGTTTGTCGTTTTGGGACCGTTCTGTAGACCCATTTCCCAGCCACGCCATGAGAAGTTGCACGCGCAGTTTGTCATCAGAAACCTCTTTATTTACCTAGCAGTGGATAGGATCACATGCAACTTCCAATGCAGCTTGTGCAATGACAAACGCGCAATCAGATGGTTATCGTCCACAACATCGCAGATCGCAGCTAGCAAGGCAGAGAGGCGAGGTACAATATCTCAAACAGAGTTAAATAAAGCCAGAAGGTTATTGTACTTGTTGAACATAGTTATAGCCAACAATCTGGTTTGTTCTCTTGATCATCACTCACTCACTGCGAGGGTCCATTGTCAAGGTCCCAACATTAGCGTCCTGCTACAGAGCTTTTAGATGTTGGGATGAGCATGACATTTGACAGTAAACAGAAAATGGCTCTATAGGTGGTCCATGAAGTACTTGAGATGATTTCAAATAGTATTTGAACCCCCTGTCAGATCACTAGAGATATGATCAGCATTGTTTTTACGACAGGTGATTGTGAAATGTGGAGTATGTGTCATGTGGGCAGCCACGTTGTAGGTTTGAATAGGATCATGTGTCAGAGTAGCATCTTGTTTATGTGAGTGACAGGGAGGGCAGGGGAGGTGACACGGTGTTAATGAGCAAATCAATGCGTTAGTTATTGAAGTCGTCTTCATGTTAAAGGATCACTGCCTCAGGACATTAAAAAGGCAGAGAAAAACACATTTGAATCCAAAAGAGAGGTGTAAACATTAGCCATGGGGATAAGAATATGCACTTCATAGAGCCATGATAGGTTTCGGTTGTTGTATTCTACAGACATGTTTATGTTGTCATTGCAAGTCCTCCATGTGTCACATTGTCAATTATTTTATCAGATTGATTCTCCATGAATTAAAAATGGTCATGTTCATCACCCTTCCAACAGGCTGCGGGACGAGTGGCTCAGGAGGCTGAAGCTTCGGAACCAGCAGCTGGAGCGTTTTCAAGGAGAAACACATCAGGAGGGCCAAGATGTCCCAACAGACCTTCAAGATACCCAGTCAATGACTACTCCAATCTACATTCTAGAATCTACATCATTCTAAGCCATCTGACTGAGGTCATGACACGTAGATTAGCCTGGCTGCCATCTCTTGTTCAGATACTACATTCCACTCATTGCAACTCCTGTCATTTGCCAAAGACAATCTTTGGTAAATGACGGGAGTGACAAGGAGTGGATTGTTAGCTAAAAAAAAGACTGGTACTCAGACTAATGATGTAGGGTTAACTCGGACTAGCTTCTCATTTCAGATGATGACATTACGACTATAGATTGAGGGGAAATACTGTAACTGAAGTGAAGTTTACTTCTTGAGAGGGAGACGGTATGGCAGAAAGTCAAATGGATGGGATGTTGCCGAATGATTAGTTGCAGAGCCATGCTGTACAGACTTTGTCATTAACACTCATGTCGTAGTTTTGAGGCGACCATCTGTTGTGCAGCTAAATAAGTGCAGGGGAGTATGTGAAGACTTGACTGTACATCAGAGTGACAGTCGTGGTGACAGGTGGGGTAATTATTTGATTTTGTGTCGGAGGAATATACAACGTGATCGAGAGGAAACATGATGAAGATTGACAGAATATGGTATGTTGTTTTTTTTCAAGAAAGAAAAGTATGGAAAGTTCAGAGGAACCATAGAAATGTGTTAATGTCCCAATTTCCGGGCTTAAATATAGATAGAATTTCATCATGTTTAACATAATTTATCGGCAACATTAAAAGAGAGGGGAAAGCATCTCTTCTGAGGCATGTGAAATGTAAAGAACTCATTTGTGTAAAATAAAAAAATGCATGTGGCCAGTTTCAGAGGTTTCTGAGAGATGTGTTCCGGCCAGGTTACACTGCAGGCGTAGTTCCTTAATCTGAGGGGAGAAGTTGGTCTTTCAGTCATCAATTTAACAAAACATTAGCGTTGTGCTTTGAATTGACACTATGTCGATGTGTTTTAGGGTGTCTGCTTATGTCTTGGTGTTAAGACGAGCTGTGAAAGGGAGTGCTGTTAGCTTCATCTTCTTTTCAGTTTGATGTGATGAACAAAGAAATGTCAAAAAAAAACATCCTACAGCATCACCATGATCCTACATCCTGCAGCATCGCCATGATCCTACGTCCGACAGTATCACCATGATCCTCCATCCTACAGCATCACCATGATCCTACGTCCGACAGTATCACCATGATCCTCCATCCTACATCACCATGATCCTCCATCCTACAGCATCACCATGATCCTACATCCTGCAGCATCGCCATGATCCTACGTCCGACAGTATCACCATGATCCTCCATCCTACCGCATCGCCATGATCCTACATCCTGCAGCATCGCCATGATCCTACGTCCGACAGTATCACCATGATCCTCCATCCTACCGCATCGCCATGATCCTACATCCTACAGCATCACCATGATCCTACATCCTACAGCATCACCATGATCCTACATCCTACAGCATCACCATGATCCTACATCCTGCAGCATCGCCATGATCCTACGTCCGACAGTATCACCATGATCCTCCATCCTACCGCATCGCCATGATCCTACATCCTACAGCATCACCATGATCCTACATCCTACAGCATCACCATGATCCTACGTCCTACAGCATCACCATGATCCTACGTCCGACAGTATCACCATGATCCTACATCCTACCGCATCACCATGATCCTACATCCTACCGCATCACCATGATCCTCCATCCTACCGCATCGCCATGATCCTACATCCTACAGCATCACCATGATCCTACATCCTACAGCATCACCATGATCCTACGTCCTACAGCATCACCATGATCCTACGTCCGACAGTATCACCATGATCCTACATCCTACCGCATCACCATGATCCTACATCCTACAGCATCACCATGATCCTACATCCTACAGCATCAACATGATCCTACATCCCTCAGCATCACCATGATCCTACATCCCTCAGCAACACCATGATCCTACATCCTACAGCATCACCATGATCCTACGTCCGACAGCATCACCATGATCCTACATCCTACAGCATCACCATGATCCTACATCCTACAGCATCACCATGATCCTACATCCTACAGCATCACCATGATCCTACATCCCTCAGCATCACCATGACCATAATTGAGAAGTGTACAATCATACATTATCAATGGCCAAGTAGACAGCTTCTGATCAAAATAGAAATGATTGGACCGAATGTACAAGATTGGGAGATGGTACAGTATAACATTACGGAGTATGGCATTACAGAGTCATTTACTCCTGAGGTGCTGACCCTCTATAACGACAGTGATTATTATTTGACCCTGCTGGTCATCTACAGGGCCTTCAGAAAGCATTAATGACCCTTGACTTATTCTACGTTCTGTTGTGTTACAGCCAGAATTCAACATGGATTCAATTCATTTCTCTCTCTCTCACCCATCTACCCACAATACCCCATATTGACAAAGTGAATGCATGTTTTTAGACATTTTAGCTCATTTATTGATAATGAAATACAGAAGTATCTCCTTTACACAAGTATTCACACCCCTGAGTCAAAACTTTGTAGAAGCACCTTTGGCAGCGATTACAGCTGTGAGTCTTTCTGGGTAAGTCTCCAAGATTTTTCCACACCTGGATTGTGCCCATTATTCTTCTCAGAATTCATGTTTTGCAGTTGTTTATTCTGTAAAGGCTTCCTTTTGTCCACTGTCATGCAGGTTAGTATTGTGGAGTAGCAACAATGTTGTTGATCCTTCCTCAGTTTTCTCCTATCACAGCCATTCAACTTTTAATGTCGCCATTGGCGACATCGTTCCCTGAGCGATTTCCTTCCTCTCCGGTAACTGAGTTAGGAAGGATGCCTGTAACTTTGTAGTGACTGGATGTATTGATACACCATTCGAAGTGTAATTAATAACTTCACCATGCTCAAAGGGATATTCAATATCTGATTTTCTACCAATAGGTGCCCTTCTTTGCAAGGCATTGGAAAAACTCCCTGGTCTTTGTGGTTGAATCTGTGAAATTCACTGCTCGACTGAGGGACCTTACAAATAATTGTATATGTGGAGTACAGAGATGAGGTAGTCATTCAAAAATCATGTTAAACACTATTATTGCACACACAGTGAGTCCATGCAACTTACTATGTGACTTCTAAGCACATTTTTACTCCTGAACTTATTTAGGCCAAAACATAGGGGTTGAATACTTATTGACAAGACATTTCAGTTCTTGTTTTTGGTCTTTCATTTGTAAAAGTTGCAAAAAACATAATTCCACTTTGCCATTATGTGTTATTGTGTGTAGGCCAGTGACAAACAATATCAAGTTAATCCATTTTGAATTCAGGCTGTAACACAACAACATGTGGAAGAAATCAAGATGTGTGAATACTTTCTGAAGGCACTGTAAGTGTAACAGAGATACGAGTTTTAGGACACGGCAGCTTAAAACTAAAAGCAATGCAGGCAACATTCCAATCGGGCATGGACAGAACGTCCAACCGTCTTTTGTTTGGCTCAATGTCTAATTTCTTAACTACTGTTCATTCATTAATCATGCACATTCAGTGCCTCAACTAGTCAGAAAACGCATGTGTTTCTTCATCTACATATTGAGTATCTTTGAGACAGGAGTTATTTATTCTCTTCTTTCTGACTCAGGCCTGAGCCTCAGACGAGTTTGTGAACCGTGACCGCTGTGACTGTCCTTTAGAGTACACAGAGGAACATCACATCCTCGCTGAATACATTTTCTAAATATTTTCCTAAGAGATACCCTGACCCTCTTCCTTAAGTCCTGACCCATAAAGACATATGGAAAGAGGGTTGCTGTAAGCCAGAGCCTGGGCCATGACCCCTCCATACTGCATCACCAGCCCTATGATGTGATATGGAGAACACAGCCACAACACCCAATATGATCCAGATGGCCCTCTGGGATTTGAGCAGGTGGCAGACAGCGATGACCAACAAGGGGATGAGGAAGCCGAGCACTAGCCTGGTGACGTGGGTGGCTTTGATAGCTGTGATGGTGGGATGGTTGCCCTCAGTTTTGTCTAGTAGGTGGTGATGGGTGCACAGTGACGTGTTCATATAATCGAGGAATACTATTCCTCTGTAGATCGTAGAAGGAGGCTGAGGAGCAGGGCCAGGACCCAGGCCAGACCACACAGCAGCCAGGCCAGGGTGAGGCTCCGGTGGTTCTGGGCCCAGAAAGGCAGGATGACCAGGGCAAAGTGGTCCAAACTGATAAGGACCAGAGTGAAGACACCTTGCACATAGCCTCTCCAGTGGTGGTTCAGTATGATTTCAGTAATAGAGAAAGGGATGGAGGGATGGAGACACAGCAGAGCAGGTCAGCCACATCCAGGATAACAAACCAGATGGTGTTGACTGTTCTCTTCATCTTGACTCTAGCTATCCAAATGACAAAGTTGTTGCCTGGGATACCGAGGACACAGGTAATGCTGTATACAGGACCATAGACACCACCCGTATGGATGGATGCCCTTGTTCTGAGAAATACGTTTAATTGAATTGGTCATAATACAAGTCAAACTCCCCCTACTCTTCTGTGAAAGTCCCATTGAAATCCCCATACTCTTCTGTGAAAGTGCGATTGGAATCCCCATACTCTTCTGTGAAAGTCCCATTGTTAATCCCCATACTCTTCTGCTAAAGTCCCATTGTTAATCCCCATACTCTTCTGTGCAAGTCCCATTGTTAATCCCCATATTCCTCTGAGAAATTACCATAATCCTCTGAGAAATGCATGTTGTCACTAGTTGTTTGATACAGAATGTCAAGTCATATTCTGACTAAATGCATACAGTACCAGCCAAAGGTTTGGACACACCTACTCATTTAAGAGTTTTTCTTTATTTTTCACTATTTTCATTGTAGAATAATAGTTTAGACATCAAAACAATGAAATAACACATATGGAATCATGTAATAAGCAAAATGTGTTAAACAAATCAAAATATATATTAGATTATTCAAAGTAACCACCCTTTGCCTTGATGACAGCTTTGCACACTCTTTTCCAACAGTCTTGAAGGAGTTCCCACATATTCTGAGCACTTGTTGGATGCTTTTCCTTCAGCCTGTGGTCCAACTCATCCCAAACCATCTCAACTGGGTTGAGGTCAGGTGATTGTGGAGGCCAGGTCATCTGATGCAGCACTCCATCACTCTCCTTCTAAGTCAAATAGCCCTTACACAGCCTGGAGGTGTGTTTTGGGTCATTATCCTGTTGAAAAACATATGATAGTCCCACTAAGCGCAAACCAGATGGGATGGCGTATCGCTGCAGAATGGTGTAGTAGCCATGCTGATTAAGTGTGCCTTGAATTCTAAATAAATCACTGACAGTGTCACCAGCAAAGCACCCCCACACCATCACACCTCCTCCTCCATCTTCACGGTGGGAACCACACATGCGGAGATCATCCGTTGACCTACTCTGCATCTCACAAGGACACGGTGGTTGAAACCAAACATCTCACATTTGGACTCATCAGACCAAAGGACAGATTTCTACTGGTCTAATGGCCATTGCTCGTGTTTCTTGGCCCAAGCAAGTCTCTTCTTCTCATTGGTGTCCTTTAGTAGTGGTTTACTTGCAGCAATTCGACCATTAAGGCCTGATTGACGCAGTCTCCTCTGAACAGTTGATGTTGAGGTGTGTCTGTTACTTGAACTCTGTGAAACATTTATTTAGGCTGCAATCTGAGGGGCAGTTAACTCTAATGAACTTATCCTCTGCAGCAGAGGTAACTCTGGGTCTTTCTGTCCTGTGGCGGTCCTCATGAGAGCCAGTTTCTTCATAGCTCTTGATGGTTTTTGCGCCTGCACTTGAAGAAACTTTTAAAGTTCTTGACATTTTCCGGATTGACTGACCTTCATGTCTGAAAGTAATGATGGGCTGTAATTTCTCTTTGCTTATTTGAGCTGTTGATGCCATAATATGGACTTGGTCTTATACCAAATAGGGCTATCTTCTCTATACCAACCCTACCTTGTCACAACACAACTGATTGTCTCAAACGCATTAAGAAGAAAATAAATTCCACAAATGAACTTTTAACAAGGCATCAAGGCAAAGGATGGCTACTTTGACGTTTGTTCATTGAAATGCATTCCAGGTGACTACCTCAGGAAGCTGGTTGAGAGAATGCCAAGTGAGTGCAAAGCTGTCATCAAGGCAAAGGATGGCTACTTTGACGAATCTCAAATGTAAAATATATTTTGATTTGTTCAACACTTTTTTGGTTATTACATAGTTTTGATATCTTCACTATTATTCTACAATATAGAAAATAGCAAAAATAAAGAAAAACCCTTGAATGAGTGGGTGCCCAAACTTTTGACTGGTACTGTACAGACATATATACATAATACATTCATTTTCTTTTTTTGTTTTTTTTTGTTGAATTTGACCCTTTTTCTCCCCAATTTTGTGGTATCCAATTGTTGTAGTAGCTACAATCTTGTCTCATCACTACAACTCCCGTATGGGCTCGGGAGAGACGAAGGTTGAAAGTCATGCGTCCTCCGATACACAACCCAACCAGCCATACTGCTTCTTAACACAGCGCGCATCCAACCCGGGAAGCCAGCCGCACCAATGTGTCAGAGGGTACACCGTGCACTTGGCAACCTTGGTCAGCGCGCACTGCGCCCGGCCCGCCACAGGAGTCGCTGGTGTGCGATGAGACAAGGATTTCCCTACCGGCCAAACTCTCCCTAACCTGGACGATGCTAGGCCAATTGTGCGTCGCCCCACGGACCTCCCGGTTGCGACAGAGCCTGGGCGCAAACCCAGAGTCTCTGGTGGCGCAGCTGGCGCTGCAGTACAGCACCCTTAACCACTGCGCCACCCGGGAGGCCAATACATTCATTTTCTAATTTCATTTTTTAATTTCACACAAAAAATTGGGTGATTTCACTAACAATCATTCATGACTCAACAGACTCGACAGCCTTGGTTTCTCAAATGATTGTCTCGCCTGGTTCACCAACTACTTCTCTGATAGAGTTCAGTGTGTCAAATTGGAGGGTCTGTTGTCCAGGCCTCTGGCAGTCTCTATGGGGGTGCCACAGGGTTCAATTCTTGGACCGACTCTCTTCTCTGTATACATCAATGATGTCGCTCTTGCTGCTGGTGAGTCTCTGATCCACCTCTACGCAGACGACACCATTCTGTATACTTCTGGCCCTTCTTTGGACACTGTGTTAACAACTCTCCAGGCGAGCTTCAATGCCATACAACTCTCTTTCCGTGGTCTCCAATTGCTCTTAAATACAAGTAAAACTAAATGCATGCTCTTCAACCGATCGCTGCCTGCACCTGCCCGCCTGTCCAACATCACTACTCTGGATGGCTCTGACTTAGAATATGTGGATAACTACAAATACCTAGGTATCTGGTTAGACTGTAAACTCTCCTTCCAGACTCACATCAAACATCTCCAATCCAAAGTTCGATCTAGAATTGGCTTCCTATTTCGCAACAAAGCATCCTTCACTCATGCTGCCAAACATACCCTTGTATAACTGACCATCCTACCAATCCTCGACTTCGGCGATGTCATTTACACAATATCCTCCAATACCCTACTCAATAAATTGGATGCAGTCTATCACAGTTTTGTCACCAAAGCCCCATATACTACCCACCACTGCGACCTGTATGCTTTCGTTGGCTGGCCCTCGCTTCATACTCGTCGCCAAACCCACTTGCTCAAGGTCATCTACAAGACCCTGCTAGGTAAAGGCCCCCCTTATCTCAGCTCGCTGGTCACCATAGCAGCACCCACCTGTAGCACGCGCTCCAGCAGGCTTTAAACATCCCAAGGAGCACTGTGCAAGCGATAATATTGAAATGGAAGGAGTATCAGACCTGAATCCAATCGAGAATCTGTGGAAAGAACTGAAAACTGCTGTTCACAAATGCTCTCCATCCAACCTCACTGAGCTCGAGATGTTTTGCAAGGAGGAATGGGAAAAAATTTCAGTCTCTCGATGTGCAAAACTGATAGAGACATACCCTAAGCGACTTACAGCTGTAATCGCAGCAAACGGTGGCGCTACAAAGTATTAACTTAAGGGGGCTGAATAATTTTGCACGCCCAATTTTTACGTTTTTGCTTTGTTAAAAAAGTTTGAAATATCCAATAAATGTCGTTCCACTTCATGATTGTGTCCCACTTGTTGTTGATTCTTCACAAAAAAATACAGTTTTATATCTTTATGTTTGAAGCCTGAAATGTGGCAAAAGGTCGCAAAGTTCAAGGGGGTCGAATACTTTCGCAAGGCACTGTATCTCTCTGTTCACCCCCAAAACCAATTTTTCCTTTGGCCTCTCCTTCCAGTTCTCTGCTGCCAATGACTGGAACGAACTACAAAAATCTCTGAAACTGGAAACACTTATCTCCCTCACTAGCTTTAAGCACCAGCTGTCAGAGCAGCTCACAGATTACTGCACCTGTACATAGCCCACCTATAATTTAGCCCAAACAACTACCTCTTTCCCAACTGTAGGCGTGGCATATCAAGAAGCTGACCAAACAGCAAGATCATTACACAGGTACACCTTGTGCTGGGGACAATAAAAGGCCACTATAAAATGTGCAGTTTTGTCACACAACACAATGTCACAGATGTCTCAAGTTGAGGGAGCGTGCAATTGGCATGCTGACTGCAGGAATGTCCACCAGAGCTGTTTCCAGAGAATGTAATGTTAATTTCTCTTTACCATAAGCTGCCTCTCCATAGTCGCCTTAGAGAATTTGGCAGTACATCCAACCGGCCTCAAATCTGCAGTCCACATGTATGGCGTCATGTGGGCAAGTGTTGTGAACAGAGTGCCTCATGATGGCAGTGGGGTTATGGTATGGACAGGCATAAGCTACAGACAACACAATAGCATTTTATTGATGGTAATTTGAACTCACAGAAATACAGTGACGAGATAAAGGCCCATTGTGAGGCCTATTTTTTTTAATGACCAACAGATGCATATCTGTATTCCCAGTCATGTGAAATCCATAGATTGAAATAAATTAGGTGCTAATCGACCGATTTCCTCATATGAACTGGAACTCATTAAATACAATGACATTTTTGCAAGTTGTGTTTATATATATATTTAAACCTAAATAAATTGAAACAAATGAAAACATTTGCCTTGCTTTGTATGTGTGACCTCAAGTCATTTATATAGACGCATATGAGGAAAGAAATCTGTAAATATATATATATGCAAATAAGGGATGGGTAAAAGTTAAGAAAGTTCCATAATAACCTGACAAAGGTAATACAATTGATTCTTACTGTCAGAACAAAGTGGAAGCAATCATTGTCTATTTGACTTTTATTTCCCTTCAAGCAATTGAAACAGAATACTTTGATGTATACATAATTCACAAAATATAAATGTTTACATTTGACTGTTGGCATAATCACATACGGCATATCCCATAGCGTCGTACATACGGGCCAATGCCAAATAATTACATACGGCATATCCCATAGCGTCGTACATACGGGCCAATGCCAAATAATTACATCACATAAATTTGCATTTTCTCACTCTTTCTGTTTGACACTTGCCAGTCAGTTCCTTGGGACAGACTTCCTTCCTTGGTTAGTTTCTTACAGTAAACTGAACAGTAATATGGGGACCTTTGTGTGACTGAGCAGGGCCTCTACTTCCTCTTCTTCTTGCTTTTCTTGCTGCCCTCCCCTTGCTGGGAGCTGGAGTCTGCCCCTGTACCCTTCTGGGTCCTGGTCTTCAGTTTGGGGATCATCTCAGCACAGTAGATCATCACATCTTTACCTTTAGGAACAATCAGAAGGAAAGCAAAGCATTCATATTTGTTTGAATGGTCACACACACACACACACACACACACACACAGTGAGACCAGTTGATGGTGAAAACAGACTGCATTTCTTCCAGTTTGGCTAATTTGAGCCATAGGGTGTTGCTCCTCTCCTTCACAAACACTCACGTGATGCAAACTTGTCTGAGCAGAGAGTTCCATCCTCCTGCTTCAACTGAACACGTACTCTTCCTCTGAACGTCACGTCTCTGTTCCACTCTCTAGAGTACATCTTGTTCTGTGGTTGGTTAATTGAACAACAATTAGAGACTTATAATCAGGCAACAGCCCTAACCTATGGTGACATGTTTGACAATGGAAAATGGCTGTCGTGGAATTACTTAGGTGGGAGCTACACAATGGGGCATTCCCCTCCGATGTAAAGCACCATATGTAGCTATGCAACTCATTATTGAGGTAATGTCTCATTACCTCCACAAGAACATTTGCCCCTGCTGCTGTCAACACATCACGGATTTCAGCACATGTAGGATTCTCCACTGCCTGGTTGAGTACAGAGGAAAACCAAGATGTCAGCCATATCCCTCAACACACTCTTGAGGACATAGGCTATAGTGAATCAGTATTAAGTGGTGTATACGTGTGGTAAAGGTAGACCATAGTGGTTTGTATGCGTGTCCATTTACCAACATAGATCGGCAATAAGTCGTCCACCATTTATTGAACCAAATAAATTAGAAGAATGCTGCATATTTGGTTTACCTTTTCAGCAGGTATCCGTCTCCCCTCTGCTAGGGTCTTCTTACTATTTACATAGGAAGGGTATATGCAGATAAACCTGTAAAAGAAATCAGAAAGAACATGTTAGCTAACTAGCTATTCATAACTTGATGTCTAGAACATGTTAGCTAGCAAACACTGCTGCCGTCTCAACTGCAACCGACAATACAATGATACTATTACAAGTTAAAACGTATTTTCATTTGAAACGAAGAAAATAGCTAGCCAGCTGACTTAAAAATTGCCTAAGTTACCGATTTTCGTAGACATGCTGGCTAGTTTTAGCTAACACATATGGCTGTCTTCGCTTGTTTTTCTGTTCACAGGTAGGACTTCAACTCAACTTTTCATGGGAAAACAAGAGATATGAATCTAATATCACCCACCTTTCCTTTTCAGCTGGATTATCACTTAGTGGAGACATTTTCTCAGAACACACTAGCACAGAGTTCGCGTTAGCTTCCTAGCTGGGACCTGTATAAAGCTAGCCACAATAGTGCAATGTGAGGTTCGCCTTCAAAATAAAAGGTCCTAATTGAAAGCGATTCAAACGGATACAAATAGTGGAATCATGCCATATTTGTACTAGATAACGATAAATAAGATCGGAATGTTGTTGTATAAATTCAACAAAAGTCAATACTTTGTTAATTTGACACAAAAAAAGTTGAAATCGCTCTGTGGATGTATTACACTTCAGAATTGCATTGGGGGATGGTGGCACCTTAATTGGGGAGAATGGCTCATAATAATAGCCAGCACTGAGTTAATGGAATGGCATCAAACGAATGGAAACTATGTGGTTGATACCATTCAACTTATTCCACTCCAGCCATTACCATGAGACCATTCTCCCCAATTAAGGTGCCACCACCCTCCTGTGGACTATACCCCCAATGCAATTCTAGTGTAATACATCCACAGTGTGATTTCAACATATTTCTACTTTTTTGTGTCGAATTAACAAAGTATTGTCTTTTGTTGAATTTAAATAACAACGTATAGCAAACTCCATCTGGAGTAGTATCTAACAATTCACAACAGTACACACAAATCTAAAAGTAAAAGAATGGAATTAAGAAATGTATAAATATTAGGATGAGCAATGTCAGAGTGACATTGACTAAAATACAGTAGAATAGAATACAGTGTATACATATGAGATGAGTAAAGCAGTATGTAAACATTATTAAAGTGGCTAGTTAGTAAATACAGTAGAATACAGTATATACAGAGATGGCATTGACTTAAAATACAGTAGAATAGAATACAGTATATACATATGAGATGAGTAAAGCAGTATGTAAACATTATTAAAGTGGCCAGTGATTCCATGTCTATGTATATGGTGCAGCAGCCTCTAAGGTGCAGGGTTGCGAAGCCGGATAGTGATGGCTATTTAACAGTCTGATGGCCTTGAGATAGAAGCTGTTTCTCAGTCTCTCGGTCCCAGCTTTGATGCACCTGTACTGGCCTCGCCTTCTGGATGATAGTGTTGTGAACAGGCCGTGGCTCCAATGGTTGTTGTCCTTGATGATCTTTTTGGCCTTCCTGTGACATTGGGTGCTGTAGGTGTCCTGGAAGGCAGGCAGTGTGCCCCCGGTGATGCCTTGGGCAGTCCACACCACCCTCTGGAGAACCCTGCGGTTGCGGGCGGTGCAGTTGCTGTACCAGGCAGTGATACAGCCCGACAGGGTGCTCTCAATTGTGCATCTGTAAAAGTTTGTGAGGGTCTTAGGGGCCAAGCCGAATTTACTCAGCCTTCTGAGGTTGAAGAGGCGCTGTTGCGACTTCACAACACTGTCTATGTGGGTGGACCATTTCAGATTGTCAGTGATGTGTACGCTGAGGAACTTGAAGCTTTCCACCTTCTCCACTGTGGTCCCATCGATTTGACATTGAGGGAGGTTAATTTCCTGGCAACACTGCCAGGGCCCACATCTCCTCCCTGTAGGCTGTCTCATCATTGTTGGTAATCAGGCCTACTACTGCAAACTTGATGCTGGAGTTGGAGGCATGCGTATCCCATTTCATGGGTACAACATCCATAGGTTAGGCTGCACAGTGCAATACACACAATAGATTGACTGGAAAGGTGAATTCCCACAGTCAAAGTCCTGCAATAAGAGCTAAGACGCTATAATGTGTGTGTACTCTACACAGTTGTGTTCTGTGAGTGTCACTGAGTAAGTAAGCTAATGCCTAATTTCATTGGTGCAACATCCATAGGTCATGATGCCCTCCATGCAATTCTAAAGTGTAATACCTCCACAGTGTGATTTCAGATATTTATTTGTTGTTGTTTCAAATGAACTAATTATTGTCTTTCGTTTAATTTATATAACAACATTCTTACCTTCTTTATGATTATCTAGTCCAAAAAGGGCATGATTCCACAATTTGGGGCGGCAGGTAGCCTAGTGGTTAAAGCGTTGGACTAGTAACCGAAAGGTTGCAAGATTGAATCCCTGAGTAAAAATCTGTCGTTCTGCCGCTGAACAAGGCAGTTAACCCACTGTTCCTGGGCCATCATTGAAAATAATAATTCGTTCTTATCTGTCTTGCCTAGTAAAATAAATAAAACATTTCAATCTGTTTGGGGGACTTTTATTTAGAAGGTGATACGCAAAATCCACTATCGTGGCTAAACAATGAGGCCCCACATCCGGTTTTCAGCGGGAAATTAAGCTAGGTTGAAGATGACTTCAAAGAAGGTATAGTATGTGATAGCTGTAACCTTAATTTAAGACCAAAAAGCAAATTGTTTTATTTTATCTTTACGATATTTAGACTTTGTGGCTGTGGTAAATAGTGGGAACTCAGACAGGAAACTTTTGACAATTTCGCTTTAATAAAAAAAAAACGTGATCAAAGGGCATGCCGTTTTTGATGGGAGTTACCTTTAGGGAAAGATTATGGATATACCGACAAAAAACACGTCTCTCCACCTTAACAATTTGCTGTCAACAACGCGGCATGACTGGCTGTCTAACTCCAGCCTGTCCTTTCGTTTGATTGGTGTATACATCTCATTATGAGGTGACGTCACCGCTGGTATTCAATGGGATGCTACGTTACTAGACTCAACATGATTATGCAGACGACTACTGTATAAAGGGTTTTTTTGCAAAGTTACCTGGATGTCACTTGTCCTACTTATATCAGTATACTCAACTTAAGCATTACGAAACGTCTATTCGATCAAATAAGACATTCATTTTTTTGTTGACCAAATTCGACACTGACCACACAAAAACTCATTGCTTTGGTGGGAGAAACGAAAAATGCCACCTGCTGGAGGGACACAGAATTTCCTCGGATTTGGAAATCCTCTTCCTCTCTGCTTTAAATCGCTGCAGTACTTCTTACCAACAGCAATCACCTGTATTGTGGAAGGCACTATTTGTCAACCAATCGTAACGCGACTGAATAGAAACAGGAAGCAAGTTTGCCGCGATTCTACAGCTACAAGGGTTACACATGAAAGTGATGAGACTTCTCCCACCAATTAATTGTACACGTTTTCAGTTTGTTAGTGTGTGATATCGGGTATAAAAAAGTTTGACACTTATGATCGGATGAAGGTTATTGTAACACACATACAACTATCACGAAATGTTTATGCATTGGTGTTATGAATAAATGCCTATAGTTATATCCCCTTTGCTTGTATATCAAACCATAGCTGCAATATGAACACTTGTGTTCATAATCATTCACTGGAACAAAGATCTTCTGTTAAATCTGAGAATTAATCTTGGTTGTACTGTCGTCTCAAATAAAACTGAAGGACATATCAAGAATGTTTCAAGGACAGCTTTTTTCCATCTACATAACACTGCAAAAATCTGAAACTTTCTGTCCAAAAATGATGCATAAAAATGGATCCATGCTTTTGTCACTTCTAGGTTAGACTACTGCAATGCTCTGCTTTCCGACTACCTGGATAACGCACTAAATAAACTTCAGTTAGTGCTAAACACGACTTCTAGAACCTTGACTAGAACCAAACATTTTAATCATATTACTCCAGTGCTAGCCTCTCTACACTAGCTTCCTGTTAAGGCAAGGGTGGATTTCAAGGTTTTACCGCTAACCTACTAAGCATTTCATGGGCTTGCTTCTACCCATCTTTCCGATTTGGTCCTGCCGTCTAGAATTTCTAAGCAAACAGCTGGAGGCAGGGCTTTCTCCTATAAAGGTCCATTTTTATGGAATGGTCTTTCTACCCATGTGAGACGCAGACTCGATCTCAACCTTATCTCAAAGTTCTCTCTTCAGTGGGTCATGTGATTGAGTGTAGTCTGGCCCAGGAGTGGGAAGGTGAACGGAAAGGCTCTGGAGCAACGAACCGCCCTTGCCGTCTCTGCCTGGCCGGTTCCCCTCTCTCCACTGGGATTCTCTGCCTCTAACCCCATTACAGGGGCTCCTTGGGCTGTGCCGTGGCGGAGATCTTTGTGGGCTATACTCTGCCTAGTCTCAGAATGGTAAATTGGTGGTTGAAGATATCCCTTTAGTGGTGTGGGGTCTGTGCTTTGGCAGAGTGGGTGGGGTTATATCCTGCATGTTTGGCCCTGTCCAGGGGTATTGTCGGATGGTGCCACAGTGTCTCCCGACCCCTCCTGTCTCAGCCTCCAGTATTTATGCTGCAGTAGTTTGTGTCAGGGGGTTAGGGTCAGTCTGTTATATCTGGAGTATTTCTCCTGTCTCAGCCTCCAGTATTTATGCTGCAGTAGTTTGTGTCAGGGGGTTAGGGTCAGTCTGTTATATCTGGAGTATTTCTTCCTGTCTTATCCGATGTCCTGTGTGAATTTAAGTATGCTCTAATTCTCTTGGAGGACCTGAGCCCTAGGACCATGCCTCAGGACAACCTGGCCTGATGACTCCTTGCTGTCCCCAGTCCAACTGGCCGTGCTGCTGCTCCAGTTTCAACGGACTTGTTCACCGGACGGCTATGAAAATCCAACTGAAATTTAATCCTGAGGTGCTGACCTGTTGCACCCTCGACAACCACTGATTATGTTTTGACCCTGCCGAACATTTGAACATCTCGGCCATGTTCTGTTATAATCTCGACCCGGTACAGCCAAAAGAGGACCGGCCACCCCTCATAGCCTGGTTCCGCTCTAGGTTTCTTTCTGGGGAGTGTTTCCTCACCACCGTGCTTCTACACCTGCATTGCTTGCTGTTTGGGGTTTTAGGCTGGGTGTCTGACTGATACTAAATGATCAAAGCTTGATACACACAACCCTTCCACTGTTCAGTAACACTGGACACTAGTTTTGCACCAAAAATGTTAACGTTTATTATTTTGATTTACAATTTGTAAGTGTCATTTTTTCCTTTGAATATACAACCACTACTTTATTGCATGAGAAAATAAAACACAAACAGTCATTCACACAGTGTCATTTGATGTGCTTTAGCATTACAGTGATTACAGGGGAAGTAAAATGAGCTTTAAAAAATTATATACCAACACCAAAAACCTACAGTAATAATTTATTTTGTTCAAAGTGTTCATTCAGTCCTTCTGAGATAGTTAAAAAGCATCCAACTCACCTGATAACAGTTAAACAGCAGAGCAATGTATCTATCTACTCTTATATAATCTATTTTCCAATGTAAGTATTTTCTCAATCGAAAAGGGTAACTTGCAGATAATCCCTTTACTCTCAGAGCACACATAAAGATAGTGTAAAATGTTACACTACAGCTACCAACACATGTGACCACATACATGTTCATCTTTACTTCAGGAACCATCAGGTCATGCAAGGAAGGGAAGTTTATAATACATTTGCAGTAGTAAAAGTGAGAATTCATTTTCTTTGACTGAAACTTAGGTTTAATAAAAAATAAATGGAGTAGCATTAAAGTCCATCTTTAAGTGATTTAACAACCCAAATAGGCAACTTTAAGTGATTATCTTTGTCAAGTCAGACAAGATTCAGGATCTTTACAGGGGTTTAAATTAAATACATACATAATTAAAATCTGTACAGTACAAATTCACATACATTATCCTTCAGAGGTCTCCCTCTCTCTCGTTTTCTGATAACCAAGTGTCCCAGCCACATTCCTACCAGCAAAGAAACACGAGCCCAGCAATTAGGCTAGGCATCAACTACAATAACCCTCTAGTATCTCACTATTATTTACATGTTAGTTTTTTTACACCAAAAGTTGATGAATCCATGATCTTTGCTTGGTGTTTGAATAATTCTTTACAACAGAGGTCACTAGGTATGCTCAAGACATTTCCCCTAGATCGTGGTTGTGTGTCTGTGTAGTCTAGCCTCAAGGGACTTAAACTGAGGTTACAATGTAGGACCCACTTTCTCCAGCACTTTCTCCTTTAGATTCTCTCTTTTTTGCACTGTTGGTGACGCTGACGGGCGTGGGTATCTGTGAGGGTCGTGGTGGTGTGGCACTGTCACCACTGCTCTTCCTGGGGCTAGGAGTGTAATTGAAAGGGCTGACCCTGGCAGCCACAGCACCACTAGGTGAGCTGGAGGAGCTAAAAGGGGTGCGTTCAGCAACAGGCAGTTCATGGGCCTCTGGGATGATGCTCTGAGCAGGCTTGAGGTCTGGCCCTTTCTTATCAAGACTCTCACTGCTCCTAAACAAGTTTAAATTAGTCTCTGGACCTAGCCTACGAGCATTTACACTTTCATTTTTGGACTGTTTGGGATGGGTTTCACTTGACAAGAGATCAACAGAGGGCATTTTGACTAGAACACTGTCGATTACTGGAGGTGTGTTTGCTGTTGGAGATTTTACAGACCTCGGACTGTTAATGGGACAGTCCTCAATCCTCACCCACACATCCTCAGTCTTGGACACTGCAGGGATCATTTGGTGCCCCATGGCCATGGTGTTAGAGTCTATGGAGGAAGAATCGTGGCCTTCTGACTGAGATATTTCACTGTCCTTCATCTTCCTCCATGTTCCTTTTAAAGGGTTTCCATCTTTGCCGTGTGAGGACCTTTGGGCTGGACTCAGTGGCTGTCGCTCATCCTTTTCACTTGACTCAGAGGAGGCAGAGAGGATGGACGAGGAGCTGCCAGTTCTCTTCCAGGTGCCAACCCTTGGAAGAGAGGAGGAGTGTTTGCTTTTCTCCCTCTTCCATGTCCCTGTCCTGTTTAGATTAGGGAGTCTGGAGGGGCTTTCTGAATGGGATCTGGAGATGTCGTGTTTCCCTTCCCTTTCAGGTTTCCCATCCTCATTTTCTGAAGAGTTTTGACTCTGAGGGGACTTTTTCCAGTTGCTTCCCTGACTTCCTTGATAGGGCAGAGTCAACGACATATCTGGCAAAGACGGGCTTGACACAGGCGTTTGAGACTGGCTGGTAGAGGAGGGGGACAGAGACTCAAACGAGGTAGACTCTTCCAATTTCCTCTTCAGTGTTGGACTAGGGGCCTCTTTGATGAACGTTGACTGGCGAACTAGGGCAGGTTTCTCCGACCGGTCTGACTCACTTCCACTCGACTTTGTGGATGTCATCCTGGACAAATCTTGCTTCTTAGATGTGCCAGTAACTCCACACTGATTCAGGCTCTTTGAGGCAGATTCACTCCTAGGGATTCCGCTAGTGCTTCTAGTCAAGCCAGTCTGCTTGGGTGGCGTTTGCTGACCCATCTGTCTTCCAGGGGAGGTGTAGGACATCCTGCCAGAACCAGAAGACTTGGTTGACGATGTGCTTGGAGAAGCAGTGCGAGGCAGTTGGGATAATTTGTTTGAGGAGCCCAGACCATTTCTTCCAGGTGACACAGAGGAGCGACCAGGTGACTGCATGGGTCTGGTGGTCAAGGACTGCTGAGCTGGCCTGGATGGTGTGGAGTCTCTGGATCCAGATCGTGATGAAGCTTTACTTGATCCCGATTGAGATCCAGGCTGATCCCTGGCGGGACTAGGGTCAGATTTAGCAGGTGGTTTAATGCTTCTGTTTGAATTACTGGAGCTCTGCCCTTGGGTAGGGGGAATTTTTGAGACTGAGGCTGGACCGCGGGCTGGAGGCTTCTTTTGGACTGGGCTAGTGCTTGGAGAACTGCTTCTAACACCAGGGACATGGATCATTGTCCTACCACGAGAGATTGGAACAGTAGGGGCCGTCTGCCTCTGCTGTAATGAGGCTGGGGTCTCAGTGATTGCACGTGGTTTTCCTGTTATGAGACTTTTGTAGACTTTCTTGCCCCCTTTAAGAGCTTTTGCTGCCTCCTCTTCTTTCTTTTTTGCTTCTAAAGTGCTCTTTTCACCAGGTTTTAATATCCGTGGGCGTCCTTTGTCAGATGCAGATTTATTATCCTCTGAATTTAAGGGTAAATGAAAGGGAGACCCAAGGGATATTCCAGATTTGAGGGAGAGGATTGAGTCAGAGTCAGATGAGCCTTGTCTAGAGAGGCTAGCAGCTGCCTGGTGCAAACTACTGACGATGGAATTGGCACCCTCTTGGATGGCCTTCCAATCAAAGGACTCAGAGTCTGGCGATAAGGCTTGTTCTGAAACTGGACTGTGTGTATCAGTGAGATCTAATGTGAGTTCTGGCTCCTCAGCTAAACTGCCATCCATACCTCTCTCCTCAATGGCATCTCCTTGGTCATTCCCCTCTTTATTTCTCGCTGTCTGTTTCTTCTTTTTTGGCATGGCTGAACTGATGCACTCTTGTAGAAGGTCATCTTCTGAGTCAATGCTTAGTGAGCTGAGTGAACTGTTTCTTGAAAAACACACAGGGGTGTCTTCAACATGAAAGGCTTTTGGTGCGTAACCAGAGGCTTGGGGTCTTGTAGGAGCTTCCACCTGAGTTACATCCTCCTCTTCCTCTTCTTCTTTTGGCTGGAGGTCTTTGTTGTTGTTCTCTTGGTCAATGTCACTTAACGAGCTGAGAGAGGAGTTTCTAGAGAAACACATCGGTGTGTCTTCAATGGAAAACTTCTGCTTCTCATCTGGCACTGGCCCCATGTTTTCTTTGGATGCTTGTGGAAATATTGCCTGCTTCTGTTGCTGAGGTTTTGTTGGAGCAGTCTGTGGTAGATTTGCCCTGTTTGCTCTTAACGATGGCTTTCCACAGTCTTTTGTTGAAGCTTTTCTCTGGTCTTTGTCTTTTCTGAGTTCTGCCTTTTCCTTGGCGAGGTTAGGTTCCTCATCCTCAAAGTCCAATGAACTCAGTGAATCATTGCGTGAGAAGCAATAGGGTGTACCCTCTATTGGTGTGTAATGCTGTGGCGAGTCAAAAGCAAACCCTGGCCGTGGCCTCTCCGCATTTGGTGGCTTATCTGTGAAATCTCTGGATGCCATTTTTGTCTGTTGCATTTTGGTTTCTTTGTTTTTATCAGGGTATGAAGAAAAGTTGAATGGAGGCTGGGGTTTCTTAATCATCCTAGCTCTGTACTCACTACTCTGTGGCATTGGTTTAACAGGGGAAGTGGGCTTCTTTTCAACCTCCTGCTGGACTAGGCTAACAGGAGAAGCTGACGGGTGCAGTGGTTGATCGAACATTTTCTGTACTCTAAAGGATTTGTGGATTTTACCTTTTGGCATGGCGGAACTGATACACTCTGCTAAAATATCATCCCCTTCATTTTCTGTCCCGGCAGCTTGTGTGGAGGAAGAAGTAACACCTGCATCTTTTTCCTCTGTACATTTACCTTCTGGAATAGTGTCCCTTCTTTGACTGGATGATATTTCTGCACGAGGAGGAGCACGGCATTCAGCATTGGCCAGCTCATTAGGGGGTGAATCAATGGTTAGGTCGCTGAGAGATGTGGCGGTTGAGAAATTGATAGGGGTTCCCTCTACACAGTAAATCCTAGGCATGTCCTCTCCATGGGCAAAGTTCACGGTCTTCTGTTGTCCTCTGGTTTGTGAAGGGTGTAATTTGTACACAGGAAGTTGGCTTGGTTTACGGGCAGTAGGTGGTGGTATTCTAGAAGTAGTGTTGGAAGGGGATTGCTTTTTGAGTTTTCTTGATGACTTTGTTGGCATGGCTGAGTTTATGCAAGCCTCCAGTATTTCTATATCGTCATCATCTGAATCATCCAGAATGTCTTTTTCCGTCTCACGCTTCCCTTGGCTTGGGGGTTCTGTAGTGTCATCATTCTCATGCTCAGCCTCAATTCCCTGGTCATCTTCATGAACAGGAGGCATGATCTTGAGCTCATCTTTCTGAATGTAAGGTTCATCTAAGCTTAAAGCACTGAGGCTGGATGCACAAGAGAATCCTTCTGGGGTACTCTCTGTCGCAAAGTGTAGGAGGGTGTCATTATCCGGAAGCACCTGGACTTTCTGGACAGCAGCGTGTACCGCAGCATGTCTTGGAGCTATATCCGCCCTCGGAGGCGGCGGAGGTGGCACCTTTTTGTGTTTCATTGGGGGTGGATGTTGATTTTGTGGGGGTGGTGGTGGTGTTTTGCTTCGACTCGGAGGCATGGTCTGGCCAGGGCTGTCGGGCAGATCGCTTGGACTAATGATTCCACTGGGCATACCGCTACACAATTCACTCTGTATAGAGCTAGCGATGGAATGGCTCTCAAAGCTGTCGAGAGAGCTTACAGATGTGCATCTGCTGAACATGAGGGGTGTCTCCTGCACATACTGTTCTGGGGGGCTTTTGGGGGTCTGGGCGCCACTTTTGGATGGGGATTTGGCTCCAGATGAAAACTCAACAGCTTTGTGATGTCTGGATCCATCTCCATGAACTTGACTATTTCTTGGAGGCTTCATTCGGACATACTGCACAGACTGGCTCTCAGTTCTGCGTTGTTCTTGTGTGGACTCTTTCTCAGAGATGGGAAGAGTTGGGTAGTTACTAGTAGCATTTACGTTCCTCTTGCAGCCCTCCATTTCGTCCTCCTCTGAGGACAAGGATGACAGAGAGCTACCCCTTGAGAAACAGATGGGTGTGTCCTCAACACAGTACGTCTGTAGTGTCTCTTGATTGACGGTAGGGGGTTTGGATATTGTGTTCTTCTGGCCTGGCCGAGCTGGCCCTGATCTCATTTGAGCCGAGGAGGGATGTAGTTGCATTTGTCTTCCTGCATTCTTTATGGATGACACGGATGATGTGGAACCATCTTGGCTCAGATTGTCTTTCACTGAGCTCTGAGTGGAGGATGACTTTGAATGACTAAACATGGATTTTTGGGAGGAGGAGTCTGAGTATTTCAGACTGTAATCAATGGGTTCTCCGTGATGTTCCTCGTTGTACTTCATGCTGTAATTGGTCGGCTGGTCATCTTGTTGTTCTTCCTCTGAGTATCGCTCACTATAATTGGTTGGTTTGTCATCACTGTAATCATCCACAGACTGGCACATAGTCTGGTTATTCATCTTTTTGTTAATTCCTTGAGTGGGGCCAGCATTGCTTTGATCTTGTTGATTGGCGTTCCTTGATCTGAATCCCTGTGGCATTTCGGTTTGCACGAACCTGGGCTTGTACTTGAGTTTTTCCTCGCCCTCACTGTTGCCCTCTGTGTACATGGGGTAGCCTGGGCTTTGAGATCGCACAGACCTCTGATTTGTCCGTTTCATCTCCTCCTCCATGTGCTTAGGCCTCGCCCACCTTTCATTTTGGCTTGGACTTTGCCGACCAGAGTTCAGCTGCTCATCAGAATACTTCAGGCTGTAATTGATGGGTGTGTCAACTTCTCCATCATCATCTTCCATGTGGTTTGCATTGTGGATCTTGTGAGCGAGGTCTGCAGGATATTTTCTATAGACGCAACACTTCCCCTCATCATCCTCGGAGTAAGAGTCCACAGATGGCTTCATCTGGCCTCTTTTGCCATAGCCGTCAGTGCTGTTGACACTGTTGAGACTGTCGTTTGACGCCCTGTATTCTAACTTGGGCATTGGACAAGGTCTGCCCGACTGATCGGGCTTAGTGTAGGAGTATACATTTGAATGACCATGTGCTGCAGTGTTACGGTGAGGGTCTTGATTAGGGCTCTCTGGTGACCGATCATCCAGACCAGTCAGCAAGTGAATGCTTTTCACCTCCTCCATCACCATGGCGATCTGAGCAGCTGTTGTGGCAGGCATCTGCATTCTCTTAGAGTCATGATCTGGGGGGAAACCCCCGGGTGCACCCCTCAGTCTGTCTCTGTCCTGGCTTCGATCCCTCTCAGCCCTAACACTGTCTATGTTTCCCCTTGGGTTCTCTCTGGGTGACGGGCTTGACAGAACTGGTGTGTTCACGTAAGGGGGGCGCACAGGTACACTGTTGGGGCTAAACCCGTCTGATCTAGAAACACCATCGTAATCACTGTAGAC
Source organism: Oncorhynchus tshawytscha (assembly GCF_018296145.1). Lineage (NCBI taxonomy): Eukaryota > Metazoa > Chordata > Actinopteri > Salmoniformes > Salmonidae > Oncorhynchus > Oncorhynchus tshawytscha. The sequence goes on along the minus strand of NC_056448.1, from coordinate 1,901,960 downwards.
ATTCTGCTTGTGCCTGCTTGGTTTACCCCTGTGGGACGCCTTGGGGCTTAAATTGTCAATGTTGTCAAATGTCTCAGAGAGGTGCTGAGAGTCCAGTTCCTCGATCAAGGCTTTTTGTTTCCTGACGTGAAGAGAGGGCAGGCTGGAACCAGGCGACATGATGTTGGCGTCCTTGTATTTGGCGGGCCTGTTGGCCATGAGGTTCCTCAGTGCTGCGGCGCTGCCCATGGCGATCATCTTGTGCTTGGAGTGGATGAGGTTCTTCAGCATGCTTACAGCACCCATGTCCCACAAGGCCTCCTGGTCCTTTGCATTGCGGGCAGAGAGGTTCCACAGCGTGCCACACGCGTTGCTCACAATAGTCAGGCTGTGAGACTTCAGGTGCTGCAGGAGTGTCTGAAGACAGTTGTTCTCTCTCAGGATTTGCCTACAGACAGAAATATATGGTCTTGTAAGCTTTCAAGTGTAAAAATTACTACGGGGGATACAGTAAAATATCAAATCATTTGAATATTTAACAGCATAATACTACAGTTAATCACTTTTGATTTTAGAAAACACACCTGTGATCTTCATTTGTAGCAATGAGACTAGACACGTTGCGTAAGATGCCTCCTCCACTTTCAATGATGGCAAGGGTGTTGGTTTGGCTTCGGTACGTCAGAGTGCTAACCAGGAAGGCCAAAGCCCCCTCAACAGCACAGATGTCGGCTTTGTTCTCAGTGCAGTGAGCTGACAGGTTCCACAGGGCACTGAGGACACTCTTCAGAGTAGACTCCTATAAAAAGGGAAAGAGGACAAACTATTAGCCCGTGAATACATCTTTAGGCAAATATCTTGATCAAATTCCTATTGGACATTTCATTCAAATATTTATACATTATGTGCTCCTAATTATATATTCGTACCAAAGTAACCAAGGTGACCTGTAATTGAAAGTGTATTCATGATGCGTCTCACCTTCTGTACCTCCAAGGCACACTCCATCAGAGCCCTGACGCTGCCCACCTCACGGAGGGTCTTCTTACTGTTCACATCTGCACGCCAGGACAGGTTCCTCAACACACTGGCAATCACCTGCTGTAGATCCTCACTCTCAGACTTCAGCTGGGCCACCATGGCCCTCATGCACCCCTTCATGGAACACAGTGTTGCCTGAGGATTGAAGATACAGAAAGATGCTTATTATTAAGTTGAAGTCATACTTTTTAGAACAAGATGATCATTGAATACACTTACTCTCAGGTGTAAGCACACATGTGGGAAGGTTTCCCAGACTCCGATTGAGCCTACTCCTAAACTAAAAAGCTCAATGGAGATTAACTTCTTTCTTTTTTTACTCAAGGAATAGGCTTAATCTGGACCTGAGGAACCAGCCACAAGGTAGACATCCCAAAATGTTCTGTAACAATTCCACACACAATCAATCTATATCTGACATTAGGCTACATAGTCTGAATAAGCTCACCTTATTGGCAACATCCCCAAAGGTGAGGTTGGTGAGGGCCATGCCAGCGTATCTCCTCAGAGTGACGCTGTAGTGGTCGCTGGTGAGGCCATAGATTTCACAGTCCACTTGGAGCAGCTCCCCTATAGCCTGCAGGCCCCCTGGGAACACACAGCGCACGCAGCAGGAGAAATGCCAATCAATACATTGAATTAGTCATGAATGTTCTACTATATAATGTCCTATGCAACGCACCTAATTAAGATCCTACATATTTACAGTGATGAATACATCAATTATTTCTCTAACATAATAAGTAGCTCTGTTCTGTTATGGTTGCTTGGTGATGATAATGGTATGAAATATCAAATCCATCAAATGTGTTATATTTAAAGATCACTGCCTGGAAAGCAGTGGTGATTACCTTGGTTAATTATTCTAAGTAAAAAATAATGTGCATTTGATGAATGCTTACCGAGCTCATTCATAGCATGCCTGTGCTCTTCGTCAAAGGACAGCTTCATAAGAACACACACCGCTGGGCAGATCTGATGCTCCACAGGAGAGGGCACTGGGGTTCACACAAACACACCATTTGGTAAGAAAAACCCATTACCTATCCAAATGTCCATTCACTAACCAAATCAACACAGTTCATCTATACGACACAATATTTTATTTCATATTATATTTAATTTAAATTATTCTTGTGAGGTCAGCAATACATACACCAACACATCAAGACTAGATACACAAAATCAATACAACACAGTAAAAACAGAGTACGCCTCACTGGGGTTCTTGTCCTGGTCCACTCCTCTCTCATGGCTTTCCTGCCACTCCCAGCAGGTCTCACAGTAGACCCTGATCTGCTCCAGGAGGTGCAGCACTCTGATCTCCCTGCGACCCCTCTTATCATCAGGCTGGGAGTGGATAATGTTATGAAGGGCGGCGCTGGCTCTCGCCCGGGCCTCCTTGCTTCCCCGTGAGTTCCCCAGCAGCACAGAGTCCTTGAATTGAATAAAATCAAATGTTATTTGGGGTAAAAAAAATGATACATACATCGACAAGATATTTGATCCCAGAGGATTTCACGTGAAATCATGAATTTACACATATTTCCAAAGTGATCCTTCATGGTAAAACAAATAACTTGATAAAAATCAAAGTTATCTATAAAAAAAAAGTGTAACATTTCAAACCTTGTCGTTGCCGTGGAGGAGCTGGATGAGTAAGGGAAGGCAGCCAGACTGACGCATGGCAATGCAGCTGTCCTGAGAGCTGGACATGGCAAGCAGAGTGCGAGACATGTCATCTTTATCATGGGTCCCCAGCATTGAAAGAAGAGAATATACCATCTCCACCTGTAGGGAAAGAAGGCCGACCATGAGAACAACTATATTGTAGAAGACACACAGATCATTTATAGGTCAAAACAAGTTATTCATATCGAAATTGATAACATTATACCCCTTGGGATGCAATCTAATTTATGTGGGCTACTTCTGTTAAAATAAATGTAAAACTTTTATGCAGCGCAGCAGGAGATGGTTTTATGAAATTGCTAAACTACACTGAAAAAAATATAAATGCAACATGTAAAGTGTTGGTCCCATGTTTTATGAGCTGAAACAAAAGACCCCAGAAATATTCCATGTACACAAAAAGCACATTTCACTCAAATTCTGTGCACACATGTTTACATCACTGTTAGAGATCATTTATCCTTTGCCAAGATAATCCATCCAGCTGACAGGTGTGGCTTATCAAGAAGCTGATTAAACAGCATGGTCATTACACAGATGCACCTTGAGCTGGGAATAAAAGGCCACTAAAATGTGCAGTTGTGTCACAACACAATGCCACAGATGTCTCAAGTTGAGGGAGCATACTATTGGCATGCTACCTTACGGAATGTCCACCAGAGCGGTTGCCAAATAATTTAAATGTTCATTTCTCTACCATAATCGTTTTGAGAATTTGGGAGTACATCCAACTAGCCTCACAACCGCAGACCACACGTTGTGTGGGTGAGAAATTTTGCGAATTGTGAATGTGAACAGAGTGCCCATGATGGCAGTAGGGTTATGGTATGGACAGGCATAAGCTACAGACAACCAACACAATTGCAATTTACAGATGGCAATTTCAATGCACAAATATACCATGAGATCCTGAGGCCCATTGTGAGACCCATTTTTTTAAGGTAACTGGGACCAACTGACGCATATTTGTATTCCAGTCATCTGATACCCATAGAATAGGGCCTAATGAACGTACTTCAATTGACACATTTACTCATGTGAAATTGTTGCATGTTGCGTTTATATTTTTGTTCAGTATAGATAACATTTCACAATTCCGGTTTGGACATGCAGGCAGATCTCATGTGGTTAATTGTTAATGGGGGCTGTTTCATAGTAACAGTAGAACTATATCAACCTGAGGTGTATTAGAATCTCTGGTTACCTTGGTGCCCAGGTGACTGGTCAGTCGGCGGGGCACAGAGTAACTACCCACACCCAAATTTATTTCACTGGCAGAATCCTGATCCAGGCGACTGCTTGAACCCTAAAAGAAATTAAGAAAAACATTTTATCAAGAGAACATCAAGAGAACATCCCTGGTCATCCCTACTACCTCTGATCTGGAGGACTCACTAAACACAAATGCTTTGTTTGTAAATGTTACAAATGCAAGGAGGCCTGTTGAGCAATTAAACTGAATTTGTTTACTTCAGATAAATATGTTAACTCGTACAAAACTCACTCGTCCAATCCTCACACCTCCGTTCATGCACAACGTGCCTCATACATTCTCAAAGCAACAGTATTAAATACTCAACTGAGCTACGACACCATACTACCGAACCAAACTGTAAATGATGTGTTGGAGTGTGCCCCTGGCTATCTGTCGAAAACATTGTGCCATCTGGTTTGCTTTTAACATAGGGAATTTGAAGTAGTTTATATGTTTACGTTTGATACCCAAGTACATCTTGATGCTAAGAATTGATAGCAATCAAGAGTAAACTGACTGAACTCAACTAAAAGCAAGCATGCAGGGGAAATTCAAAACAATTCAACAGATGAGTGACCAAATCAGCGAAATCCAGTCGACTGTGATCCTAGCTAAGTTGACATGCCAGTAAGTGAAATCCAACAGCTAATCGAGCCGTCATGTGACTGAATGCCGCAGACAACGCATTCATGGTTGACTATTTAACCCGGTTACCGAGATTTATTGCCCAAAACCACTCCCTTTTCCGGGGATAAATTAATGTGAGAAACCAGTAAATTATAATACATTACTTATACACACAGCATGACGTGAACTGTTAAATGATATGCGATGTCTAAATATGGATTCTCTATGGCCTTCACTCTGGTCACAGTACGATGAATCATCGACGCTCAGGGTGGTGACCGACAGCCCATTTCAGTATGTAGACCCATCATGGTAACTTTATTTTATTGTGACAGTTAGACCTACATTTGCAGAAGCATAGCCTATGCTACAGTAATAAAGAGCGATGTTTAAACAGGTATTTTTTTCCATATATAGACACACCCTATGTGTTTTAATAAAATCAACTATATGCATTGAGCTTGTATGATGCTTTCAGCTAACTGTTTGATGAAATAAAACAAATGACTCAAGAGTGAGCCAGAGATCTAGAGGAAGAAAAGAAAAACCTTGACCTAACCATTCTCCTCCCGCTGGCTTTCGCAGATTCTGCCGTTTACTCTCCAGAAGTTGCCAGTAATAGGTTACACGAGGAGTCGGAAACCTTGTGGAATGCCAATTTATCTCACCATTTATACCAATCTGTGTGCCAGTTATGGTTTTCATAAGCACATTTGTGGAACAGTTTCATTTAATTTATAATAACGTCTTCATATCGCAAAATCATTGTCATGTGGTTAATCAAAATTCAGACAAGAACGGTAAGACTGGAATTATAATACATTGAATGCATTAACAGAAATTAGCATAACCAAACAAACTAACGGTTAATGTACTACTGGTGATACAGTATATGTGGAAGTGATATAGCCTACACTAACCATCCAAATCAAACAATTCACACAATGACGTTATGAAACAATGCACAAATTGAGGAGAGCACATTCCTGGAGAGAGAAGTGCATTGTGCATCTGGGCACCGCATCTGGTCAATCTGACGTCTGCATTGGCCATGCAGCATTAACGGCGATACGGCATCTGCAGAAGTCAGGGCATACATACTTCTTGCACTTTGCAGAGCAGTGCAGCGCTGTTGTGAAGGAAGTGGTCAAGGAAGTGAGTTTGTGTTTATACAGGATGTACCGCCCCCATCTACCGTCAACCAATAATGTCAATGCAGAGCTTTACAGAGTCCTCCGCATTGTTACAACATTTGGGAGGCACATGGAGCTCGATTTTGCCTCTGCATGCCTCCTGAGGCTCTGCAATTGTGTCACCCCCTCAATCATGGACACTTATTGACAGTTGTGGCTGCTTTGCGTGATATATTGTTGTCTCTACTTTCTTGCCCTTTGTGCTGTTGTCTGTGCCCAACAATGTTTGTACCCTGTTTTGTGCTGCCGCCATGTTGTGTTGCTACCACGATGTGTTGTCATGTGTTGCTGCCATGCTATGACGTCGTCTTAGGTCTCTATGTAGTGTTGTGTTCTCTCTTGTCGTGATGTGTGTTTTGTCCTATATTTTTGTTTATTTGTATTTTTAATCCCAGCAGGAGGCCGTTGGCCTTTTGGTAGGCCGTCATTGTAAATAAGAATTTGATCTGAACTGCCTAGTTAAATAAAGGTTGAAAACATTTAAATATGGATCCCCACCACATAATCAGATCAAACATAAATTGCCTTTTAGTCTAGGCATCCGCAATGGATTAGTTCACTGAGATGGGAATGTTTTGCTATTGCGCAAAAAAATAATAATCTTGGTCGACCTACAGCCTCTAGACCAAACAATCGACCAGTTGACTAATTGGGGTCAGCCCTAGTTAGCTGAGAATACAATCAGAAATAGTGTTAGAATGACTGCCATTGTCCCAAAGAAATACATAAACATTGGCTGTTAATTACATCTAAAAAAATGCTTGGGAGTCACAAGAATTTTCATATATCCAAATGGGCTCGTGGGCCAAAAAGGTTTGGGAACCCCTGCAGTAAGGCTTTAACCTCAAGCCTCAGCGATACAACTTACACTGAAGTAAGACACAAATCATTAGAAATAACAGGAAAGTCGAGGCTCTAAGCCAAAAAGGCAGCTCACGATTGCTCAGCTGAACTTTCCTAACCAACATTGCCAGTCAGGCTAATGGCAGAAGAGATTTCCAGGAGCATAATAGGAGTAAAAGAATCAAATGAATCCAACGTTAACCACAAATCCTGCAAGCAATCTGTTTGAGATTGACTACATTGCAGTTGGACTGTACAGGATCAGTCTACAAATCTCCTTGTATCCCATAAAACAATGCTGATTATTTTCAATCAGGTATGAATGGAAGGTAAAAGATTGGCTTACCTGAGAACACCCAGCACTTGGCCCCCCACTGTCCCCTGAAGCCTGGGGTCCTTCACTCTGGCCAGCCTGGTCGTGCTTGCTCTGTGGGTGGGAAAGAAAGACAGATAGAAGGGTCAGACCTCAAGAGGAGAGGAGCAAACCATTAATGTAGCAGGCTAAATGAGGGATGAGAGGAACTAGTCAACAGAGAGAGGATACAGAATCCGTCACCTGGAAGGACAGAAGAGGCAGAATCAGTTCAAAGTGGAAATAGAAATCAGTCACCATAGGGCAGGCGGAGAGGGAAAGGAAGGAACGGGAGTGAGAGAGCGTGCAAGACAGTAGGAGAGGGAGTGAGAGAAGGAGATTGAGTGGGGGAGAGTGTTCAGTCACTAAGCTAGCTAGAGCAGCTGCAGGAGCATCAGGCTTCCTCATCCCTGACCTACAAACTGTCGCTCAGTCTGCAGGATTAGTCAAAGAGGGGGAGTGAAATTAAATGTGTCCAATGAGATTAATCCACTCATGAAGAGAGGGGACACATGAGAGCCAGCACACATGCAGGCTGAGGGACTAGTATACACACACCAACTACACAAACAATTACCAACAGACATAAATGCACACACTGCATGGGCCACCAAATAAACACATGCAGGCATGAGTGCATCGGCTTGCATTCATTCATGCACAGACACAGACCAAGACTATGGCTTTGCCTCTCCTTGGCTGTGCATACAACGTGAGCAGAAGGTAGGTCACTGGTTGACTGACTGACTGCACACATGCTCAGTCACTAGGTCAGCTAATGTGTTCAGTGCTGCAGACTTCAAATGAAATTGAAAATAGCTCTTTTTCATATTTAACACAGGGAGAGAGAACAAGAGAAAGCCTATGGTTGATTTCACCCCCCAGAATCAGAGTCCGAAGTGAGATAAAAATGGAATACTGGATGGAACTCCACATTCTAGAGTGGCTTCCAGCATTGTAGTGTTCTTCGGAGCCACAGTAAATAAATGCTGCTCTTGTTTAGGAGATGAGCAGAACACTGCAAAATTATTGGATGAAAGGACAGCGTGTTCAATATAGATTAACAGACACATCGGATCAGTAACGAAGCATTATTGTACACTAGTCCATGTCTATGAGTTGTTTCTCTGTAATGCAGGGATGTAGGCCATAGGCTAAACACTACAGAACTCATTGCATAGGGAAGCGGGTCGCTATCACCAGTACAACATGGAGGATTAAATAGATATCAGAAAATGGGATGGTTGACTCCGATATGGTATGAGACTCAGATGTAAGCAGCTTTTGGTTCTTTACATGACAAAAAGCTGAACAAACTGTAACCACAGCATGTATGTAGAGATGGAGATGTCCACACAGGCCAGGCAGTAGCCAGAATACATAGAAAGTGCTGCCAGAAACAACAGGGGACAGAATATCTCATGGTAAATAGATTTAGGGCTGGGTTTACCAAACCCAGATTATGCATGTCCTTGACTAAAACATCCTTTCAATGATTTTTTCCCCCCCAGGACTAAACCTAATCTTGTTCCAAGAATCTGGCCCTAAATGTAATTACCGAGATATTATGTCCCTCTCGTTTCTGGCGACACCTTCTCTGGTTGTAGAACATGTCCTCCACGCATGTTCTTGTCATTCTAGTATATTAGGTCTGAGGCTGGTATAGGACGTACCTCTGGTTCTGCAGACTGGGACTGTAAGTGCTGTCGGAGCTTCAGCATGTCCTTCTCAATCTGCTGAATGCGAGCCACCCTCACCTGAAGTACAGCAGGACATTTAGAGGACGTGATCACTCAGGGAGGATGAAATATTTCAATGATGTAACACTGACTGAATAAAAGCATATGTAGAGGCAGAGACAAATGTTCTTGCATTAAGTCCATTTACTAATGTCCAGCCCCCACCCATCTCAATCATCTTATCCCACTTACAGTATCCTGTCTGACCATTCTTTTTTCCCCTGCGTTTGTATCCTCACTGACTCAACCCATATTCTGCCCTTTCTGTACCTGTATCCATTCATCTCATCCCTCTCTCCTCACCTGTGCCCTCTTCTCCATATCCTGGCAGGTTCCCAGCTGTTCCTCCATGGCGGCTCTGATTTGCCTCGCCTCATACTCCAGTTGCCTACGGGTCATATCAGTCTGCAGGGAGAATTGCTGCGAAAGAAAACAGGAACAACAAAACAACCATCAGTCATGTGATGAAATGGAGTGATTTCTAATATCTAATGCAGAGAGGAGACCTATTGACCATCGCCTCATCTTCATCAGATTATACATACAATTTGTGTATCGCTTTTCACAAGAAGAAAACCCCAACACACTAATAATGCTGGGCGACAAATAAACACTTACATTCTCAGTCAGTGGCAGGCTGTCGATCCTCTTGGTGAGGTTCTGCAGCTGTGCGTAATACCAGTCTTTCTCCTTCTCCTCTTTTTCCAGCTCCGCCATCAGTAAAGACCTGACATGACAGAGACAAGCACACCTATTGACATCAAAGATACAAAACACTGACAGAATTCAGAGGGAATTTAAAGACCTAATTCAAAGATACATATACAGCATTGAAATACTAGAATAAAACAGGGAGGGTGTCCTGAATAAGAGTAAAGTAAAAATGCATCCCGTCTGTGACTAATGCCGGGAATACACTATGCAACCTAACAAAGGTGCAGCCCTCAGGCTGATTTGGCTGGGAGAGGGGCAAACCACTCACCAATGAATATTGTTGCAGTAAATCACAGTGTATAGCCAAGAATGCATTACTTAACACGTATAAACAAATGAGAAAATACATCATATGCATGTGGAAGGTATCAGTTAGAACCTGATCGAGACATTCTGTGAATATATCACTGTTCCAGTAAAATCTGTATATGAACAAATATTGCAATTTGTTATAATACAAGCATAGAAGCTCACCTCTCCTTCTCTAGCTCTTCCAGGTAGCCAGCACTGTCTCGGCCCCCATTGGACACCCCTCTCCTGGGGAAGGAGCCCATATGGCTAGGACTGGGGCTGCTGTCCCCTGACCGCCCAGAGCCTGAGCCCTGCATGGAGGGCAGCTTAGGTCTTAGCTTCACCCCTGGGTAACTGTTAGGATCCAGGCTAATTTCTACAGGAGGAAGGAACATAACATGTAGGTTATTTAATGGAAGCTTTGCATTTCAGTGAGCTAATTCTGCCACCTCGTGTGTGCAACAATCGTCCTACATAAGCCTACAATTGGTCTGGCTCTGGCCGAGAAGCTTACTCTTCAGTCTTTCTAGGAGATGGATTTGTTCAGATGAATCGGTAGTCTCTTCTTCAATGCTTCCCTGTAGGTGTTTCAGCACCTCCTGAAACAAAGAAAAAACAAAAATGGGTTTTAATGTATTGTTCGTAAACACACAATCAAAGAAAAACACCTTGTAGGCTTTTATGACCGCTATCTAGGTGATATGTACATTAAGTTCAGGAACACACATTTGCTTAAGGGGGGGGGTCAACATCTGACAAAAAATAATAATTTCACATGTGATCCTGCCTGAAGGTAGGGGAGAAGAGAGGAGAAAAAGGTCCATTTGCTAGCTTTGAAGTGCCATCAAATAGCCCCACCCCCCCTCTTTATCCCTCTCTTGTCCTCTAAAACAGCCCTGAAGTCCTACAGACTGGCTCCAGCTAGTTTTTTTAATCTAAGCCTTTTTCATCTCACCCAAGCTGTGGAGTGAGGTGAACAGCCATTGATCGCATTGTTACAAGTCACTCTTCTCCAGCCAGTGTGTCAATTAGATGTTGCCCAGCTGAACACGAATGGACCTTTGGTAGCCAACATCCCGATCAGGTTCACAGAGCGACGCATCTAATAACGTCAGGGCTTTGAGGGTGAGCTTTCCTCTTTGGAGGAAGAAAAGTGCAACAGTAGCATCAACGAGCGGGGTACTTCATAGCAAAGTGGACGCTATTCAGAAACAAAAAGGATAAGATCTAATGAATTGGTGCATTTCTTAGATAGCATGTTTAATGGATCACAAACAGTAGAACCACATTGTAGATCGGACCCTCCGTCACCACTCCTAGAAGGCATGCCACTAATGGATTTATAACAAATAAGCCATCGATGCCATAGTGGCGTTGACCTGAAGGGAGGATGCTTCTCTTTTGACTGATAGGTAGGTCTCAGTGTACTCTAGTCAACATGTTCTGCCATCCTGTAGGTCACTTTGAGCACCGTTTTTTCCCCCTATGGACATCATCTCCCTTAATTTCTTATTAGATTACAGGCCAACAAACATACAGTAGCCGACAAGAAATATTGTTTGCTGTAGGCCTATATCCACAAATAAAAAGCTTTTTCTAAAGAACGTAGCCTAAACACTAGCCTAAAACAGCATACTTAGTACTTAAAGCACCATCAAACCTCTTAAGGATTGGACCCTTTTCAATTTGTGCCTTTGTAGCTCAGGACCTGAAGCAAGTATATGCATATTCTTGATACCATTTGAAAGGAAACACTGACGTTTATGGAAATAAAAAATAACGCATTTCAACCCCCCAATCCCAGGAATGTCATACATGATCATGAGCGCATACACCAACTTTCATACATCTAGATTAGAGGTCGACCGCTTAAATCGGAATGGACGATTAATTAGGGCCGATTTCACGTTTTCATAACAATCGGAAATCGGTATTTTGGATACCGATTAGGCTGATATATTTTTTTATGCCTTTATTTAAAATATCAATGCCTTTCTTTAAAATCAATACACAAGTATATCTTTTTAAACCTGCATATTTAGTTAATATTGCCTGCTAACATGAGTTTCTTGTGTCACTTCTCTTGCATTCCTTCCGTGCAAGCAGTCCGGGTATATGCAGCAGTTTGGGCCACCTGGCTCATTGCGAACTGTGTGAAGTCCATTTATTTCTAACAAAGACCGTAATTAATTTGCCAGAATTTTACATAATTATGACATAACATTGAAGGTTGTACAATGTAACAGCAATATTTAGACTTAGGGATGCCACCCGTTAGTGAAATATGGAACCGTTCCGTATTTTATCTGAAAGAATAAGCGTTTCATTTTCGAAATGATAGTTTCTGGATTCGACCATATTAATGACCAAAGGCTCGTATTTCTGTGTGTTATTATGTTGTTATATTTAAGTCTATGATTTGATATAGCAGTCTGACTGGGCGATGGTAGGCAGCAGCAGCCTCGTACGCATTCAAACAGCACCTTACTGCGTTTGCCAGCAGCTCTTCACAATACTTCAAGCATTGAGCGGTTTATGACTTCAAGCCTATCAATTCCCGAGATTAGGCTGGTGTAACCGATGTGAAATGGCCAGCTAGTTAGCGAGGTGCGCGGTAATAGCGTTTCAATCGGTGACGTCACTCGCTCTGAGACTTGTAATTGTTACCCTTGCTCTGCAAGGGCCGCGGCTTTTGTGGAGCGATGGGTAACAATGCTTCGAGGAATGCTGTTGTCGATGTGTTCCTGTTTCAAGCCCAGGTAGGAGTGAGGAGAGGGACGGAAGCTATACTGTTACACTGGCAATACTTAAGTGCCTATAAGAACATCCAAAAGTCAAAGGTAAATGAAATACAAATCGTATAGAGAGAAATAGTCCTATAATTCCTATAATAACTAACTACACCCCAAAACTTCTTACCTGGGAATATTGAAGACTCATGTTAAGGAACCACCAGCTTTCATATGTTCTGAGCATGGAACTTAAACGTTAGCTTTTTTTACATGGCACATATTGCACTTTTACTTTCTTCTCCAATACTTTGTTTTTGCATTATTTAAACCAAATTGAACATGTTTCATTATCTACTTGAGGCTAAATTGATTTTATTGATGTATTATATTAAGTTAAAATGAGTTAAATCATAATCAGTCGACCTCTAATCTAGATGCGCCGGGCGGGGTGGGTGTGGAGCCAGAGAAAGCAGGGGTTCAAACTGTAGAAACCAGTTCCTACATTTGAAGATAAACATTTATTTTGTCAAACAAAACTATGCTATGTTTTATCTCCGGGAGCCTCAGGATGACAGATCAGAGCCAGATTACTGAATGTAAGTACATTATTTACCTTCAGAGGTGAATGTATCAAACCAGTTGCCGTGATAAGGTGTTGTGCACTCAAACAATAGCATGGTACTTTTTTCACTGTAATAGCTACTGTAAATTGGACAGTGCAGTTCGATAAGAATTTAAGCTTTCTGCCCATATAAGACATGTCTACGCCCTGGAAAGTTTGCTGTTACTTACGTCATTCTAGTCACATTAGCGCACGTTAGCATCAACCATCCCAGTATAGGGACAACGATCCACTATAGGCTAATGATCAATTTTAAAATGGAACTATGAACCTAATGTAGCCTACACCTCAAAGATCTACAGATTTAAAACGCTCTATGCCAGGGTTTGTTAGAGTACGTGTCCTGACCATAATCAGTTGGCATTACTGTAGAAAACTCCCTTGCTACAGGAGGACTTACTGAACCTATAAGCGGTGAAAGGACTTCTAGAGGAGAATAATAACTCCAGTGTTAAAACTATAATCATACAACATAACGAGTGAGAGGTACGAGCATGTCCATACGACAGTTTGGACCTTGTATTAACAACATAACGAGCGAGAGGTACGAGCATGTCCATACGACAGTTTGGACCTTGTATTAACAACATAACGAGCGAGAGGTACGAGCATGTCCATACGACAGTTTGGACCTTGTATTAACAGCATAACGAGTGAGAGGTACGAGCATGTCCATACGACAGTTTGGACCTTGTTTGGACCATGTCCATACGACAGTTTGGACCTTGTATTAACAACATAATGTCGAGTTTGGACGAGAGGTACGAGCATGTCCATACGACAGTTTGGACCTTGTATTAACAACATAACAGCGAGAGGTAGCATGTCCATACGACAGTTTGGACCTTGTATTAACAACATAACGAGCGAGAGGTACGAGCATGTCCATACGACAGTTTGGACCTTGTATTAACAACATAACGAGCGAGAGGTACGAGCATGTCCATACGACAGTTTGGACCTTGTATTAACAACATAACGAGCGAGAGGTACGAGCATGTCCATACGACAGTTTGGACCTTGTATTAACAACATAACGAGCGAGAGGTACGAGCATGTCCATACGACAGTTTGGACCTTGTATTAACAACATAACGAGCGAGAGGTACGAGCATGTCCATACGACAGTTTGGACCTTGTATTAACAACAATGTTGTGTTGCAGGTCATTCGTCAATAGTTACTACACCTTTCTTTCCAGGTTGAATGGGTGTTTATAGTTTGGATATGCCATTTTTTAAGTGGAAGAGAAAGAGTCTCCTGACCTGTGGTGAGGGGAGAGCAAAGGGTCAGAGCAGAGGAGCGATGTCTGACAACATGTCGGGTGACAATGCGGCTCCCCCTCAGGAAACAGAGCTTTCCGTCCACCTTGGTTGTCTCTAGCCAGAGAGCAGACAGAGGCCACATCCATCCAGCTGCATTACATTGAAGAGTTCACTCCCAACAGATGACCCGGAGGGGTCAGTGTCCGTTGACCTCTACCCCTTAACCTCTGACCCAAGCTTATGCGTAGAGGAGCGAGTCGAAAGAGGGTCTGACAGGAGGGTCTGACAGGAGGGCTGGGCTTTTTTGTAGCTCAACAATGGCAGAAAACAAAAAAACACACCGGGCTGTGTGATGCGTTCGTTCTCTCTCTAGAGAGTGTGAGATGTCCAGACGCATTAAACAACGCATTATCAGGCTGGGATAATATGATAAAGAGCCCTTCATTCTATTCTGAGTCACCAGTTCCTAGCAGAACCACTATCCAGACCATCAGGGGTGACAAACATTTTGTTGCTAACGTGAATAGAATACAGCTGACTACAAGCTGACTGTACATGAAAGACCAAGAAGAAAATCCAGATAGGTATTTTTAGAGTAGAGATCAATCTATAAAAACAATTATAAACAGAGTGCTGATTGGCTGACAATTGTGGTATAACAATTGTGGTATATCAGACCGTATACCACGGGTACAACAAAACATTTATTTTTACTGCTCCAATTACATTGTTAACCAGTTTATGATAGCAATAAAGCACTTTGGGATTTGTGGAATATGGCCAATATAGCACGACTAAGGGCTTTGTCCAGGTACTCTGCATTATGTCGTGCATAAGAACAGCCCTTAGCCGTGGTATATTGGCCATATACCACACCGCCTTATGGCTTAAATAACAATCAAGTAATTGATAGTAAATTAAGTTGACGATGGGCTAGTCATTAATGCAAGGCAAGCACAAGGCTAAAGCTCTAGGCCTATCTAAGAAAAGTGCCAAATAAATTAACTCCAGCTCAGGGCTCGCTAACTTGCTAACTAAGTGGCTAGCTTACAAGATTAGGCTTCTTGGTTACAGCAGAGAGCATCAATCCTGGATCAAGATCCCTGCTGCCTAAATTTGTTTTGTACATCAATGTTTATTTCTTTACGCTTGGAATGAAATGGTGCCACTTCTGTGCACTACCGGTAATATCGTATACCCCGGTATGGTACAGAAAATCTGGATACCACCCAACCCTACTCGCACACAAATAAATCCAACAGAGAGACCGGCTAGAATATGACGAGGGTATCCCTGCAGAGTAATCAGTGCTGCAGTATTCCCTCTAAAACACACACAGGCTTTTAAAAAAGGTCATTCTATGGACTCCAAGTAGCGGAAATCGATGCTGTAAAAGTACCCATCTGCAGAGTCCGAACACAGCACACTGGGGTGTCTCAATCTCATCAGGCTCTCGTTTCATCTGAGCTGGGCTCCCACAAGGGCCTGGGGTTTGGTTGTTGGTTGGCATGCGAGCCTAGGTGGAGGAGGGAGATGTGTGCTGGTGGGAGAGAGCAGCCATGTCAATATGGAAAAAACAAGCGTCGATGTTGTCATGGGAAGGCGGACGTGGAGAATGGTGGGTTTACACTACGAGACGAGTGAAGTATCCTAACTGCTATACTTAAGAGACCCACATCACCATAGATTTGTTTGGAGTCATTTTAGGATTATGGTAGACCAGAAATGAGACTTGAGAAACTAGTTTTATTTTTTTAAACAAATAAAAAATCACTTCTTAATAGACAAAATGTCTTGGCTAAATAAAGAAAAATGTCTTGGCTAAATAAAGAAAAATGGAGAGATCTGTTTTGTTCAAAAGCTTTTCATTCATCCGACGTCTGCATTGGCCATGCAGCATTAACGGTGACACGGCCTCAGCAGAAGTCAGGGCATTCATACTTCTTGTGCGTCGCAGAGCAGTGCAGAGCCGTTATCAAGGAAGTGAGTGTGTTTATAAAGGATGTACTGCACCCACCTACCGTCAACAAATCATTTCAATGCGGAGCGATACAGAGCCCTCTGCGTTGTTAAAAGATTTGGGAGGTGCATAGCGATGCAGTACAGAGCTCGAGTTGACCTCTGCATGCCTCTGGAGCCTCCGCAATTGCGTCACACCCTCCAGATGGAGCCCCCGACCATATTTTCAAATCAAGCATAAATTGGCTTTTAGTCTAGGCCTCCGCAATGGATTAGTTCACTGTGTGTGTGTTACTGCTCGACTAAAACAATCTCGGTCAAACCAACAGCCTAACGAACAAACAATCGACAAGTCGACTAATTGGGGTCAGCCCTAGAAGACACACACCTTTGATGATGTCATATTGCTGTGTCATATTATGACTGTTCCTTTGATAGAACATGACATGAAGAGAATCAAAGCCACACGCTGTGATACGGCATGACAGGACAGTCACTAACTGAAATTATTCCTTCCCCCATCTGGATCCCAGAGCTGCCTGAACATGGGTTGTGTCCCACAGAACACCCTATTCCCTATATTGTGCACTACTTTTGACCAGGATCCCATTTGGTTCTGGTAAAAAAAAAAAAAAAAAATAGCACACTACGTAGGGAATAGGGTGCTATTTGAGATGCAAGCCCTGGCCTGACAGTTGTCACTGGGAATGATCCACTAGTTGTCACAAGGATTTTTAAGTCAGCCAACTTCTTCAGAAACTTTCTGCCAGGAACATAAAATATAGCAAAAACAACATTTCACTTGACATAACTCCTTTCCACATACAGGATAACATGAATGAAGATTTTTAGTGTAGTACTTATCTTAAGCTTTAGGGTTTATGTTAAGTAGGCTGCATAAGATAAACGTTCAAATGGTGTGAGTGTTTGTAACCATAGTTATCTACCTAAAATGGAACTCGTTGTGCTGTGTGTAATTGGCTTGGTGGGTAGGAAAGAAAGGAAGCCTGCTCTGTGCTCCTTGATGAAGAGTGTGTGTTTGTGCTCTCGTCTCTCTGCAGCTGTGAGAGCCTGGTTGCATCCCAAATGGCACCTTAGTGCACTGTATAGGGACTACTTTTCAAATGGCACCTTATTCCCTACATAGTGCACTACTTTTGACCAGAACCCTATTGGCCCTGGTCAAAAGGAGTGCACTCTAAAGGGGATAGGGTGCGTTTTGAAGCCCCTGGGCCCTGAGGAGAGATGAAATGGCTGGAGGACAGGAAATGAGAGGCACATTCATTAGATACAATGCGTGGAAGGGAGAGACAAAAAAACTAAAAGACATCCTGCCTTCTTTGAGGTGCAGAGGGAAGGGAGCGCCTCAGAAGCAGCAGTGTCTGTGTGTGTGAAAGCGTGCTCTAAACATGCCAGGGGGAGATACTGTTTCTGATGAATATGAGACTGGATTACCACAGGGGAAAAGGCATACTGTTTGTAATCTCATCCATTAGTCATAAACATTATCCACCCCTTGAATTACCTAATTAGTTATGATCTCAACAGGGGTTCTCCCGGTAAGGAATACTATGGAGGCGATATTACGACAAGAAAAAAACTGAAAAATGAAAAGAAAAACAACTTCTCACTTGGTTGCAAATTATAACCCTTTCCCCTATTTAGAATATGCAGAATCTTTGCATTACAGTCATTGTGATTTTACTACTTAGGCTACCGTTAACCAACAAAACACTTAATTTACTACAGCCTAGGCTAAGTATTAGGTTAAACACTATTTAGTAAGGAGGATGCAATAGCCTGCTCTCTCTACGGCGCTATATAGTCCAGGAAGGAAATAAGAACAGGTCAACAATGAATACCGCTGTGGCCCCAAGTGCAAGAATTACTGTGACGTTGGCCCAGTGGTTCCATTTTACAGTGACTTCAATACGATGGTGTGTTTTCTTCTTGCCAGAGTGAGGATTTGTATTATCAAGTGAAGAATAAGCCAGCAAAAACTGTACAAGTATTTCCAAAAGAAAACAAGGCAACAGTAAACATATCTCCCAGGAATTATGCAGATCCCACCACCCTAATTTTGTAAATGACGGATCTCTACAGTAAGAAGCATCGTTCACCAGAGTCCAAATCGGGCCAGTGTGACAAACATACTAGCGGATGGAGACAGATGCACAGCCCCCTCCCTGATTTCATCGTGGGGGACAATAAAAACTGGAAGTTGCTACAGGAACAAACTGAACTGAATCACAAGAGTTCTAACAAAATAAAAACGTTTTGCACACTTAAACCAACCGTCGGCGTGCAACCATAAAAATGGTCTTTTACAGGTGATGACATTGCTATCCACATTACACAATGAATAAATGTGACTCGTTAACCGTTTACAGCATCAATGTCTGGTTAGATCATGGAACCTTTTACAGCATCAATGTCTGGTTAGATCATGGAACGGAGAGCCTAGCTCAACTGTGACAATTATTTAAACTTGAACCCTTTTTGTTTAACACGTTCTCTTATATCTCCTCAAACTCCCTAAGCCAAACCCAGGCTGATACCTGCAGCTACACAACAAGGGTGCGCCAGCCACTTTCCCCCTCAGTGTGAAATATCTGGTGCAGAGTAGCAGGTAGCATAGCCCTAGGCTTACTAAATTCACCGAGTTAGCAGTATTTTCCATTTGTGCAAGAGCAGACCGACTACGCAGACCTGATCGAGTGAATTGTTAATAGATAGCTAAGTGCTGAATGTGCCACTCTAAGGGGAGAGCCAGCAGACCCCCTGCCTCACACACCCAAAAGTGAGACTGAGGCAAACCCCAAACTCAGCTCCAAACCTACTGAGATAAAAGGATGTTTCATCAGTGTTGGACAAGTAACAGAGGAAGACTCTCCCCAGCTAAGGGAAGCACAGAGACCCTCACTCAAATGCCCAAAATAGAGAGGCAAACCCCAACCAGCTCCAAAGCTACTGGAAAGGGTGTAGACTGTCTCAGATACTGCGAGTAAGACTGATGACACATACTGCAAGACTCTCCCTAGCAATGACTAATAACTAATGACTGACTAAGCTTGTACCAAAAATATACCAAAGCATGTCCCTACATGCTGAGTCCGTACACGCATTTATTACAAGGAAATGGAAAGGCAACATCGCAAAAACGCTCTACAAAAGCAGTAAGCTCTCAGACTGAATAACAAATCAACCCTTAGCCCGCATGCTCTAGGCATTTGATTAGATCAGAGAGGATTAGATTGGTGTAAGCAATATGGAAACAATTCCAGTCTATCAGAGGGCAAGATAGGCACTACCAGCCTACTCCCATCCTGTCAGATCAACACAAAAGGATAGAGGCTAGGGGTTGATTTGGGATTCAGGAAAGGATACACAATCTTGTCCTTACTTACATTTGAGTCATTGAGCAGACGCTCTTATCCAGAGCGACTTACAGTTAGTCCATTCATCTTAATAGCTAAGTGAGACAATCACAGTAAGTACCATAAAGACTTTAAATCGGCAAAGTCAGTACTAGCAGGAAAAGACAAATGAAAGGTTTTTAAAAAACTGGTTGGGGAAGGAGTGGGGGGATAAAACAGATGTCTTATTTACGATAGTCTACTTCATGGGCAAGGGAGTAGGGAGCCCCCATAGCCAGTCATCTCCCCATTAGCATGCATGGTATAGCACCATCCGTCCTCCAGGGAGGCACTGGCATACTGAAGCCAACCCAGGGAGCGCTGCCTGCCTCTGGGGTGAGAAAGAGATGGAGGGGCTGGCCGGTTAGTTGGTATCGCTGCAAAATCTCTTTCATTCACATTGAGGCTGAGTCCCAAATGGCACCCTATTCCCCATGTACAGTGCCTTCAGAAAGTATTCATACCCGTTGACTTCCACATTTTATTACAGAAATAAAAATGAATTAATACTTTGGGGATGGATTTACACACAATGCCCCATAATGACAAAGTCTAAGCATGTTTTTAGAAATACAGAAATCGAATTTACAGTAGTATTAACACCCCTTTCTTTGGCACATAGGACACTAGGGACATGTTGGCCATGAATACAAACTTGATAGGCCTTCCATCCATGGAGTGTTAGAATCACCTTTGGCAGAGATTACAGCTGGGAGTCTTTCTGAGCAAGTCTACGAGCTTTGCATACCTGGCTGGTAAAATATTTGCACTTTTTAATATTTTGTACAAATTCTTGAAACTGTCAAATTGGTTGTTGATCATTGCTAGACAGCCATTTAAGTATTGCCATACATGTTGGTGTTTTAGGGTATTGTCCTGCTGAAAGGTGAATTAGTATCCCAGTGTATTGGAAAGCAGACAATCAGGTTTTCCTCTAGGATTTATCCTGTGCCTAGCTCTATTCCTCTTTTTTAGATTAAAAAAACTCCCAGTCCTTGCCGATGACAAGCATACCCATAACATGCCACCAGGGGTCTTTTCACAGTCCCCAGATCAGGAACAAATTCAAGAAAGCGTACAGTATTAGAGACATTATTGTTCCATCTCATATTGCTCAAGTGAACCGCAAACCTGGTTTCAAAAAACAGATCAAGCAAAACCTCACAACACCTCTCCCCTCTTTGACCTATATTGTATGTATGTGTAGGCTACTTTTTTTAATGTAGTTCTGTCCTTGAGCTGTGGTCTATAAATATTCTGTATTATGTCATGTTTCATGTGGATCCCAGGAAGAGAAGCTGCTGCTGCTTTTGCAACAGCTAATGGGGATCCTAATAAAATACCAAAATAACATGATTCAGCCAACAATATGCTTGAAAATATGAGCGGCACTCAGTGATGCATTAGCTCCAAACATAACACTTTGTATTCAGACATTTCTTTACATCTTTTGCAGTTTTACCTTAGTGCCTTATTGCAAACATGATGAGTGTTTTGGAAAATGTTTATTCTGTACAGGCTTCCTTTTCACTGTCAATTAGGTTAGTATTGTGGAGTAACTACAATGTTGCTGATCCGTCTTCAATGTTTTAAAGTCACCATTAGCCTCATGGTGAAATCCTTGAGCAGTTTCCTTCCTCTCTGGTAACCGAGTTAGGAAGGACGCCTGTATCTTTGTAGTGACTGGGTGAAATTAATTACACTTTGGATGGTGGATCAATAACTTCAGAATGCTCAAAGTGAAATTCAAGTCCATGCAACTTATGGGACTTGAGCGTTTACTCCTGAACTTATTTAGTCTTGCCATAACAAAGGGGGTTGAATACTTAGACTCAAGATATTTCAGCTTTAAATGTTTTATTAATTGTACATAGTACTTCCGTCGCCGACAGAGATGTTTTGTTTTTGTTTTTTTTTACGAGTCATTTCTTACATTGGTACCCCAGGTAATCTTGAGTTTCATTACATACAGTTAGGAGGAACTACTGAATATAAGAGCAACGTCAACTACTCTATACCATCTACTCCATCTTGCCTATGCCGTTCTGTACCATCACTCATTCATATATCTTTATGTACATATTCTTTATCCCTTTACACTTGTGTGTATAAGGTAGTAGTTTTTGGAAATGTTAGGTTAGATTACTTGTTGGTTATTACTACATTGTCAGAACTAGAAGCACAAGCATTTCGCTACACTCACATTAACATCTGCTAACCATGTGTATGTGACAAATACATTTGATTTGATTTTGATTTGATAATTGTAAAAAGGGTCTAAAAACATAGATAATTTCACTTTGACATTATGGGGTATTGTATGTAGGCCAGTGACACAAAATCTCTATTTAATCCATTTTAAATTCAGGGTGTGGAAATCTGAAAATACTTTTCAGAAGGCACCGTAGTGCACTACATTTGACCAGGGCCCATAGTAGTGCACCATATAGGGTGCCATTTGGGACGCAATCTAAGAAAAGGAAATGGGTGGGGGAAGCTGGAAGATAAAGGTCCTGATAAGCTCCCTCTCTTCCCTGCTAAAGGCACTGGGGTGGCTAGATTCATTATATAGGCTACTAGCGTGTAAATTGGCTAGGATGAATAATGCATGGAGTAATCTTCTACTGCCGGCTGTTTGCATCCAAGAAAATATGGCAGTAGTGAATGGGCGGTCATATTGGGTTACTGTTACATTAGACAACATTTCCATAATGCCCAGACAATGTCTGTAAACTAGTAGGTCTATACACAGAACAGTATTGTATCTTCATATAGTACATTAAGATAAGTGTTTCAGGCCACACACACACACGACCATGGGGAGTATATCCCCCATTCTTATCATGCAGCTGCCCTATAATAGGCTCAATATTGTTGTGTGGAAAAACAGGGCCAGTAAGCTTTGAGTTTTTACCTGAGAAACAAAAATACCCTTGGTACAACTTGGGCAACTAAACCATTATCATGTCCACTTTCCTTCTCTTGTTTTCATTCTTACAAATGCATTATCAGGAGATGAGTATATTGGAGTGTGTTTCCCGACTATATTCACTGCTACATGGAAGAGCGTAGTGCTCCCTAATGTGAGGTGGCACCAGTGACTACCCAGGGGCGCATTGTGGGGTAGAAGACATTGGCAAAGACTGTTGAGAACCAAAATCTTCCTGTGAGAAGAGAAAAGCCCTGGGACTTAGATCACCTCTTGTATCCTCAGCCTGCCAGGTCACATCATCCAGTTACGCAACCAAGCAGGCTGGCACATCCAACCACTCTGTGTGTGTGTGTGTGTGTGTGTGCGCGCGAGCAAGAGAGAGACATTCAGCAGCCTAACTCAGGATGGCAGCTCCTCTCTCCTCTCTCTCTCGGAGGAGGACCTGAGCCCTAGGACCATGCCCCAGGACTACCTGACATGATGACTCCTTGCTGTCCCCAGTCCACCTGGCCGTGCTGCTGCTCCAGTTTCAACTGTTCTGCCTTATTATTATTCGACCATGTTGGTCATTTATGAACATTTGAACATCTTGGCCATGTTCTGTTATAATCTCCACCCGGCACAGCCAGAAGAGGACTGGCCACCCCACATAGCCTGGTTCCTCTCTAGGTTTCTTCCTAGGTTTTGGCCTTTCTAGGGAGTTTTTCCTAGCCACCGTGCTTCTACACCTGCATTGCTTGCTGTTTGGGGTTTTAGGCTGGGTTTCTGTACAGCACTTTGAGATATCAGCTGATGTACGAAGGGCTATATAAATAAATTTGATTTGATTTTGATCACTACTCCACTCAGAAGGGATTCCCACAGACTTAGGTTGTGTGAGAAAGTGTCAGTAACCAAATTTTTCGTCAAAACACCTTAAAGTGCATTGGACGAGAGGATCAACTGAGATTCCTTGGACCTCCAATGAGCTTTCAGAGGAATTGATTAAACAAGGACGGAGAAAACAAGGATCTGACAGCTAGTAAATAGGGCCGGGCATTACATGAAATTAATTCAATTAATTAGAATGTATGTTTTTGAACAATATTCCAAAAGTTTTTCTTTTATTGGTTTTGAGCTTTTATGTCCGCTTGTTGTCTTTTTGGCCTCGTCTCCTTCGCTCCTTCCGTGCTGTATGCACCTTCTCCCTCCCAGACACCAAGCCCCTGCCACTCTCAACAACACAGATGAAAGGTCACGTCTTCCTCTCTAACAAGCAGTTTCAACTCGGTATTTGCGGTTTGGTCCAACATAATCCATCATATGGACACCGAAAAACATTGAGGCATTTTACCGTAATAGAGGAAGAGGTTAACCTTTTCCAAGCAATATCCTTTTTATGTTTCAACTCGTCAAATTGCACTAAGAGCAGACCCTACCAAAAACGGGAGCATCAATGAACATCGATTCTGGAAAATGAATGCTCAGTTTGTTGCGCGTGGCATTGCATTACCACAAGCAGCAGTTTAGCCACAGACTTATACTAGCTGTCTAGTCATTTTAATAAAAGTGCAATGAGCATAAAAAAACTCTTATATAAAGGAATTGGCAACTCGGTCTCATTCTGAGAAATAAGGAAGGCCACTTGATTTCAACATCTGAACAAAGTGGACAGGCTAGCATGCTGATCAAACAGTTGGAGATGGACAGAAGGTTGTGTTCGTTACAATTAAACTGTTCTACCTTGTTTGCAAGCAAATAGAGCCAAGCTACTCACTAGCACATGGGCTTGTGCTTGAGATTGTTTATGAGACCTGTGTTCATTTTCTATAATGCCTGCTAAAAGAAGTTAGTCATTATTAAGGAATGTGCATTATGCATGGTTGTGGCTAAATTTGTAAACAAAAGGGCATTGTCATAGACGTGAAAGACAGATCAGTGGTTTGTGCAGAAAAAGCATGTTTGAGTTCTGGGATTTTGTTGTTTTTATGTCCAGTTAGCCTTTAATGCAAGTGAGCATCAGGAAGAGGCCAGTGTTGCTGCTGCACTCATGCGATTGCAGAGTTTGCAAAAAAATAATAAAATGGGAAATGGATTGATGAAAAAAAGGAATAATTCTGCCAGGTAGGCAATAGGCTACTTTGTAGTTAACATTTAATTTGATAGGGTCCTGGTTTAGAGGAAAGGCTGGATTGTGTTCAGTGGGCATGAAACGGAAGGGAAAGCTTAGAAAAAGGAGTGGAACGGGGAGAGCCTATCATCTGTCCTTATCCATTAAAGTCTGTTTGCATTTTACATTGCAAAATGTTTTGCTACAGTGTCACATAACGAACAAACATGGGTTCTTAGTAAATAATCAAAAATCTGTTTTCTGCCTTTTTTACCTTCATATTGGAGGCTTCCGTCTCCAGTTTGGTCAAGTGGTTTGAGTTGTCCTCAAGCTCTTGTCGAAGGTTGGAGTTCTCCATCTTCAGTATCTCCACTTGCTTCAGCAGCTGATCATAAGATGCTGCAGCCATCTTGGACTACCTCTTGACCTAAGAGGACGAGGACACATTACGACCATTAAGGTTTTTTCAGCTCCGCCTATCAAACTGCCCATAAAACGGACGTTGCCTAATCGCCATTAATCCATAGGCATTTTCATTGATGTGTAAAATGACATTACAGTCAGAGGTGAGGGAGTGATCATGACAATGTCAATTAATATCCATCTCAGAAGAGAAAATAGTGAATTTATCAAGGATTTAATAACCCATCACCATTAATTACATTGATAGCTCCATGGTAAATACATGTTCGGCAATGGTTAGCCTAGATGATCATTTAAAGCTATTTTCTGCTACACAGGCAGGACTTAGGCAAGCCTTGACAGGGCCAGTCGCTCGAGGGCCCAAGCACGTAGCTCAGAATAAGATAGCAGTGGATTGTATTAAAATAAAAGTCATCACTCAAGATTCAATTAAACATTTGAGAAAGTAGGGTCAGATCTAGAAAATCAGAATTGTAAATGCCTGCTACGGCTTTGGGATAAGAACAATTCTAACATACACACAGATTGGAAAACACTAGACTTCTGAATAATTCACACCCGGGTAGATTTTGCTTTACTGCGTTCCCCCTTCTAGGATTTTGAACAAATTAAACTTGATGAAAGTGATGGCCTAATTATGACAATTCTGGCTTTCACCATAATTGTACTATAGTAGGTTTGTTATTAGGCTACCTTTTAGCTAAATGTCTTCTGAAAGAATATTGCATAGACAAGAATAAAAAGAGCATACAAAAGACAAAATGGATGGTCAAATTATTTCAACTGATAATCTTCACTGCAGTGGAAGCCCAATCCACAGGCAGACACTGATGAGATGGGCAGCAGCAGACAGAGCAGAACGGTGCCATCCCACCTGTCAAGTGGTTAATTGCCAAATACCACAGACATGACATCCACTCCATTCTCAATAGACACAGCCATAAGCGGTACTACCTAATTAAATAGAAAACGTATATCATAACGATAAGCAGATTAAGCACATTCTACAACACGATATTGATATTCCACACAACATAGGCCATGCCCGCTGACGTCAAAATCTCTGTGCAATTTAGGGCCAATATTTCGGCTATACACTTGATGTATGAGACTAAAGACCACATACCACACAGTGCATTCCAACTAGGCCACGTTTAAAAGGCAGGCTTATTAATGTGTTAACCTCGCTCTTGCGGAAATCAGCTGAGAAGACGAGATCTAGAAGACAGAAGATGGGCTCGGCAGCTAAGGGAACACCATTACTCGCGTGCCACACAGCCCCATACTGCCATGTGAAGACAACTCAACACGACAGAGAGGCACTCGCTCGTCTCGCTAAGGAAAAGTTTGTATTTTTAGATCATCCATTATAGAGAGGGTGGAGGGAAGCAGCAAGCGGGCGGGTATTAACTAGATCACCGAGGTGGAAAAATGTATCACTCTATTGTTACTAAATTAATCAGTGACATGTTAGATATCAGCAATGGCCTTGGCATGCAGACCTACATGTAAGCCTTTGGGATCTCTTCCTTTGCCAGTTGTGCGTGGCAGAAGGCTTCAGCTGCAAGCATACAGCGTAGAGCTAACTGACTAGCCTACACAGTTGCCTATATTACCCACAGGTCGACAATGACTAATCAAAGCAACTTCAGTGCCCTATTAGTAATTATGAACCATGGCCTTGGTTGCAACATTGTTCTGGTTTCCAAGGCTAAAATGATTTGTTTGACAAAGTTCTAGACAAGACAAGCAATTCCAATGCTGATCCAACTGAATTCAGCGAGTCAATTAGACTGGGTTGATTGGGCAGTGAGTCTGTAAATGTCAATATTGCCCTCACTAGGATGGAGCCGATACACAGGATGGGCAGAGAAGAACACTCAGGAGCATTCCAGAACCACTTAAGTCTAAAATTCAACATTCCAGAACAACCCAGTGAATTCTGTCAATGCACTAGCTGATGCGCAGGGGTAACCAAAACACATTTCTAAAACACCACCATCACCAAAATTGGATCAGGGGAGGGACATTTTTCTTCTTTTATTGATACACTGCCACTTCATGCATTTACAATACAGGGGAGAATTGCAGGCGAGACAATACATTCCCCTGTTTGCAGATGCAGACCGAGGTAGTTCAATTTGCGGCCATTTTGGAGATTCAATTCCAGCCTCCGCCATAAAAAATAAAAAAAGAGAGCGCTTATCATCACCATAATTTAACAGCCAGTATAGTGCTGACTCTGAAGGGGGCTGGGATCATGAGGTTGCAATGCTGGGATGATTGTTTCACTATGCCCCAGTGTCATATTAACATTAAAACTATTATATTATAGTGAATACAGCTGTTTGTGTTAGATAGTTATACAAATTGTAATAAAAATTACACAAGCCTCTATGGGGAAGATAACTAGTCGGTTGCACAACTGAATGCATGCAAATGAAAACTAGTTATTGCCTTTCCTTTTCCAGTTCCATAATTGCATTTGCAATTACATCAACATCCAAATCAGTTTCTAAATCGAATGATCATTTAGGGCCATCTGCATCTCCATCATCGCACTATTTTCATATTCGCCTACTTCTCCGCACAGCCCCATAATGTACACAGTTATAGCCTCAAGGTTTAGTCATTTATTTCCTGCAGATATTAGGCTAATGTTCTGAGATTTTAATTAGGCTAGTAGGCTACATGGATTCCCTTCTAGGTGAAAAACAAGTGTGCATTTAGTAGGTTAGTCCATGGATGAAAACACACTGCTATTTATTTTATGAATAATCCAACCGACCAATACAATGACTAATGCCCATCGGCACAATACACACAAAGCTTGTATGTAAAAAATAATAATAATCTAGAATCTTACCATGTCCACTGCCTCTGCATACTTAGCTATGCCCCCACAGAATTCAACCCACTAAAAACCAGTCAGTAAAATCACTAGAGAAAACAAAGCAACATCGAACAAAGCAAACCGCTAATAGCACTACCATATAAACCTGTCCAATGTAGCCTACAAAGGGTTTAAAGGGGGTGCGAGCAATGAGAAGCAAAGGGGGTGCGAGCAATGAGAAGCAAAGGGGGTGCGAGCAATGAGAAGCAAAGGGGGAAAGAGCAATGAGAAGCAAAGGGGGAAAGAGCAATGAGAAGCAAAGGGGGAAAGAGCAATGAGAAGCAAAGGGGGAAAGAGCAATGAGAAGCAAAGGGGGAAAGAGCAATGAGAAGCAAAGGGGGAAAGAGCAATGAGAAGCAAAGGGGGAAAGAGCAATGAGAAGCAAAGGGGGAAAGAGCAATGAGAAGCAAAGGGGGAAAGAGCAATGAGAAGCAAAGGGGGAAAGAGCAATGAGAAGCAAAGGGGTGCGAGCAATGAGAAGCAAAGGGGTGCGAGCAATGAGAAGCAAAGGGGGAAAGAGCAATGAGAAGCAAAGGGGGAAAGAGCAATGAGAAGCAAAGGGGGAAAGAGCAATGAGAAGCAAAGGGGAAAGAGCAATGAGAAGCAAAGGGGGAAAGAGCAATGAGAAGCAAAGGGGGAAAGAGCAATGAGAAGCAAAGGGGGAAAGAGCAATGAGAAGCAAAGGGGGAAAGAGCAATGAGAAGCAAAGGGGGAAAGAGCAATGAGAAGCAAAGGGGAAAGAGCAATGAGAAGCAAAGGGGGAAAGAGCAATGAGAAGCAAAGGGGGTGCGAGCAATGAGAAGCAAAGGGGGTGCGAGCAATGAGAAGCAAAGGGGGTGCGAGCAATGAGAAGCAAAGGGGGTGCGAGCAATGAGAAGCAAAGGGGGAAAGAGCAATGAGAAGCAAAGGGGAAAGAGCAATGAGAAGCAAAGGGGGAAAGAGCAATGAGAAGCAAAGGGGGAAAGAGCAATGAGAAGCAAAGGGGAAAGAGCAATGAGAAGCAAAGGGGTGCGAGCAATGAGAAGCAAAGGGTGAAAGAGCAATGAGAAGCAAAGGGGGAAAGAGCAAATGAAAGAACAGAGGGGGCTGAGGAAGAAGAGGACTGCCTCTTACTACCTCATGAATATTGCATCAATCTTCTCAAAATGCATCTCCTGCTTAAATTGAGCAAATTCTACATTTTACCAGTTGATGCTTGCTGGTGCATTAAAATGAATAATGAAAAGGATCCACCTTGTGTAGGTCCATCAGTAATGGTTTCCAATTCAGAGCCAATTCTCTCTGCGTCCTACCCACCGTGTAAACGCCTTCCTCTCTCCAAATGAGGATTCCATCTTGACACGATAAAACAACCAGGCAGGCGCTCACATTTCCCTTTCGCCTGACACCGGCAGGGAATGTAGCACTACACTGGATGGATAAGGTTTTCTGTGTGTGTGTGTGACACTGTATGGTGGATACCCCCTAAGCAGATAGCTAGACCAGAAAAACCCTGCAGTCAGCTGCAGAGCGTCAAATGCCCTTCCCTTGACACCACAAAGAAACAGTAGGCAGCCACTTAGTGGCGTTAGCCTACACTTGGCCCAAATAACCCGGCGCTACACAGCACAATACAACCAGGGATTAACCAATGACGAAGTCAACACAGACTAAGACAACCACCGACAGACCAACCCCATAGCAACCAAAGACAGACAGTATCACACAGCCACAATGACATGTCTGCTTTGTTTGAGCAAAACCGGTCGCTAGGCTAACAAGCAGAATCCTAAGGACCAGCCCACTCTTCTCCTCCACCATCTTAGTACACCATACACACCAGCAGCACTGATATTTTGGGCATTTGGCCATGAGCAGGTTCTCCTTCACCTCATTTTTCCAATCCTTTACTTGTTTTCCTTTCCTCCTCAAGCACAATGCAGGTTTTTTTTCTTTGCACACAGCCCTTGCAGTGATGATAAAGTGAGAGTAGAGAGGATGCATGCAATGAATGCACATCCCCCACACCCTCCGTCCTCTTCCTCCCTCTCCCACCAACCAACCATCAAAACAAAAGGCTTAGTGGCTATGCCTCACTATTCACACTAGCTGCTCCCTGCCTGCCCCTAATCCCCATTAACAGACAGAATTTAAAAAACGTCTCTCTCCATTTTTTGTCCATCATGGAAAGGAAGAGGGGGTCTTTAAAAACACAGAAAGGAAAACCTTACCCCATCTCGGTAGCAGTGACATTCTCCATCCCATCTCCCTCAACTGTGTCAGCCGTTGAAAGCTCATCCAGCCAGCACCCGGTCACATGATCACCCGGTACAGCCAATCACCTGGCAGCGAGACCAGGGCCAACCTTGTTTTGCTGTTTCCGTGGTTGGTTCTGCAGTGACCGATGCTGGCTGGCTGGCTTCCAGCTCTGTGGCACAGCTGCTTCTCCTGGCCGACTCAATTAGGGCTCTTTTTGTGAAGGGTGCTGGTGGGAGCCCCAGGCATAGGACAGCAGACCAGGGAGGGAGCGGGGTGACGGGGTGTGATGACAGGTCAGAGAGCCCTGAAGGTCACACCACCGACCGGGGCAGAGGTTAGGAGGGGAGCAGGGGGAACCAATGCACAATGACAGCAGCACAAAACCAACCCCCAGAGAATCAATAATGACAAACACAAATATGGGGCAAACACACACAGGGCCAAAATCAAACAATGATTTAACAACCTGCACAATTGGGTTAACCCTCTGTAAGCTAATAGGAGATGGACTATTAGTTTATACATTATCCTGTTAACTTAAAAACAGGACTCTTTTCATGTTCATCAGATCCTTTCTATTTAAACTAATTAGTGTTCCCCAGATTTTTCTTATTGCCTAATGTCCCCTCCCACCAAAAGAGTTACATCAAAAAAGGAGGAATGTATAGAATAGCCAAAGACACTAAATAAAATGAAAATAACTTGACACTTTGTTAAACCCAATCCTTTCATTTTGGGCAATCGATCACAACTGTTACTAAGCAGGCTCGGGTCTTTGACCAGCCTCAGACACGCTCACGTTCCAAATGCAAGGAAGCTAATTAGGCAAGTGGCAAAAACAGACATATCAAGAAATGGTTTAAATGGTTAAATAATTGATCAGTACACCAGGGGTACATGGAACTAATTCCTGAAATGCAAAGCCTGTTGGAGTATTTTTCTAATCTGAAATTATTCTTTGGCCCCATTGTTTACTAGCTGGGTCAGCCAAAATTGAAATCGATGCTAATGTTACCTCGCTAATATAACTAGTTTTCTCCAAATGTGTGATTGGAAGCTGAGATTAATTATTTATACACACAGTTCAAGTCAGGTTACATACACCTTAGACAAATACATTTAAACTAAATTTCACAATTCCTGACATTTAATCCTAGTAATAATTCCCTGTCTTAGGTCAGTTACAATCACCACTTTATTTTAAGAATGTGAAATGTCAGAATAATAGTTGAGAATGATTTATTTCAGCTTTTATTTCAGTCATCACATTCCCAGTGGGTCAGAAGTTTACATACACTCAATTAGTATTTGGTAGCATTGCCTTTAAAATTGTTTAACTTGGGTCAATCATTTTGGGTAGCCTTCCACAAGCTTTTTTGGCCCATTCCACAAGAATTTTGGCCCATTCCTCCTGACAGAGCTGGTGCAACAGTCAGGTTTGAAGGCCTTGATCACACACACTTTTCCAGGTATGCCCACAAATGTTCCATAGGATTGAGGTCAGGGATTTGTGATAGCCACTCCAATGCCTTGACTTTGTTGTCCTTAAGCCATTTTGCCACAACTTTGGAAGTATGCGTGGGGTCACTGTCCATTTGGAAGACCCATTTGCGACCAAGCTTTAACTTCCTGACTGATGTCTTGGGATGTTGCTTCAATATCTCCACATAATGTCCCCCCCTCATGATGCCATCTATTTTGTGATGTGCACCAGTCCCTCCTGCAGCAAAGCACCCCCACAACATGATGCTGCCACCCCCGTGCTTCACAGTTGGGATAGTATTCTTCGGCTTGTAAGCCTCCCCTTTTCCCTCCAAACATAACGATGGTCATTATGGCCAAACGGTTCTATTTTTTCCTCCCATCAGACCAGAGGACATTTCTCCAAAAAGTACGATCTTTGTCCCCAAGTGCAGTTGCAAATCGTAGTCTGGCTTTTTTATGGCGGTTTTGGAGTAGTGGCTTCTTCCTTGCTGAGCAGCCTTTCAGGTTATGTCTATATAGGACTTGTTTTACTGCGGATATATATACTTTTGTACCGGTTTATTTTTGAGCAGTGTATATATGAATTTAACTAATCTACTGTCGACATCAGGATACAATTTGAGAGCACTAGAGCTTTGTTCACACTGCCGTTTTAAGTGACCAAATCGAATGTGCATTCAGACTGCTGACATGGCTACTATTTAAGAATAAAAATGTACTCCTAATATTATGCAACTTGCATTCGTAGGAAACAATCACTCTCACTGGAATATCTTAGAAACCATAAGCACCTGCTTCTTGCACTGTGTGGCAAGTTCACTTTACTTGGACATTAATTTGTGCCAACACATTGCTAACCTTTGTTTAATCAGCTGCTCTTAGCAAAAATATGTTTGGAGTAGTGTTGCGCGGTACACTGAAACTTCAACACTTTTTCGATACGGTTTGATACTAGAATTTGTTTCACTTTCTGTACTTCTGTCAAACGTGTCTCACGTCGTCTACTGATTGAGCGAGGATCAAATCTGTCTGTCAACGCAGCCAATGTGTCCTTATAGCGCGAGAGCACCGTGCCTGTGCCACTTACTCAGTGCTAGCTCTAGCCTGTCCTGAGGAACCACTGAACACGCTGAAGTCTGGGTGGCATCACCACTTACGCTGCACGTTAGTTAACACACTTGAATAACATTTGAAACTTAATTACTGTTCCCAAAACAATGTCCAGTATAGGCTAGAAAACTTTACAATGCAAGAAGCTTCCAGCTTTGTAGGCTAACTTTCATTACTAGCTTACAGTTGAAGCCAACATAAATTCACTACCCCTCTTGTTTGTGATAATATGCAAACCATAACATAAAATATTTCTGACTACAAAGCTGAAGGTCACCAAAAACATTATTCATTCACTTCATCTCCACCCGCCTCACATCTCTCCCAGTCAAGATCATCTTTGCTCAAGCCTCAAACTGACTATGAATGACGTAATGCGTCTTAAAGAGACAGTGTGCAATTTTAGAAAATAAGAGATTGCTTCTTCTATGCAAATGATGTTGAACAACGGAATAATTCCCAAATGGAAGGGACTTATTCATCTGTAGCCTCGTGAAATCAGCCAAATCAAGCTCAATAACCCAATGCATGCACACACTCTTATTGAATATGCATTCACCTGTATTGTGAATAGGCCTAGGCTACATCTTGATTTACCCAGTTTAATCAACAGAGATTTAGCATTAAAATAAATTATAGTCATTATGCTAATGTAGTTAGATCATTTTTACCAAAGTCAAATTGATTGTACAATTGATTCATTAATGCATAGTTTCAAAAATATACAATGTAATGATATTGAACCCAAAAGATCTGTCTGGTTCAAGTGCCATTCTGTACCACGTGTCTCGTTCAAGTGGCATTCATGCTTCCTTGCACTCAAGTTGTCTAGTAAGCTAAGATGACTGACGATGCTCACGATGGAAGTCTCCCAGCTGCTTTGAATGTTTGAAATCATAGTGAACACTTTCATTAAAGCCTCAAAGTATAAGATGATCCAATTATAAAAATGACTCCTTTTTGGCTATCCACAGCAGTCAACTAGCTCGTTAGGTAGCTGTTTAACTTGCTAGCACATTCACAAATGTGTTTGTAACTTAAGCTAGTTTGTTACCACTTGCATTTGTCAAACTGCCAGAGAAGCTAGCAAGCAATGCCAAATAAGTCTAAAAACAACTTGAGGGCAAATAAATCAGATTTGACAGTTAAAACCAGTCAATGCCAGGAATTAGATTTGTATCCAATTTAAATTTTTAAATGTGGCTTGAAATATCAGATGAGATGTGCTCTTTGGATGTTCAGACTGTAGGAAAAAGATCAGATTCTAATTGGATATGCAGTTTTTTTGTTGATTTGAGTCACTTCAAAATGCCAATGTGAACAAGACTGTTAGTAGCTTTGACTGCACGATGTCAGTGCATTCAGAGCCATCCAGTGGCTAGCCACACTAAAAGTGTAATTATCTTGTGAAGCAATTGTTGACAGTCCACCACAACATAGCCGAGAGTCACCTGATTAGCAAGGGATAGTCTGTTTAATTGTATTGTGTATTAAAAACAGTTTGAGATTGTGGGGTTCTTCACTAGTTAGAATGGGGAATGGGGCTCCCCGGGAAAATGTCTGAGGTTGCAACTTTAACCAAGGGGGCGGGGCTTAGGGAAGAGTCAATTATAGATAAAACCTTAAGGGTCAATTCTACTCTAGGGAGTCCTCTGTAAGCAATGAAACGGATTCAGTCATTGTCTTCCGACAGGTGGCGTCACTCCCATGCGACGCTCATCCTTCAACCGACATTGTGCTGGCGGAATCGTCACAATCTGAACAAGATTCCGTAGGCCTTTATTAAAAATACCAGAATTTATACCATAACACTTGTTTCTAAATGTGAACAAATAACAACTGAGTAGATATACATTTTCAATAAATACTTCACATAGTCCCATACCCAAAGATGTAGGGTGAGTGAATGTCTTGACTGACTGTTAGGAAGGTAGTCGCTAGCCTGGAATTCAAAACCCATTTCCCTATGAGATCTAACTTACATAACAATAGTAGCCCGATGCTCCACTTAATAGATCCCCATCATGTGAGTGGAGGAGCACAGAGAGAACACTGGACATCCCAGCCTTCACAGCAGGAACTGGTTTCTGGAGTCCGTTTTTCAGGAGGAGCTCATATTACAACCAAGCAGAAAATAGTACTAGTAGTCTACTACACCAAAGGACATGAGCTATTTTAGTGTGGTATATTAAAATGCTTCCTTCCTGAAAGTCAGCTGAGATTCTTCCCTGTCTCCTCCATCTTAGATTCACAGTACCATTCTAGAAGAGATTTCTTAACAACCTCAATTAAAAACAGCCAGGAAATGAAAACATCGGAATGAGCTTCTTGTTAGTGTTAAATCATAGCTACTGCTCAATGCGCACTCTGCTGTTCTTTCTACCTCCCTCTCACTCCTCTATCAATCTGAATAGATGCCCTGTATCACCAGAAAGAGAAAAGAGAGATGGGAAAAGGAAAGTGTTTCTGAATGCAGGTTTTTTCATGCAAATGAATGTTTGTGAAAGAGCCAGGGAAAGCCAGACGTTGGCAGCCAGAGAACCCTTGTTGGCTACCCCCCTCACTGGTGGTGTTGTTGCCTTTACTAAAAATGTTCACACATCCATTCTCCCAAGTGTGTGGGAAAAATGTTTAATTGACAATGTTCAATTCCAGACATCAAGCTAAAGATATCTCAGAGACAAAACCCTGAAAGTCCTCCCACCCAGTCAACTCAATTGTGGGGGTACCAAAGTGCATAAGTCATTTCTATAAATTACTATATTCGTCAAGATACAAGCCCACGGCTTAACAATGCTAACACTTTCATTTCTCATCACTGGTGGGGGTTTCAAACACGTCATGATAATATAAAGTAGTCATCTATAAAAATGGAAAGAACTTAATGTTTATTGCATTATCTCCTGAATAGCTTGTGTCTGTGTTCACCAAAATAAGCCAAACAGAAGGTGGTATGGCTGTTGAGGTGACCACCAAGTTTACCAGCTGCACAGAGAAGTGCAACTCATTGGGCCCTCCAAACATTCTACATTTGTTCTTTTCCCACTACCAACACACCTGATTCTACTAGTCAATATGAATCAGGTGTGCCTGTGGTCGAATTGAACAAATATGTGGAAAAGGCCAGCTGGGAGTTTTCAAAGAACTCTGTTGGGAAACAGTGGGCTACACAACGCAAGAAGTGCTTGATGTCGAACAGCGAGTGAGGCAACGGAGCAGAAGAACAACACTTAAAATATATTGACCCTAGAAGTGCAATCCCCTCAATGTACAACAAGGTGTTTACAACCACAATGGTCAGCTGCCAAATTTGAGCAATCAAATACTTCTGTATTAAAATCTTCCTCCATCATTCCTTCCTTTGTTTACATAATCTATTACATTTTCCTACTATGCCACTGTAGCATGGTTTCCGTTAGAAAAATGTGGCACTGGACATTTGACCGGCAGCAATTTTATATACCGGACATTTAAGAAATTTACCAGACCCATAGGCTTTGGTTGTGGAACCGGATTAGGGCGTACACCCACTGTTTTCAGAATGACAGAAATCACATTTAGTTTATGGTAATTTATCTTAAGAGAACATGCAACGGCATGAGTCATTCTTACCGAATTCCGATAAGTAATTTGAAGATGTTAGAATACATATGCGGGGCGTCAATAAGGCTAGGGGCAGCTAAGTTTTCCCTAAAGTAAATTAAATTGCCAAAATGATAGCTTACTCATGTCTATAAAGAAATAAAAAATAATTCAAAATAGGCTACTACACCAGAAAGCTTTGGCCACAGAGGATCATTAATAAAAAATAAATATGTTTGCGGTGGATTGTTTTTAATTGCGTAACTGAGTCGGAAGGGCCCGTGGCAAATACTAAATAGATGATCGTTGAGTCGGAGGGGCCTGTGGCAAATACTAAATAGATGATCGTTAAGTTGAGACTGTCAGCTAAATTTATAGAGACCCAGCCAGGAATATCACAATATTGAAAAATACAAATCTTGGATAAACAGTTCAGAAAACAAATGGATATTGCTGTAAAGAGAAGACAAAAGACTTAACAAAAATAATTTGTCTTTAAGTTAACAACATTTTCAACTTAATTCAGCAAAGAGTACCAGCAGAGAAAAACCTGCCATATCCCCACTGAGTGTGCATATTCACCACCGTTATCATTGGGTCAATGCCACATTTGTTTTTGGACAATAATTTCCTCCTCCAGGTTAGATGGACGTCATCTTGTATTTGTCTCCCCCCCTTTTCGTAGATCTAATACTAATACTATCTAATACACAGATCTGGCGTGGTTTTTATTGATCTATTTGTCAACGTAAGCAGAGTAATCTCTGTTGATTTAAAAAAGATTCTGCATATGTCTCCAGTCACATGAAGTGTAGTAGAATTGCATGAAGTGCAAAAATAAAAAAATACTCTACTACTCTATAGCAAGTCATGCAGGCTGATATAGCCTACTCTACTACTCTATAGCAAGTCATGCAGGCTGATACAGCCTACTCTACCACTCTATAGCAAGTCATGCAGGCTGATATAGCCTACTCTACTACTCTATAGCAAGTCATGCAGGCTGATATAGCCTACTCTACTACTCTATAGCAAGTCATGCAGGCTGATATAGCCTACTCTACCACTCTATAGCAAGTCATGCAGGCTGATATA
Organism: Oncorhynchus tshawytscha; assembly: GCF_018296145.1. NCBI lineage: Eukaryota > Metazoa > Chordata > Actinopteri > Salmoniformes > Salmonidae > Oncorhynchus > Oncorhynchus tshawytscha. The sequence goes on along the minus strand of NC_056448.1, from coordinate 1,864,394 downwards.
GCCTACTCTACTACTCTATAGCAAGTCATGCAGGCTGATACAGCCTACTCTACTACTCTATAGCAAGTCATGCAGGCTGATACAGCCTACTCTACTACTCTATAGCAAGTAAAGCAGGCTGATACAGCCTACTCTACTACTCTATAGCAAGTAAAGCAGGCTGATACAGCCTACTCTACTACTCTATAGCAAGTAATGCAGGCTGATACAGCCTACTCTACTACTCTATAGCAAGTCATGCAGGCTGATACAGCCTACTCTACTACTCTATAGCAAGTAATGCAGGCTGATACAACCTACTCTACTACTCTATAGCAAGTCATGCAGGCTGATATAGCCTACTCTACTACTCTATAGCAAGTCATGCAGGCTGATATAGCCTACTCTACTACTCTATAGCAAGTAATGCAGGCTGATACAGCCTACTCTACTACTCTATAGCAAGTAATGCAGGCTGATATAGCCTACTCTACAGCAAGTAAAGCAGGCTGATACAGCCTACTCTACTACTCTATAGCAAGTAATGCAGGCTGATACAACCTACTCTACTACTCTATAGCAAGTCATGCAGGCTGATATAGCCTACTCTACTACTCTATAGCAAGTCATGCAGGCTGATATAGCCTACTCTACTACTCTATAGCAAGTAATGCAGGCTGATACAGCCTACTCTACTACTCTATAGCAAGTAATGCAGGCTGATATAGCCTACTCTACAGCAAGTAAAGCAGGCTGATACAGCCTACTCTACTACTCTATAGCAAGTAAAGCAGGCTGATACAGCCTACTCTACTACTCTATAGCAAGTCATGCAGGCTGATATAGCCTACTCTACTACTCTATAGCAAGTAATGCAGGCTGATATAGCCTACTCTACTACTCTATAGCAAGTCATGCAGGCTGATATAGCCTACTCTACTACTCTATAGCAAGTCATGCAGGCTGATATAGTCTACTCTACAGCAAGTAATGCAGGCTGATATAGCCTACTCTACTACTCTATAGCAAGTAAAGCAGGCTGATACAGCCTACTCTACTACTCTATAGCAAGTAATGCAGGCTGATATAGCCTACTCTACTACTCTATAGCAAGTAATGCAGGCTGATACAGCCTACTCTACTACTCTATAGCAAGTAATGCAGGCTGATACAGCCTACTCTACTACTCTATAGCAAGTAATGCAGGCTGATACAACCTACTCTACTACTCTATAGCAAGTCATGCAGGCTGATATAGCCTACTCTACTACTCTATAGCAAGTCATGCAGGCTGATACAGCCTACTCTACTACTCTATAGCAAGTAATGCAGGCTGATACAGCCTACTCTACTACTCTATAGCAAGTAATGCAGGCTGATACAACCTACTCTACTACTCTATAGCAAGTCATGCAGGCTGATATAGCCTACTCTACTACTCTATAGCAAGTCATGCAGGCTGATATAGCCTACTCTACTACTCTATAGCAAGTAATGCAGGCTGATACAGCCTACTCTACTACTCTATAGCAAGTAATGCAGGCTGATATAGCCTACTCTACAGCAAGTAAAGCAGGCTGATACAGCCTACTCTACTACTCTATAGCAAGTAAAGCAGGCTGATACAGCCTACTCTACTACTCTATAGCAAGTCATGCAGGCTGATATAGCCTACTCTACTACTCTATAGCAAGTAATGCAGGCTGATACAGCCTACTCTACTACTCTATAGCAAGTAATGCAGGCTGATATAGCCTACTCTACAGCAAGTAAAGCAGGCTGATACAGCCTACTCTACTACTCTATAGCAAGTAAAGCAGGCTGATACAGCCTACTCTACTACTCTATAGCAAGTAATGCAGGCTGATATAGCCTACTCTACTACTCTATAGCAAGTCATGCAGGCTGATATAGCCTACTCTACTACTCTATAGCAAGTAATGCAGGCTGATATAGCCTACTCTACAGCAAGTAATGCAGGCTGATATAGCCTACTCTACTACTCTATAGCAAGTAATGCAGGCTGATATAGCCTACTCTACTACTCTATAGCAAGTAATGCAGGCTGATATAGCCTACTCTACTACTCTATAGCAAGTCATGCAGGCTGATATAGCCTACGCTACTACTCTATAGCAAGTAATGCAGGCTGATATAGCCTACTCTACAGCAAGTAATGCAGGCTGATATAGCCTACGCTACTACTCTATAGCAAGTAATGCAGGCTGATATAGCCTACGCTACTACTCTATAGCAAGTCATGCAGGCTGATATAGCCTACGCTACTACTCTATAGCAAGTCATGCAGGCTGATATAGCCTACTCTATAGCAAGTCATGCAGGCTGATATAGCCTACTCTACCACTCTATAGCAAGTCATGCAGGCTGATATAGCCTACTCTACAGCAAGTCATGCAGGCTGATATAGCCTACTCTATAGCAAGTCATGCAGGCTGATATAGCCTACTCTACCACTCTATAGCAAGTCATGCAGGCTGATATAGCCTACTCTACCACTCTATAGCAAGTCATGCAGGCCGATATAGCCTACTCTACAGCAAGTCATGCAGGCTGATATAGCCTACTCTACCACTCTATAGCAAGTCATGCAGGCTGATACAGCCTACTCTACCACTCTATAGCAAGTCATGCAGGCTGATACCGCCTACTCTACCACTCTATAGCAAGTCATGCAGGCTGATACAGCCTACTCTACCACTCTATAGCAAGTCATGCAGGCTGATACAGCCTACTCTACCACTCTATAGCAAGTCATGCAGGCTGATACAGCCTACTCTACCACTCTATAGCAAGTCATGCAGGCTGATACAGCCTACTCTACCACTCTATAGCAAGTCATGCAGGCTGATACAGCCTACTCTACTACTCTATAGCAAGTCATGCAGGCTGATACAGCCTACTCTACTACTCTATAGCAAGTCATGCAGGCTGATACAGCCTACTCTACAGCAAGTAATGCAGGCTGATATAGCCTACTCTACTACTCTATAGCAAGTAATGCAGGCTGATATAGCCTACTCTACTACTCTATAGCAAGTAATGCAGGCTGATATAGCCTACTCTACTACTCTATAGCAAGTAATGCAGGCTGATATAGCCTACTCTACTACTCTATAGCAAGTAATGCAGGCTGATATAGCCTACTCTACTACTCTATAGCAAGTAATGCAGGCTGATATAGCCTACTCTACTACTCTATAGCAAGTAATGCAGGCTGATACAGCCTACTCTACTACTCTATAGCAAGTAATGCAGGCTGATACAGCCTACTCTACTACTCTATAGCAAGTAATGCAGGCTGATACAACCTACTCTACTACTCTATAGCAAGTCATGCAGGCTGATATAGCCTACTCTACTACTCTATAGCAAGTCATGCAGGCTGATATAGCCTACTCTACTACTCTATAGCAAGTAATGCAGGCTGATACAGCCTACTCTACTACTCTATAGCAAGTAATGCAGGCTGATATAGCCTACTCTACAGCAAGTAAAGCAGGCTGATACAGCCTACTCTACTACTCTATAGCAAGTAAAGCAGGCTGATACAGCCTACTCTACTACTCTATAGCAAGTCATGCAGGCTGATATAGCCTACTCTACTACTCTATAGCAAGTAATGCAGGCTGATACAGCCTACTCTACTACTCTATAGCAAGTAATGCAGGCTGATATAGCCTACTCTACAGCAAGTAAAGCAGGCTGATACAGCCTACTCTACTACTCTATAGCAAGTAAAGCAGGCTGATACAGCCTACTCTACTACTCTATAGCAAGTAAAGCAGGCTGATATAGCCTACTCTACAGCAAGTAAAGCAGGCTGATACAGCCTACTATACTACTCTATAGCAAGTAAAGCAGGCTGATACAGCCTACTCTACTACTCTATAGCAAGTAAAGCAGGCTGATACAGCCTACTCTACTACTCTATAGCAAGTAATGCAGGCTGATACAGCCTACTCTACTACTCTATAGCAAGTAATGCAGGCTGATACAGCCTACTCTACTACTCTATAGCAAGTAAAGCAGGCTGATACAGCCTACTCTACTACTCTATAGCAAGTAATGCAGGCTGATATAGCCTACTCTACTACTCTATAGCAAGTCATGCAGGCTGATATAGCCTACTCTACTACTCTATAGCAAGTAATGCAGGCTGATATAGCCTACTCTACAGCAAGTAATGCAGGCTGATATAGCCTACTCTACTACTCTATAGCAAGTAAAGCAGGCTGATACAGCCTACTCTACTACTCTATAGCAAGTAATGCAGGCTGATATAGCCTACTCTACTACTCTATAGCAAGTAATGCAGGCTGATACAGCCTACTCTACTACTCTATAGCAAGTAATGCAGGCTGATACAGCCTACTCTACTACTCTATAGCAAGTAATGCAGGCTGATACAGCCTACTCTACTACTCTATAGCAAGTAATGCAGGCTGATACAACCTACTCTACTACTCTATAGCAAGTCATGCAGGCTGATATAGCCTACTCTACTACTCTATAGCAAGTAAAGCAGGCTGATACAGCCTACTCTACTACTCTATAGCAAGTAAAGCAGGCTGATACAGCCTACTCTACTACTCTATAGCAAGTAAAGCAGGCTGATACAGCCTACTCTACTACTCTATAGCAAGTAATGCAGGCTGATACAGCCTACTCTACTACTCTATAGCAAGTAAAGCAGGCTGATACAGCCTACTCTACTACTCTATAGCAAGTAATGCAGGCTGATATAGCCTACTCTACTACTCTATAGCAAGTCATGCAGGCTGATATAGCCTACTCTACTACTCTATAGCAAGTAATGCAGGCTGATATAGCCTACTCTACAGCAAGTAATGCAGGCTGATATAGCCTACTCTACTACTCTATAGCAAGTAATGCAGGCTGATATAGCCTACTCTACTACTCTATAGAAAGTCATGCAGGCTGATATAGCCTACTCTACTACTCTATAGCAAGTAATGCAGGCTGATATAGCCTACTCTACAGCAAGTAATGCAGGCTGATATAGCCTACTCTACTACTCTATAGCAAGTAATGCAGGCTGATACAGCCTACTCTACTACTCTATAGCAAGTAATGCAGGCTGATACAGCCTACTCTACTACTCTATAGCAAGTAATGCAGGCTGATACAGCCTACTCTACTACTCTATAGCAAGTAATGCAGGCTGATATAGCCTACGCTACTACTCTATAGCAAGTAATGCAGGCTGATATAGCCTACGCTACTACTCTATAGCAAGTAATGCAGGCTGATATAGCCTACTCTACAGCAAGTAATGCAGGCTGATATAGCCTACGCTACTACTCTATAGCAAGTAATGCAGGGTGATATAGCCTACGCTACTACTCTATAGCAAGTCATGCAGGCTGATATAGCCTACGCTACTACTCTATAGCAAGTCATGCAGGCTGATATAGCCTACGCTACTACTCTATAGCAAGTCATGCAGGCTGATATAGCCTACTCTATAGCAAGTCATGCAGGCTGATATAGCCTACTCTACCACTCTATAGCAAGTCATGCAGGCTGATATAGCCTACGCTACTACTCTATAGCAAGTCATGCAGGCTGATATAGCCTACTCTATAGCAAGTCATGCAGGCTGATATAGCCTACTCTACCACTCTATAGCAAGTCATGCAGGCTGATATAGCCTACTCTACAGCAAGTCATGCAGGCTGATATAGCCTACTCTATAGCAAGTCATGCAGGCTGATATAGCCTACTCTACCACTCTATAGCAAGTCATGCAGGCTGATATAGCCTACTCTACCACTCTATAGCAAGTCATGCAGGCCGATATAGCCTACTCTACAGCAAGTCATGCAGGCTGATATAGCCTACTCTACCACTCTATAGCAAGTAATGCAGGCTGATACAGCCTACTCTACTACTCTATAGCAAGTAATGCAGGCTGATATAGCCTACTCTACCAATCTATAGCAAGTCATGCAGGCTGATACAGCCTACTCTACCACTCTATAGCAAGTCATGCAGGCTGATACAGCCTACTCTACCACTCTATAGCAAGTCATGCAGGCTGATACAGCCTACTCTACCACTCTATAGCAAGTCATGCAGGCTGATACAGCCTACTCTACCACTCTATAGCAAGTCATGCAGGCTGATACAGCCTACTCTCCTACTCTATAGCAAGTCATGCAGGCTGATACAGCCTACTCTACTACTCTATAGCAAGTCATGCAGGCTGATACAGCCTACTCTACAGCAAGTAATGCAGGCTGATATAGCCTACTCTACTACTCTATAGCAAGTAATGCAGGCTGATATAGCCTACTCTACTACTCTATAGCAAGTAATGCAGGCTGATATAGCCTACTCTACTACTCTATAGCAAGTAATGCAGGCTGATATAGCCTACTCTACTACTCTATAGCAAGTAATGCAGGCTGATATAGCCTACTCTACTACTCTATAGCAAGTAATGCAGGGTGATATAGCCTACTCTACTACTCTATAGCAAGTAATGCAGGCTGATACAGCCTACTCTACTACTCTATAGCAAGTAATGCAGGCTGATATAGCCTACTCTACTACTCTATAGCAAGTAATGCAGGCTGATATAGCCTACTCTACTACTCTATAGCAAGTCATGCAGGCTGATATAGCCTACTCTACCACTCTATAGCAAGTCATGCAGGCCGATATAGCCTACTCTACAGCAAGTCATGCAGGCTGATATAGCCTACTCTACTACTCTATAGCAAGTAATGCAGGCTGATATAGCCTACTCTACTACTCTATAGCAAGTAATGCAGGCTGATATAGCCTACTCTACTACTCTATAGCAAGTCATGCAGGCTGATATAGCCTACTCTACCACTCTATAGCAAGTCATGCAGGCCGATATAGCCTACTCTACAGCAAGTCATGCAGGCTGATATAGCCTACTCTACCACTCTATAGCAAGTCATGCAGGCTGATACAGCCTACTCTACCACTCTATAGCAAGTCATGCAGGCTGATACAGCCCACTCTACCACTCTATAGCAAGTCATGCAGACTGATACAGCCTACTCTACCACTCTATAGCAAGTCATGCAGGCTGATACAGCCTACTCTACCACTCTATAGCAAGTCATGCAGGCTGATACAGCCTACTCTACCACTCTATAGCAAGTCATGCAGGCTGATACAGCCTACTCTACCACTCTATAGCAAGTCATGCAGGCTGATACAGCCTACTCTACCACTCTATAGCAAGTCATGCAGGCTGATACAGCCTACTCTACTACTCTATAGCAAGTCATGCAGGCTGATACAGCCTACTCTACTACTCTATAGCAAGTCATGCAGGCTGATATAGCCTACTCTACTACTCTATAGCAAGTAAAGCAGGCTGATACAGCCTACTCTACTACTCTATAGCAAGTAAAGCAGGCTGATACAGCCTACTCTACTACTCTATAGCAAGTCATGCAGGCTGATACAGCCTACTCTACTACTCTATAGCAAGTCATGCAGGCTGATACAGCCTACTCTACTACTCTATAGCAAGTAAAGCAGGCTGATACAGCCTACTCTACTACTCTATAGCAAGTAAAGCAGGCTGATACAGCCTACTCTACTACTCTATAGCAAGTAATGCAGGCTGATACAGCCTACTCTACTACTCTATAGCAAGTAATGCAGGCTGATACAGCCTACTCTACTACTCTATAGCAAGTAATGCAGGCTGATACAACCTACTCTACTACTCTATAGCAAGTCATGCAGGCTGATATAGCCTACTCTACTACTCTATAGCAAGTCATGCAGGCTGATATAGCCTACTCTACTACTCTATAGCAAGTAATGCAGGCTGATACAGCCTACTCTACTACTCTATAGCAAGTAATGCAGGCTGATATAGCCTACTCTACAGCAAGTAAAGCAGGCTGATACAGCCTACTCTACTACTCTATAGCAAGTAAAGCAGGCTGATACAGCCTACTCTACTACTCTATAGCAAGTCATGCAGGCTGATATAGCCTACTCTACTACTCTATAGCAAGTAATGCAGGCTGATACAGCCTACTCTACTACTCTATAGCAAGTAATGCAGGCTGATATAGCCTACTCTACAGCAAGTAAAGCAGGCTGATACAGCCTACTCTACTACTCTATAGCAAGTAAAGCAGGCTGATACAGCCTACTCTACTACTCTATAGCAAGTAATGCAGGCTGATACAGCCTACTCTACTACTCTATAGCAAGTCATGCAGGCTGATATAGCCTACTCTACTCTCTATAGCAAGTAATGCAGGCTGATATAGCCTACTCTACAGCAAGTAATGCAGGCTGATATAGCCTACTCTACTACTCTATAGCAAGTAATGCAGGCTGATATAGCCTACTCTACTACTCTATAGCAAGTAATGCAGGCTGATACAGCCTACTCTACTACTCTATAGCAAGTAATGCAGGCTGATACAGCCTACTCTACTACTCTATAGCAAGTAATGCAGGCTGATACAGCCTACTCTACTACTCTATAGCAAGTAATGCAGGCTGATATAGCCTACTCTACTACTCTATAGCAAGTAATGCAGGCTGATATAGCCTACGCTACTACTCTATAGCAAGTAATGCAGGCTGATATAGCCTACGCTACTACTCTATAGCAAGTAATGCAGGCTGATATAGCCTACTCTACAGCAAGTAATGCAGGCTGATATAGCCTACGCTACTACTCTATAGCAAGTAATGCAGGCTGATATAGCCTACGCTACTACTCTATAGCAAGTCATGCAGGCTGATATAGCCTACGCTACTACTCTATAGCAAGTCATGCAGGCTGATATAGCCTACGCTACTACTCTATAGCAAGTCATGCAGGCTGATATAGCCTACTCTATAGCAAGTCATGCAGGCTGATATAGCCTACTCTACCACTCTATAGCAAGTCATGCAGGCTGATATAGCCTACTCTACCACTCTATAGCAAGTCATGCAGGCCGATATAGCCTACTCTACAGCAAGTCATGCAGGCTGATATAGCCTACTCTACCACTCTATAGCAAGTCATGCAGGCTGATATAGCCTACTCTACCACTCTATAGCAAGTCATGCAGGCTGATACAGCCTACTCTACCACTCTATAGCAAGTCATGCAGGCTGATACAGCCTACGCTACTACTCTATAGCAAGTCATGCAGGCTGATACAGCCTACTCTACTACTCTATAGCAAGTCATGCAGGCTGATACAGCCTACTCTACTACTCTTTAGCAAGTCATGCAGGCTGATACAGCCTACTCTACAGCAACTAATGCAGGCTGATATAGCCTACTCTACTACTCTATAGCAAGTAATGCAGGCTGATACAGCCTACTCTACTACTCTATAGCAAGTAATGCAGGCTGATATAGCCTACTCTACTACTCTATAGCAAGTAAATCAGGGTGATATAGCCTACTCTACTACTCTATAGCAAGTAATGCAGGCTGATACAGCCTACTCTACTACTCTATAGCAAGTAATGCAGGCTGATATAGCCTACTCTACTACTCTATAGCAAGTAATGCAGGCTGATATAGCCTACTCTACTACTCTATAGCAAGTCATGCAGGCTGATATAGCCTACTCTACCACTCTATAGCAAGTCATGCAGGCCGATATAGCCTACTCTACAGCAAGTCATGCAGGCTGATATAGCCTACTCTACTACTCTATAGCAAGTAATGCAGGCTGATATAGCCTACTCTACTACTCTATAGCAAGTCATGCAGGCTGATATAGCCTACTCTACTACTCTATAGCAAGTCATGCAGGCCGATATAGCCTACTCTACAGCAAGTCATGCAGGCTGATATAGCCTACGCTACCACTCTATAGCAAGTCATGCAGGCTGATATAGCCTACTCTACCACTCTAGCAAGTCATGCAGGCTGATTATAGCCTACTCTACCACTCTATAGCAAGTCATGCAGGCTGATATAGCCTACTCTACCACTCTATAGCAAGTCATGCAGGCTGATATAGCCTACTCTACCACTCTATAGCAAGTCATGCAGGCTGATACAGCCTACTCTACCACTCTATAGCAAGTCATGCAGACTGATACAGCCTACTCTACCACTCTATAGCAAGTCATGCAGGCTGATACAGCCTACTCTACTACTCTATAGCAAGTCATGCAGGCTGATACAGCCTACTCTACCACTCTATAGCAAGTCATGCAGGCTGATACAGCCTACTCTACCACTCTATAGCAAGTCATGCAGGCTGATACAGCCTACTCTACCACTCTATAGCAAGTCATGCAGGCTGATACAGCCTACTCTACCACTCTATAGCAAGTCATGCAGGCTGATACAGCCTACTCTACCACTCTATAGCAAGTCATGCAGGCTGATACAGCCTACTCTACCACTCTATAGAAAGTCATGCAGGCTGATACAGCCTACTCTACCAATCTATAGCAAGTCATGCAGGCTGATACAGCCTACTCTACCACTCTATAGCAAGTCATGCAGGCTGATACAGCCTACTCTACCACTCTATAGCAAGTCATGCAGGCTGATACAGCCTACTCTACCACTCTATAGCAAGTCATGCAGGCTGATACAGCCTACTCTACCACTCTATAGCAAGTCATGCAGGCTGATACAGCCTACTCTACTACTCTATAGCAAGTCATGCAGGCTGATACAGCCTACTCTACTACTCTATAGCAAGTCATGCAGGCTGATACAGCCTACTCTACTACTCTATAGCAAGTCATGCAGGCTGATACAGCCTACTCTACTACTCTATAGCAAGTCATGCAGGCTGATACAGCCTACTCTACTACTCTATAGCAAGTCATGCAGGCTGATACAGCCTACTCTACTACTCTATAGCAAGTCATGCAGGCTGATACAGCTTACTCTACTACTCTATAGCAAGTCATGCAGGCTGATACAGCCTACTCTACTACTCTACAGCAAGTCATGCAGGCTGATACAGCCTACTCTACAGCAAGTCATGCAGGCTGATACAGCCTACTCTACAGCAAGTCATGCAGGCTGATACAGCCTACTCTACAGCAAGTCATGCAGGCTGATACAGCCTACTCTACTACTCTACAGCAAGTCATGCAGGCTGATACAGCCTACTCTACTACTCTATAGCAAGTCATGCAGGCTGATACAGCCTACTCTACTACTCTATAGCAAGTCATGCAGGCTGATACAGCCTACTCTACTACTCTATAGCAAGTCATGCAGGCTGATACAGCCTACTCTACTACTCTATAGCAAGTCATGCAGGCTGATACAGCCTACTCTACAGCAAGTCATGCAGGCTGATACAGCCTACTCTACTACTCTACAGCAAGTCATGCAGGCTGATACAGCCTACTCTACTACTCTATAGCAAGTCATGCAGGCTGATACAGCCTACTCTACTACTCTATAGCAAGTAAAGCAGGCTGATACAGCCTACTCTATAGCAAGTAATGCAGGCTGATACAGCCTACTCTATAGCAAGTCATGCAGGCTGATACAGCCTACTCTATAGCAAGTAAAGCAGGCTGATAAAGCCTACTCTACTACTCTATAGCAAGTCATGCAGGCTGATATAGCCTACTCTACTACTCTATAGCAAGTCATGCAGGCTGATACAGCCTACTCTACTACTCTATAGCAAGTCATGCAGGCTGATACAGCCTACTCTACTACTCTATAGCAAGTCATGCAGGCTGATACAGCCTACTCTACTACTCTATAGCAAGTCATGCAGGCTGATACAGCCTACTCTACTACTCTATAGCAAGTCATGCAGGCTGATACAGCCTACTCTACTACTCTATAGCAAGTCATGCAGGCTGATACAGCCTACTCTACAGCAAGTCATGCAGGCTGATATAGCCTACTCTATAGCAAGTAAAGCAGGCTGATAAAGCCTACTCTACTACTCTATAGCAAGTCATGCAGGCTGATACAGCCTACTCTACAGCAAGTCATGCAGGCTGATATAGCCTACTCTATAGCAAGTAAAGCAGGCTGATAAAGCCTACTCTACTACTCTATAGCAAGTCATGCAGGCTGATACAGCCTACTCTACAGCAAGTCATGCAGGCTGATACAGCCTACTCTACTACTCTACAGCAAGTCATGCAGGCTGATACAGCCTACTCTACAGCAAGTCATGCAGGCTGATACAGCCTACTCTACAGCAAGTCATGCAGGCTGATACAGCCTACTCTACAGCAAGTCATGCAGGCTGATACAGCCTACTCTACAGCAAGTCATGCAGGCTGATACAGCCTACTCTACAGCAAGTCATGCAGGCTGATACAGCCTACTCTACTACTCTATAGCAAGTAAAGCAGGCTGATACAGCCTACTCTATAGCAAGTAATGCAGGCTGATACAGCCTACTCTATAGCAAGTCATGCAGGCTGATACAGCCTACTCTATAGCAAGTAAAGCAGGCTGATAAAGCCTACTCTACTACTCTATAGCAAGTCATGCAGGCTGATATAGCCTACTCTACTACTCTATAGCAAGTCATGCAGGCTGATATAGCCTACTCTACTACTCTATAGCAAGTCATGCAGGCTGATATAGCCTACTCTACTACTCTATAGCAAGTCATGCAGGCTGATATAGCCTACTCTACTACTCTATAGCAAGTCATGCAGGCTGATATAGCCTACTCTACTACTCTATAGCAAGTCATGCAGGCTGATACAGCCTACTCTACTACTCTATAGCAAGTAATGCAGGCTGATACAGCCTACTCTACTACTCTATAGCAAGTCATGCAGGCTGATACAGCCTACTCTACTACTCTATAGCAAGTCATGCAGGCTGATACAGCCTACTCTACTACTCTATAGCAAGTCATGCAGGCTGATACAGCCTACTCTACTACTCTATAGCAAGTCATGCAGGCTGATACAGCCTACTCTACTACTCTATAGCAAGTCATGCAGGCTGATACAGCCTACTCTACTACTCTATAGCAAGTCATGCAGGCCGATATAGCCTACTCTACAGCAAGTCATGCAGGCTGATATAGCCTACTCTACCACTATAGCAAGTCATGCAGGCTGATATAGCCTACTCTACTACTCTATAAAAAGTCATGCAGGCTGATTATAGCCTACTCTACCACTCTATAGCAAGTCATGCAGGCTGATATAGCCTACTCTACCACTCTATAGCAAGTCATGCAGGCTGATATAGCCTACTCTACCACTCTATAGCAAGTCATGCAGACTGATACAGCCTACTCTACTACTCTATAGCAAGTCATGCAGACTGATACAGCCTACTCTACTACTCTACAGCAAGTCATGCAGGCTGATACAGCCTACTCTACAGCAAGTCATGCAGGCTGATACAGCCTACTCTACAGCAAGTCATGCAGGCTGATACAGCCTACTCTACAGCAAGTCATGCAGGCTGATACAGCCTACTCTACAGCAAGTCATGCAGGCTGATACAGTCTACTCTACAGCAAGTCATAAAGGCTGATACAGCCTACTCTACTACTCTACAGCAAGTCATGCAGGCTGATACAGCCTACTCTACTACTCTATAGCAAGTCATGCAGGCTGATACAGCCTACTCTACTACTCTATAGCAAGTAAAGCAGGCTGATACAGCCTACTCTATAGCAAGTAATGCAGGCTGATACAGCCTACTCTATAGCAAGTCATGCAGGCTGATACAGCCTACTCTATAGCAAGTCATGCAGGCTGATACAGCCTACTCTATAGCAAGTAAAGCAGGCTGATAAAGCCTACTCTACTACTCTATAGCAAGTCATGCAGGCTGATATAGCCTACTCTACTACTCTATAGCAAGTCATGCAGGCTGATACAGCCTACTCTACTACTCTATAGCAAGTCATGCAGGCTGATACAGCCTACTCTACTACTCTATAGCAAGTCATGCAGGCTGATACAGCCTACTCTACTACTCTATAGCAAGTCATGCAGGCTGATACAGCCTACTCTACTACTCTATAGCAAGTCATGCAGGCTGATACAGCCTACTCTACTACTCTACAGCAAGTCATGCAGGCTGATACAGCCTACTCTACAGCAAGTCATGCAGGCTGATATAGCCTACTCTATAGCAAGTAAAGCAGGCTGATAAAGCCTACTCTACTACTCTATAGCAAGTCATGCAGGCTGATACAGCCTACTCTACAGCAAGTCATGCAGGCTGATATAGCCTACTCTATAGCAAGTAAAGCAGGCTGATAAAGCCTACTCTACTACTCTATAGAAAGTCATGCAGGCTGATACAGCCTACTCTACAGCAAGTCATGCAGGCTGATACAGCCTACTCTACTACTCTACAGCAAGTCATGCAGGCTGATACAGCCTACTCTACAGCAAGTCATGCAGGCTGATACAGCCTACTCTACAGCAAGTCATGCAGGCTGATACAGCCTACTCTACAGCAAGTCATGCAGGCTGATACAGCCTACTCTACAGCAAGTCATGCAGGCTGATACAGCCTACTCTACTACTCTATAGCAAGTAAAGCAGGCTGATACAGCCTACTCTATAGCAAGTAATGCAGGCTGATACAGCCTACTCTATAGCAAGTCATGCAGGCTGATACAGCCTACTCTATAGCAAGTAAAGCAGGCTGATAAAGCCTACTCTACTACTCTATAGCAAGTCATGCAGGCTGATATAGCCTACTCTACTACTCTATAGCAAGTCATGCAGGCTGATATAGCCTACTCTACTACTCTATAGCAAGTCATGCAGGCTGATACAGCCTACTCTACTACTCTATAGCAAGTCATGCAGGCTGATACAGCCTACTCTACTACTCTATAGCAAGTCATGCAGGCTGATACAGCCTACTCTACTACTCTATAGCAAGTCATGCAGGCTGATACAGCCTACTCTACTACTCTATAGCAAGTCATGCAGGCTGATACAGCCTACTCTACTACTCTATAGCAAGTCATGCAGGCTGATACAGCCTACTCTACTACTCTATAGCAAGTCATGCAGGCTGATACAGCCTACTCTACTACTCTATAGCAAGTCATGCAGGCTGATACAGCCTACTCTACTACTCTATAGCAAGTCATGCAGGCTGATACAGCCTACTCTACTACTCTATAGCAAGTCATGCAGGCTGATACAGCCTACTCTACTACTCTATAGCAAGTCATGCAGGCTGATATAGCCTACTCTACCACTCTATAGCAAGTCATGCAGGCCGATATAGCCTACTCTACAGCAAGTCATGCAGGCTGATATAGCCTACTCTACCACTATAGCAAGTCATGCAGGCTGATATAGCCTACTCTACCACTCTATAGCAAGTCATGCAGGCTGATTATAGCCTACTCTACCACTCTATAGCAAGTCATGCAGGCTGATATAGCCTACTCTACCACTCTATAGCAAGTCATGCAGGCTGATATAGCCTACTCTACCACTCTATAGCAAGTCATGCAGGCTGATACAGCCTACTCTACCACTCTATAGCAAGTCATGCAGACTGATACAGCCTACTCTACCACTCTATAGCAAGTCATGCAGACTGATACAGCCTACTCTACCACTCTATAGCAAGTCATGCAGGCTGATACAGCCTACTCTACTACTCTACAGCAAGTCATGCAGGCTGATACAGCCTACTCTACAGCAAGTCATGCAGGCTGATACAGCCTACTCTACAGCAAGTCATGCAGGCTGATACAGCCTACTCTACAGCAAGTCATGCAGGCTGATACAGCCTACTCTACAGCAAGTCATGCAGGTTGATACAGCCTACTCTACAGCAAGTCATGCAGGCTGATACAGCCTACTCTACAGCAAGTCATGCAGGCTGATACAGCCTACTCTACAGCAAGTCATGCAGGCTGATACAGCCTACTCTACTACTCTACAGCAAGTCATGCAGGCTGATACAGCCTACTCTACTACTCTATAGCAAGTCATGCAGGCTGATACAGCCTACTCTACTACTCTATAGCAAGTAAAGCAGGCTGATACAGCCTACTCTATAGCAAGTAATGCAGGCTGATACAGCCTACTCTATAGCAAGTCATGCAGGCTGATACAGCCTACTCTATAGCAAGTAAAGCAGGCTGATAAAGCCTACTCTACTACTCTATAGCAAGTCATGCAGGCTGATATAGCCTACTCTACTACTCTATAGCAAGTCATGCAGGCTGATATAGCCTACTCTACTACTCTATAGCAAGTCATGCAGGCTGATATAGCCTACTCTACTACTCTATAGCAAGTCATGCAGGCTGATACAGCCTACTCTACTACTCTATAGCAAGTCATGCAGGCTGATATAGCCTACTCTATAGCAAGTAAAGCAGGCTGATAAAGCCTACTCTACTACTCTATAGCAAGTCATGCAGGCTGATACAGCCTACTCTACAGCAAGTCATGCAGGCTGATATAGCCTACTCTATAGAAAGTAAAGCAGGCTGATAAAGCCTACTCTACTACTCTATAGCAAGTCATGCAGGCTGATACAGCCTACTCTACAGCAAGTCATGCAGGCTGATACAGCCTACTCTACTACTCTACAGCAAGTCATGCAGGCTGATACAGCCTACTCTACTACTCTACAGCAAGTCATGCAGGCTGATACAGCCTACTCTACAGCAAGTCATGCAGGCTGATACAGCCTACTCTACAGCAAGTCATGCAGGCTGATACAGCCTACTCTACAGCAAGTCATGCAGGCTGATACAGCCTACTCTACAGCAAGTCATGCAGGCTGATACAGCCTACTCTACTACTCTATAGCAAGTAAAGCAGGCTGATACAGCCTACTCTATAGCAAGTAATGCAGGCTGATACAGCCTACTCTATAGCAAGTCATGCAGGCTGATACAGCCTACTCTATAGCAAGTAAAGCAGGCTGATAAAGCCTACTATACTACTCTATAGCAAGTCATGCAGGCTGATATAGCCTACTCTACTACTCTATAGCAAGTCATGCAGGCTGATACAGCCTACTCTACTACTCTATAGCAAGTCATGCAGGCTGATACAGCCTACTCTACTACTCTATAGCAAGTCATGCAGGCTGATACAGCCTACTCTACTACTCTATAGCAAGTCATGCAGGCTGATACAGCCTACTCTACTACTCTATAGCAAGTCATGCAGGCTGATACAGCCTACTCTACTACTCTATAGCAAGTCATGCAGGCTGATACAGCCTACTCTACTACTCTATAGCAAGTCATGCAGGCTGATACAGCCTACTCTACTACTCTATAGCAAGTCATGCAGGCTGATACAGCCTGCAGGCTGATACCTACTACTCTATAGCAAGTCATGCAGGCTGATACAGCCTACTCTACTACTCTATAGCAAGTCATGCAGGCTGATACAGCCTACTCTACTACTCTATAGCAAGTCATGCAGGCTGATACAGCCTACTCTACTACTCTATAGCAAGTCATGCAGGCTGATACAGCCTACTCTACTACTCTATAGCAAGTCATGCAGGCTGATACAGCCTACTCTACTACTCTATAGCAAGTCATGCAGGCTGATACAGCCTACTCTACTACTCTATAGCAAGTCATGCAGGCTGATACAGCCTACTCTACTACTCTATAGCAAGTCATGCAGGCTGATACAGCCTACTCTACTACTCTATAGCAAGTCATGCAGGCTGATACATCCTACTCTACTACTCTATAGCAAGTCATGCAGGCTGATACAGCCTACTCTATAGCAAGTAAAGCAGGCTGATACAGCCTACTCTACTACTCTATAGCAAGTCATGCAGGCTGATACATCCTACTCTACTACTCTATAGCAAGTCATGCAGGCTGATACAGCCTACTCTATAGCAAGTAAAGCAGGCTGATAAAGCCTACTCTACTACTCTATAGCAAGTCATGCAGGCTGATATAGCCTACTCTACTACTCTATAGCAAGTCATGCAGGCTGATACAGCCTACTCTATAGCAAGTAAAGCAGGCTGATAAAGCCTACTCTACTACTCCATAGCAAGTCATGCAGGCTGATACAGGCTACTCTATAGCAAGTAAAGCAGGCTGATAAAGCCTACTCTACTACTCCATAGCAAGTCATGCAGGCTGATAAAGCCTACTCTACTACTCCATAGCAAGTCATGCAGGCTGATATAGCCTACTCTACTACTCCATAGCAAGTCATGCAGGCTGATATAGCCTACTCTACTACTCCATAGCAAGTAATGCAGGCTGATAAAGCCTACTCTACTACTCCATAGCAAGTCATGCAGGCTGATATAGCCTACTCTACTACTCCATAGCAAGTCATGCAGGCTGATATAGCCTACTCTACTACTCCATAGCAAGTCATGCAGGCTGATATAGCCTACTCTACTACTCCATAGCAAGTCATGCAGGCTGATATAGCCTACTACTATAGCAAGTCTAGGCTCCATAGCAAGTCATGCAGGCTGATATAGCCTACTCTACTACTCCATAGCAAGTCATGCAGGCTGATATAGCCTACTCTACTACTCCATAGCAAGTCATGCAGGCTGATATAGCCTACTCTACTCCATAGCTCACTACAAGTCCATGATATAGCAAGCAAGTCATGCAGGCTGATATAGCCTACTCTACTACTCCATAGCAAGTCATGCAGGCTGATATAGCCTACTCTACTACTCCATAGCAAGTCATGCAGGCTGATATAGCCTACTCTACTACTCCATAGCAAGTCATGCAGGCTGATATAGCCTACTCTACTACTCCATAGCAAGTCATGCAGGCTGATATAGCCTACTCTACTACTCCATAGCAAGTCATGCAGGCTGATATAGCCTACTCTACTACTCCATAGCAAGTCATGCAGGCTGATATAGCCTACTCTACTACTCCATAGCAAGTCATGCAGGCTGATATAGCCTACTCTACTACTCCATAGCAAGTCATGCAGGCTGATATAGCCTACTCTACTACTCCATAGCAAGTCATGCAGGCTGATATAGCCTACTCTACTACTCCATAGCAAGTCATGCAGGCTGATATAGCCTACTCTACTACTCCATAGCAAGTCATGCAGGCTGATATAGCCTACTCTACTACTCCATAGCAAGTCATGCAGGCTGATATAGCCTACTCTACTACTCCATAGCAAGTCATGCAGGCTGATATAGCCTACTCTACTACTCCATAGCAAGTCATGCAGGCTGATATAGCCTACTCTACTACTCCATAGCAAGTCATGCAGGCTGATATAGCCTACTCTACTACTCCATAGCAAGTCATGCAGGCTGATATAGCCTACTCTACTACTCCATAGCAAGTCATGCAGGCTGATATAGCCTACTCTACTACTCCATAGCAAGTCATGCAGGCTGATATAGCCTACTCTACTACTCCATAGCAAGTCATGCAGGCTGATATAGCCTACTCTACTACTCCATAGCAAGTCATGCAGGCTGATATAGCCTACTCTACTACTCCATAGCAAGTCATGCAGGCTGATATAGCCTACTCTACTACTCCATAGCAAGTCATGCAGGCTGATATAGCCTACTCTACTACTCCATAGCAAGTCATGCAGGCTGATATAGCCTACTCTACTATGCAGGCTCCATAGCAAGTCATGCAGGCTGATATAGCCTACTCTACTACTCCATAGCAAGTCATGCAGGCTGATATAGCCTACTCTACTACTCCATAGCAAGTCATGCAGGCTGATATAGCCTACTCTACTACTCCATAGCAAGTCATGCAGGCTGATATAGCCTACTCTACTACTCCATAGCAAGTCATGCAGGCTGATATAGCCTACTCTACTACTCCATAGCAAGTCATGCAGGCTGATATAGCCTACTCTACTACTCCATAGCAAGTCATGCAGGCTGATATAGCCTACTCTACTACTCCATAGCAAGTCATGCAGGCTGATATAGCCTACTCTACTACTCCATAGCAAGTCATGCAGGCTGATATAGCCATCTACTACTCCATAGCAAGTCATGCAGGCTGATATAGCCTACTCTACTACTCCATAGCAAGTCATGCAGGCTGATATAGCCTACTCTACTACTCCATAGCAAGTCATGCAGGCTGATATAGCCTACTCTACTACTCCATAGCAAGTCATGCAGGCTGATATAGCCTACTCTACTACTCCATAGCAAGTCATGCAGGCTGATATAGCCTACTCTACTACTCCATAGCAAGTCATGCAGGCTGATATAGCCTACTACTCCACTCCCTATAGCAAGTCATGCAGGCTGATATAGCCTACTCTACTACTCCATAGCAAGTCATGCAGGCTGATATAGCCTACTCTACTACTCCATAGCAAGTCATGCAGGCTGATATAGCCTACTCTACTACTCCATAGCAAGTCATGCAGGCTGATATAGCCTACTCTACTACTCCATAGCAAGTCATGCAGGCTGATATAGCCTACTCTACTACTCCATAGCAAGTCATGCAGGCTGATATAGCCTACTCTACTACTCCATAGCAAGTCATGCAGGCTGATATAGCCTACTCTACTACTCCATAGCAAGTCATGCAGGCTGATATAGCCTACTCTACTACTCCATAGCAAGTCATGCAGGCTGATATAGCCTACTCTACTACTCCATAGCAAGTCATGCAGGCTGATATAGCCTACTCTACTACTCCATAGCAAGTCATGCAGGCTGATATAGCCTACTCTACTACTCCATAGCAAGTCATGCAGGCTGATATAGCCTACTCTACTACTCCATAGCAAGTCATGCAGGCTGATATAGCCTACTCTACTACTCCATAGCAAGTCATGCAGGCTGATATAGCCTACTCTACTACTCCATAGCAAGTCATGCAGGCTGATATAGCCTACTCTACTACTCCATAGCAAGTCATGCAGGCTGATATAGCCTACTCTACTACTCCATAGCAAGTCATGCAGGCTGATATAGCCTACTCTACTACTCCATAGCAAGTCATGCAGGCTGATATAGCCTACTCTACTACTCCATAGCAAGTCATGCAGGCTGATATAGCCTATCTACTACTCCATAGCAAGTCATGCAGGCTGATATAGCCTACTCTACTACTCCATAGCAAGTCATGCAGGCTGATATAGCCTACTCTACTACTCCATAGCAAGTCATGCAGGCTGATATAGCCTACTCTACTACTCCATAGCAAGTCATGCAGGCTGATATAGCCTACTCTACTACTCCATAGCAAGTCATGCAGGCTGATATAGCCTACTCTACTACTCCATAGCAAGTCATGCAGGCTGATATAGCCTACTCTACTACTCCATAGCAAGTCATGCAGGCTGATATAGCCTCTACTACTCTATAGCAAGTCATGCAGGCTGATATAGCCTACTCTACTACTCCATAGCAAGTCATGCAGGCTGATATAGCCTACTCTACTACTACTGACTACTACTACTCTATAGCAAGTCATGCAGGCTGATATAGCCTAACTACTCTATAGCAAGTCATGCAGGCTGATATAGCCTACTCTACTACTCTATAGCAAGTCATGCAGGCTGATATAGCCTACTCTACTACTCTATAGCAAGTCATGCAGGCTGATATAGCCTACTCTACTACTCTATAGCAAGTCATGCAGGCTGATATAGCCTACTCTACTACTCTATAGCAAGTCATGCAGGCTGATATAGCCTACTCTACTACTCTATAGCAAGTCATGCAGGCTGATATAGCCTACTCTACTACTCTATAGCAAGTCATGCAGGCTGATATAGCCTACTCTACTACTCTATAGCAAGTCATGCAGGCTGATATAGCCTACTCTACTACTCTATAGCAAGTCATGCAGGCTGATATAGCTACTCTACTACTCTATAGCACTGATATAGCTACTCTATAGCAAGTCATGCAGGCTGATATAGCCTACTCTACTACTCTATAGCAAGTCATGCAGGCTGATATAGCCTACTCTACTACTCTATAGCAAGTCATGCAGGCTGATATAGCCTACTCTACTACTCTATAGCAAGTCATGCAGGCTGATATAGCCTACTCTACTACTCTATAGCAAGTCATGCAGGCTGATATAGCCTACTCTACTACTCTATAGCAAGTCATGCAGGCTGATATAGCCATGCAGGCTGATATAGCTCTACTACTCTATAGCAAGTCATGCAGGCTGATATAGCCTACTCTACTACTCTATAGCAAGTCATGCAGGCTGATATAGCTACTCTATAGCAAGTATGCAGGCTGATATAGCCTACTACTACTCTATAGCAAGTCATGCAGGCTGATAGGCTGAAGTCATGCAGGCTGATATAGCCTACTCTACTACTCTATAGCAAGTCATGCAGGCTGATATAGCCTACTCTACTACTCTATAGCAAGTCATGCAGGCTGATATAGCCTACTCTACTACTCTATAGCAAGTAATGCAGGCTGATATAGCCTACTCTACTACTCTATAGCAAGTAATGCAGGCTGATATAGCCTACTCTACTACTCTATAGCAAGTAATGCAGGCTGATATAGCCTACTCTACAGCAAGTAATGCAGGCTGATATAGCCTACTCTACTACTCTATAGCAAGTAATGCAGGCTGATATAGCCTACTCTACAGCAAGTAATGCAGGCTGATATAGCCTACTCTACTACTCTATAGCAAGTAATGCAGGCTGATATAGCCTACTCTACTACTCTATAGCAAGTAATGCAGGCTGATATAGCCTACTCTACTACTCTATAGCAAGTAATGCAGGCTGATATAGCCTACTCTAAGCCACTACGCACTGCACTGAAGTATTTTTTTGCAAACAGTGATTGAGTTATATTATTAGTGTAAATTCCAACTATCCAATCATAACATTCTGATTGGTAAGCCATCGTCAATAAGTCTGCAAATGCAAGGATACATGGAATGCTTTATTATAACGGTGCATTTTTATGGTGAAAATGACCTTCCCCAAAGTTGAAACCCAAGCGCCACCTTCGTTAGATTAACTGCCCATATTTACTTACCTCAAGCAACTGTGATCAAGGGCATGCAACTATACACAGTTGAAGTCCAAAGGTTATATACACTTAGGTTGTAGTCATTAAAACTCGTTTTTCAAACAATCCACACATTTCTTGTTAACAAACTATAGTTTTGGCAAGTCAGTTAGGACATCTATTTTGTGCATGACAAGTAATTTTTCCAACAATTGTTTACAGACAGATTATTTCACTATCACAATTCCAGTTTGTCAAAAGTTTACATACATTAAGTTGACTGTGCCTTTAAACAGCTTGGTAAATTTCAGAAAATTATGTCATGGCTTTAGAAGCTTCTGATAAATGATGTCAATTAGCCTGAGTCCATTGGAGGTGTACGTGTGGATGTATTTCAAGGCCTACCTTCAAACGCAGTGCCTCTGCTTGACATCATGGGAAAATCAAAAGAAATCAGCCAAGACCTCAGAAGAATAATCATATACCTCCACAAGTCTGGTTCATCCCTGGGGGCAATTTCCAATTTCCAAACCCCTGAAGGTACCACGTTCATCTGTTCAAACAATAGTACGCAAGTATAAACACCATGGGACCACACAGCCGTCATACCGCTCAGGAAGGAGACGCGTTCTTTCTCCTAGAGATGAAGGTACATTGGTGTGAAAAGTACAAATCAATCCCAGAACAACAGCAAAGGACCATGTCAAGATGCTGGAGGAAACCGGTACAAAAGTATCTATATCCACAGTAAAACAAGTCCTATATTGACATAACCTGAAAGGCTGCTCAGCAAGGAAGAAGACACTGCTCCAACACTGCCATAAAAAAGCCAGACTACGGTTTGTAACTGCATATGGGGACAAAGATCATAATTTTGGGAGAAATGTCCTCTGGTATGATGGGGGAAAAAAATAGAACAGTTTGGCCATAATGACCATAGTTATGTTTGGGAGGAAAAAATAGAGGCTTGCAAGCCGAAGAACACCATCCCAACCGTGAAGCACGGGGGTGGCATCATCGTGTTGTGGGGGTGCTTTGCTGCAGGAGGGACTGGTGCACTTCACAAAATAGATGGCATCATGAGGGGGAACATTCTGTGGATATATTGAAGCAACATCTCAAGACATCAGTCAGGATGTTAAAGCTTGGTCAAAAATGGGTCTTCCAAATGGACAATGACCCAAAGCATTCTTACAAAGTTGTGGCAAAATGGCTTAAGGACAACAAAGTCAAGGTATTGCAGTGGCCATCACAAAGCCCTGACCTCAATCCTATAGAAAATTTGTGGGCAGAACTGAAAATCATGTGCAAGCAAGGAGGCCTACAAACCTGACTCAGTTACACCAGCTCTGTCAGGAGGAATGGGCCAAAATTCACCCAACTTATTGTGGGAAGCTTTTGTAAGGATACGCAAAACGTTAGACCGAAGTTAAAATTGTGAAAAACAGTGTAAATGTAATTGGCTAAGGTGTATGTAAACGTCCAACATAACTGTATATATATTTATTCGGCAGAAAATAGCTTAATTTTCATCAGAAGTGCAACGCTATTTGGCTAGCAGCCACACAAGTAAATTAACTTACAATAAAAAAAGCAAGATATTTCTTGCAAAAACTATGCGTGGCCAATTCTAATGCTATCATCAAAAGAACGTAGCCAGCTACACTTCCTAATCTAATGTTTTGCTTGAACTTAATCTTGTATTTTACCAGAGAAAATTAGCTACACAATTAGCTACACGGTCAGCTGAATTCTCATCTGAGTGGAGAAGTGCAACTGAAGCCCAAAATGAGTCTTGATGTAGAGTAGAAATTACAATACGCATTTTAGATCTGCATTTACAAAACACATTAAGATTTTTTAATGCCTTTCAATAGACATTTTTACGTGGAAAAACAACCTCTGGCGTTGCGCACCGATTTTGGTTCCATAAATGCAATTAGCGGGAAAACACCATTGTGAGCCATTTCATGTGAGAGTAAAATATCAGTCAGAAATGTATAAAGAGGGGAGATCTAAATATGCAACAAGCATTGGTTGCTAATATGACTAGAATTGTGCCTTTGGCTACCAGACAATGAAGGAAAGTTGATTTGAAAACCAACAATACATGAGAGAAAAAGGCGTCTGGTTTCAATGGCATGTGGAAGTCTTTATAAAATAATTGCCTGCAGGTTTGGTTAGATTTTGGCTAGGTTACTTTGAAGCAAGTTAAGACATGCTTCAATATGCAATAAAACTTGCAGGTTTCAAACAACTAAGCATATGTTTTTAAAATGCATACTGCCTCCGGCTCATTACAAAGTGGTGTATGACGCCTAGTTGCCTATGCACTTGAATGGAGAATGGGAAGCGCGCTACTGGTAGGGATGTCAAATGTTCAGTCTGCTGCATAGATCCTATGGACCCTTTAGTCTAGAGCACCTGGTTAAATTAGGAACATCTCATACATCTCTAAATGGTTCAAAATTGTGAGTTTGCTTCATTTACTATCATCTTAAATTAAGATGAATTATTTTTGCCATATCTAATTAACACGTTACACAAATTGGGGTAGCCTATTGGTTGGAGCGTTGGGCTAGTAACCAATGGTTGCTGGATCGAATCCCCGAGCTGATAAGGTAAAAATCTGCCGTTCTGCCCCTGAACAAGGCAGTTAACCCACTGTTCCCTTGTAAGCAATCATTGTAAATAAGAATTTGTTCTTAACTGACTTGCCTAGTTAAATAAAACAAAAAAAATGCACAAGTTGACATTTTCCAACCACATCGAATTTCGGTGTATAGCCAACACGACGCCAAGATCAATATCTTGGTTTGGTTCTGTTGATCTTATCATGCACACTCTGGGGGGGGTCACAGGACTTAGAATGCAGCAATCATGTTCTTTCTCAAATGGCACAGATAATTCGAGGCAGTCTATTTCAGATGCCTCCCAAAATCAACATCCCCCATTCAAAAGGCCTTGGAAAAGTTCACCGACCATGTACTGGTTATTCCGAGTTTCTGTGTGGCCTTTGATTAGTTTAAACTAGCCTACACCAAACATTCACCCCTTTTCTATTTATTTCAGTGTGAAGTCTATGGAAGTGATTAAGAAAAAATGTTGCGTTCCACTTACTGCGTTGGCAACCCAAGGGTTCGATACTGTGACCAAAACAGTCACATTTGCGACCATTCGACTCGCATTTGGCAGTGGGATTTTGTAATAATGCTATTTTTAATCTAGGCATTATAATCTATAAAAAGATGATTAGCAAAACTGTTCTTTATGTTGATTATCACACGCGCACAAAGCCTATAGATCAGGGGTACTCATGTACTTTTCTGAAGGTACAGTCACAAAAATGTCCTAGGTGGCAAAGGTCCGGATGGATATAGTAATTTATTGGCTTAGTAACAAACCCCCACCTCACAACTCATGCAACCCCAAACGGTTCACACACTTCTTGTTGGCAGAGAAAATTGCAGTTTTAAAGTTAATTTCCTGCAATTCCACAAATGTTTGGATTTGTGGATTAAAATGATACCGGGGGTTGAAGCCCGACCAAGTTCCCTCCGCATAAAAAGTTTAGCATTTCATTTTTTGTTGTCAGGACCCGCAGTTCCTATTGACCCCATTCAGGGTCTGGATCTGGTCCGCGGTCTGCCAGTTGAGTAGGGGGGGGCAACAGATAATCTGTCAGGCAGAGAAAGCGTGCAGCTCTCAAACAGCTGGATGTTGTGTGGAGCAGCTTACCGGAGACCAAATCACCGGTAGGAGTAGGAAAGATGTTCCAAATTATGACGTCTACCAGTAAATGCTAAGGCAAGAATAGGTATGCAAACCAGGTATCTAAAAAGTTCCAAGTCTTGGTTGAATATTTGGAATGCGCATTTCAGTTATGGTTCTAGAAAAGTCATTGAAGTCATGGTAGCCGATTTATAAATTCTACTGCTCTAATATAAATATTCTGCCATTTCATTTCTGATCTGCTTGAGAGATGTGGGTGCTTTAGTTTGTTTCTCGCAGTTGAAATGTTGTTGCCGTAAGACCCATGTGAGGTTATATTATGAGCAAAACAATATTGAAATGTTGCCTTCAACTTGGTTTTCAATACAAAGCGTTGCATAAGAAAGGATGCCCGTCCTTTGGTCGCTTTCTTTAATGTTACAATAACATCTTAAAATGATGAGACTGACTTGCTACCACAGACAGGACTTCATGAGTGTGTTTGTGTATGGAGCATGCTGTCTATTTAGTCAGGCAACGCACACATTGACATTTTCGAATGTAAAAATGTGAATGCCATTAGGTAGGCCTATTAAAAAGAGCATTATTCTTAAAGTGTTGTTGCAGATTTTTTTTTGCATACATTTTGGGGGAGTTCTCTTCTCGTTAGGCTATTACAACAATACAATATAAAACATTGGTCCTCAAATTACAATTGAGGGCTTGAAAAACTATTTGAAAGTCCTTGAATTTGACTCAACAATGTCTGTATTAACCCTGTATAGGCTACTTGTTCATCCTGCAAATGAAAGAAAAACTCCTGTTATTGAAGTTATGCACGTATCATTTGCTTTCCTGTCAGGCCAGTATTTTTGTTTTTCTCCCCTCCATTCGGGCCAGTAGCTTTCAGTTGGCACTGGCCCGGTGTGTCACTGGTGAATGTACCTGAACGTCAAGCCCTGTGGGCTTGTATGTCTACAATTTTGTGTAGCCATTAGCAATGTTAATGATAGTTAGGCTGTCTTCAAGTAGACGGAAAGGAAATTAAAAAGGTAACGACAAAGTAGCTTATGGCTACCTTGCAGAATAATGATTATTTGCATCAATCCAGTGGCCATTTGTTTAGAAAAATCCATCACGTGCACTACAGAAACACTGCTAAGCAAACAGCAGTGCTAGGTGGCTGCACTACAGAAACACTGCTAAGCAAACAGCAGTGCTAGGTGGCTGCACTACAGAAACACTGCTAAGCAAACAGCAGTGCTAGGTGGCTGCACTACAGAAACACTGCTAAGCAAACAGCAGTGCTAGGTGGCTGCACTACAGAAACACTGCTAAGCAAACAGCAGTGCTAGGTGGCTGCACTACAGAAACACTGCTAAGCAAACAGCAGTGCTAGGTGGCTGCACTACAGAAACACTGCTAAGCAAACAGCAGTGCTAGGTGGCTGCACTACAGAAACACTGCTAAGCAAACAGCAGTGCTAGGTGGCTGCACTACAGAAACACTGCTAAGCAAACAGCAGTGCTAGGTGGCTGCACTACAGAAACACTGCTAAGCAAACAGCAGTGCTAGGTGGCTGCACTACAGAAACACTGCTAAGCAAACAGCAGTGCTAGGTGGCTGCACTACAGGAACACTGCTAGCCAAACAGCAGTGTTAGGTGGCTGTACTACAGAAACACTGCTAACCAAACAGCAGTGCTAGGTGGCTATACTACAGAAACACTGCTAAGCAAACAGCAGTGCTAGGTGGCTGCACTACAGAAACACTGCTAAGCAAACAGCAGTGCTAGGTGGCTGCACTACAGAAACACTGCTAACCAAACAGCAGTGCTAGGTGGCTGCACTACAGAAACACTGCTAACCAAACAGCAGTGCTAGGTGGCTGTACTACAGAAACACTGCTAACCAAACTGGCTGGCTGGTGTGCATCTGAATTAAACAGTTTATTTTCTTTGCTGTTACAGTAAATCTATCCAAATTAGGTTTGGGCAGTATACAAAGGATTTAGAAGTAGTTTTTTGACTTCCGGCGCCGACAGAGATGGCCGCCTCGCTTCGCGTTCCTAGGAAACTATGCAGTTTTTTGTTTTTTTACGTGTTATTTCTTACACTAGTACCCCAGGTCATCTTAGGTTTCTTTACATACAGCCGACAAGAACTACTGAATATAAGATCAGCGTCAACTCACCATCAGTACGACCAAGAATATGTTTTTCGCGATGCGGATCCTGAGTTCTGCCTTACAACCAGTGTAACCGAGTGGATCACATGCAGCGACCAAAAAAAAAAAAACGACTCAGAAAAAGAGGGAAACGAAGCGGTCTTCTGGTCAGACTCCGGAGACGGGCACATCGTACACCACTCCCCAGCATTCTTCTTGCCAATGTCCAGTCTCTTGACAACAAGGTTGATGAAATCCGAGCAAGGGTAGCATTCCAGAGGGACATCAGAGACTGTAACGTTCTCTGCTTCACGGAAACATGGCTCACTGGAGAGACGCAATCCGAAGCGGTGCAGCCAGCGGGTTTCTCCACGCATCGCGCCGACAGAAACAAACATCTCTCTGGTAAGAAGACGGGCGGGGGCGTATGCCTTATGGCCAACGTGACATGGTGTGATGAAGGAAACATACAGGAACTCAAATCCTTCTGTTCACCTGATTTAGAATTCCTCACAATCAAATGTAGACCGCATTATCTACCAAGAGAATTCTCTTCGATTATAATCACAGCCGTATATATCCCCCCCCAAGCAGACACATCGATGGCTCTGAACGAACTTTATTTAACTCTCTGCAAACTGGAAACGATTTATCCGGAGGCTGCATTCATTGTAGCTGGGGATTTTAACAAGGCTAATCTGAAAACAAGACTCCCTAAATTTTATCAGCATATTGATTGCGCAACCAGGGGTGGAAAGACCCTGGATCATTGTTACTCTAACTTCCGCGACGCATATAAGGCCCTGCCCCGCCCCCTTTCGGAAAAGCTGACCACGACTCCATTTTGTTGATCCCTGCCTACAGACAGAAACTAAAACAAGAAGCTCCCACGCTGAGGTCTGTCCAACGCTGGTCCGACCAAGCTGACTCCACACTCCAAGACTGCTTCCATCACGTGGACTGGGAGATGTTTCGTATTGCGTCAGACAACAACATTGACGAATACGCTGATACGGTGTGCGAGTTCATTAGAACGTGCGTTGAAGATGTCGTTCCCATAGCAACGATTAAAACATTCCCTAACCAGAAACCGTGGATTGATGGCAGCATTCGTGTGAAACTGAAGGCACGAACCACTGCTTTTAATCAGGGCAAGGTGTCTGGTAACATGACTGAATACAAACAGTGCAGCTATTCCCTCCGCAAGGCTATCAAACAAGCTAAGCGCCAGTACAGAGACAAAGTAGAATCTCAATTCAACGGCTCAGACACAAGAGGTATGTGGCAGGGTCTACAATCAATCACGGACTACAGGAAGAAACCCAGCCCAGTCACGGACCAGGATGTCTTGCTCCCAGGCAGACTAAATAACTTTTTTGCCCGCTTTGAGGACAATACAGTGCCACTGACACGGCCTGCAACGGAATCATGCGGTCTCTCCTTCACTGCAGCCGAAGTGAGTAAGACATTTAAACGTGTTAACCCTCGCAAGGCTGCAGGCCCAGACGGCATCCCCAGCCGCGCCCTCAGAGCATGCGCAGACCAGCTGGCCGGTGTGTTTACGGACATATTCAACCAATCCCTATACCAGTCTGCTGTTCCCACATGCTTCAAGAGGGCCACCATTGTTCCTGTTCCCAAGAAAGCTAAGGTAACTGAGCTAAACGACTACCGCCCCGTAGCACTCACATCCGTCATCATGAAGTGCTTTGAGAGACTAGTCAAGGACCATATCACCTCCACCCTACCTGACACCCTTGACCCACTCCAATTTGCTTACCGCCCAAATAGGTCCACAGACGATGCAATCTCAACCACACTGCACACTGCCCTAACCCATCTGGACAAGAGGAATACCTATGTGAGAATGCTGTTCATCGACTACAGCTCGGCATTCAACACCATAGTACCCTCCAAGCTCGTCATCAAGCTCGAGACCCTGGGTCTCGACCCCGCCCTGTGCAACTGGGTACTGGACTTCCTGACGGGCCGCCCCAGGTGGTGAGGGTAGGCAACAACATCTCCTCCCCGCTGATCCTCAACACTGGGGCCCCACAAGGGTGCGTTCTGAGCCCCCTCCTGTACTCCCTGTTCACCCACGACTGCGTGGCCATGCACGCCTCCAACTCAATCATCAAGTTTGCGGACGACACAACAGTGGTAGGCTTGATTACCAACAACGACGAGACGGCCTACAGGGAGGAGGTGAGGGCCCTCGGAGTGTGGTGTCAGGAAAATAACCTCACACTCAACGTCAACAAAACTAAGGAGATGATTGTGGACTTCAGGAAACAGCAGAGGGAACACCCCCATCCACATCGATGGAACAGTAGTGGAGAGGGTAGCAAGTTTTAAGTTCCTCGGCATACACATCACAGACAAACTGAATTGGTCCACTCACACAGACAGCATCGTGAGGAAGGCGCAGCAGCGCCTCTTCAACCTCAGGAGGCTGAAGAAATTCGGCTTGTCACCAAAAGCACTCACAAACTTCTACAGATGCACAATCGAGAGCATCCTGGCGGGCTGTATCACCGCCTGGTATGGCAACTGCACCGCCCTCAACCGTAAGGCTCTCCAGAGGGTAGTGAGGTCTGCACAACGCATCACCGGGGGCAAACTACCTGCCCTCCAGGACACCTACACCACCCGATGCTACAGGAAGGCCATAAAGATCATCAAGGACATCAACCACCCGAGCCACTGCCTGTTCACCCCGCTGTCATCCAGAAGGCGAGGTCAGTACAGGTGCATCAAAGCTGGGACCGAGAGACTGAAAAACAGCTTCTATCTCAAGGCCATCAGACTGTTAAACAGCCACCACTAACATTGAGTGGCTACTGCCAACACACTGTCAATGACACTGACTCTACTCCAGCCACTTTAATCACGGGAATTGATGGGAAATTATGTAAATATATCACTAGCCACTTTAAACAATGCTACCTTATATAATGTTACTTACCCTACATTGTTCATCTCATATGCATACGTTGATACTGTACTCTATATCATCGACTGCATCCTTATGTAATACATGTATCACTAGCCACTTTAACTATGCCACTTGGTTTACATACTTATCTCATATGTATATACTGTACTCGATATCATCTACTGTATCTTGCCTATGCTGCTCTGTACCATCACTCATTCATATATCCTTATGTACATATTCTTTATCCCCTTACACTGTGTATAAGACAGTAGTTTTTTTTTGGAATTGTTAGTTAGATTACTTGCTCGTTATTACTGCATTGTCGGAACTAGAAGCACAAGCATTTCGCTACACTCGCATTAACATCTGCTAACCATGTGTATGTGACAAATAAAATTTGATTTGATTTTGATTTGAGCCACAGGATAGTTTTCCCATTACCATTGAAACTACAGTATTTCTGAAATTTTGTAGCTATTTAAGTAAATACCTGCAGTCAACTTGTGCAATATGTTAGGGAGATAAAGCAGATTGCATTCTTCATTTCAACTGTCACATTATGAAGCTTAAGTAGTTCCCCTGAACAGTTGAGCCAGTCGCGTGTTTGTAAATAGCACAACGAGAGAAAGCAGGTCCAGCTGTGTATTGACTGGGGACTCGGTTTATATTGAAAGTCAGTGTTTTTTTGCTTCAATAGAGTGACCAGCGACATGCAACTATAGTTATCCTTCACAGAAAATACATTTGAGTATCACATTTGGCCAAAAATAGCTTCAGTTATATCAGATAACAGAAGCTCAACACTATTTGGCTAGCAGCCAGAGTAAATTAACTTACAATGAAAACGGTATTTTTTGCTAAAGTGATGCATGGCCATCATATTTCTAATGTTTAGGCCTATCATAGAAAGAACGTAGCCAGCTACATTTGCTAATGTTTGGCTTAAAGTTTCTAGCATTTTACTGGAGAAAAATAGGCTGGCTACACTGAGAAAAGTACATTGAAAAGTAGCTACACATCAGTCAGAGCGCTGTCTGCTGATAGAACGCCCATTCGTGAATTCTCATCTGAGTTTAGAAGCGCAACTGAAGCACAAAATTTGGTTGAAGCCAAGCAGAAATTACAACAAGCAGCATTTTATATCTGCATTTACAAAAGCTATTTGTGTTCTTTCCTACCCCCAGAACTATGTTAACCCGGTTTAACACTGCTATCTAAGTAAGTGGCTAACTGAATAAGGTGACAGGGCATCATATTGTGTTCAATTTCTAACATGTTTGTGAAGTCAAAGCCCTTTGGCTGAGTTATTTGTACAGCTGCCACTGACTTTATTTCCTTGTGGGGTTTTTTTGGGGGGGGGGGTTCGCCTCTGGCTCATATGATCCTCCCCCATCTTCTCTGAGAAAAGCAGGCAGGCCCGTTGCCCTAGTGACTTCAGACTCAGCGTGTAGACATGCTGCTGGAGAGCCAGTAATGCTCTTCCTTCAGACAATGTCAAAGCTTCATTTGCACACAATGCCTCTCGTTCATATCCGCTTTTGAAATGTCCAAACTCAACAAAAATGACGACATTCGGTAGCTCCTACCTACACTGAACAAAAATATAAATTCAACATGCAACAACTTTAAAGATGCAGTTGATAAGGAAATAAGTGAATTTAAATATATCCCTAATCTATTGATTTCACAACCTACGTAAAAATAAACGTGTTGGTGGATATTGTCTGGAACTGGTACACGCTGTCGTAAACGATTCATCCAGAGCATCCCATGAATGGCACGACAATAGGCCTCAGGATTGTCACGGTATCTCTGTGCATTAAAATTGCCATCGATAAAATGCAATTGTGTTCATTATCTGATGCTTATGCCTGATCATACCATAACCCCACCATGGGGTACTCTGTTCCCAACATTGACATCAGTAAACCGCTTGCCCACACATTACAAGTGGTCTGCGGTTGTGAGGCCGGTTGGACATACTGCCAAATTCTCTAAATTACGTTGGAGGTGGCTCATGGTAGAGAAATTAACATTGCATTTTTTGACAACAACTCTGGTGGACATTCCTGCAGTGAGCATACCAATTGCACGCTCCCTCAACTTGAGACATCTGTGGCATTGCACATTTTAGAGTTGCATGTAAAATGATCAAGCTGTTTAATCAGTTTCTTGATCTTGGCAAAGGATCAAATCTAACAGGGTTGCAAACAAATTTCTGCTCAAAATTTGAGCGAAATAAGCTTTTTGTGCATATGGAACATTTCTAGAATATTTTATTTCAACTCATGAAACATGGGACTAACACTTTACATGTTGTTTATATTTTAATTCAGTGTATACATGTATAACTTTATGAGCTGGATTGCCTGTTTCTGCAATTCATTTATTTTCGCCATGGAAATTTGCTCTGACTTATGCTAATGTCTGGGGGGCGGGGGCCTTGTGTACTAAACCAGTCATACAGTAAATCCTGGGGTGCGAGGAGGACAGTATGACAATGTGAAAATCTGAATACCGCCCAACCCTAATCACTGTAAGAACACAATGGCATGCCAATTTAAAAGAATGCTAGTCATTATTAGCCTGGTTTAGTATGAAATGCAGGCACATTATGGGACAGGTTAACATATATTATTATGTTTAAGTATATACAAAAATTGGTGCCACCAACTGAAACGTGTCAAAAGTTAGTGTAGAACCTTGGACACACTTGAATCAAAATGCAACACTTCAAAATGTAGCTAGCGGTCTTCTACAAATTGTCCTCTAACCAGTGACATACACATTATTGCTAGATTCCGTGTGGTTTTTGAGCGGTGTTCATTTTTAAAACAGGACGTGCAACCGTTTTTGTGACCACTGTATGAAAATGCATCTGGTTTTTCTGCAGGTTGCCCTCTAACTAGTGATGTAAAAATCTCTCCAGTTTCCATGTGGTTTTTAAATAGTGGTAATTTCATAACGGTTATCTGTGCGGTTTTCCTTCTGCTGCACAAACATGTACAAATATCAATAGGTAGTGTTTACCCAGCTTTAAATTCAATATTGATGCAATTCACATGTGACAAACACTTGCACAATATGGCCGAGCCGCAGCCTGAATGGCAAACACTCCCAGCTGATCACCTAAACGGGTTTCCCTGCCTACTGGATACAAAGTAGAAAGCCAGACAAGGTTTGTGGAACGTAAAGTAAGCGTGGCAAATTGCAACATAACATTGTAGCAAGTTCTTCGAAAAAAGGCAAACTTTGTAACAGACTCGTGACACTCAATTGGAAACGTTCAAATAATGTACTGCACTGAACGCTGCTCGGTTATTTAAACAATCAATTTAATGCGCTTCAAAGTGTGGGCAGCTTGCCAAAAGAAAAGTGCAGTCTTCTTTGCTGCGTTCCTGACAACTAGCAGTAGCCTGGGCTAAATGTAGGCTACTGTACATCAGAAGCTAGCACGCAAACTAAACTGAGAACTTTTATGCCAGCTCCTTTTCATAGCCATGCTCAAAATAGTTTAAACGAGTTCGAGTCCTACTCGGTTGAAAAGGCGTACCGGAGGTACTTGTTGCGTTGCCAGATTAATGTGCAGTTTTGTTCCAGTCAAAACAGGCTGCCTCCTAGCTAATGAGTAATGTTAGCAGCTTGTTCGCCAACTAATGAACTAAAATAGCGAGCTAACATTTAGCTTAGGTAAATGGTCTTACCTGTATCAACATTCGCTCCTCTCTGCACCAATACGTTTATAGAGACGCGCTCCAGGGTGAAAAGTCCCCTATCGAAACCGCGAAACTAACTTTAAACGAGGGTCCATTATAAACGTTGCTACACACTCTTCAGACTCTTAAGTAAACTTTCTTTTGTGTCTTCCTCCGCTTCTTTTTTTCGTCGTACGCTTGCTCCCTTCGTTATGCCATGTTGTCTGTACTGTCAGCATGCGCGCATGCTTGATGACGCGCAAAGGGTACCCGCCCTCGGGCCGTGAGAAAGAAAACAACATCTGAGATTGACTTTGTTTACATATAAAGTGTTTACATTTTTCTTGTCGATCTGATATCTGTGTGGTCAGAAAAAAGGGGAAGCCTAGGCCTACCAGTCTACTTGATTTAAATATGGCACTAGGCCCACAGACCCACTTTCAGCGAAAGTCATTGAAAGCATGTAGGTCTGCCTAACACATTTTACTGGCAAGTGACAACAATGACCTTTTATTCAATTGTGTATTCTGCATGTCAAGGACTTCTGTGTTGTTATAGTATGCAAAAGAAAAACTTATTGGCAATAAGCCCAGTGAATAGAACAACTTAATGACAATGAAGAAATAGCCTACTCTTACATATTTCTTGACATTGTGCAAAACTGCAATCAACAACTTTTGCTTGCTAACTCTCTTTATTACGCAGGCATTGGCAAAGACCAACCACCAGAGGTCAGGATAAATCAAGGTAGCACTTGCTCAAATTTTTTTTTGTAGTTTAGGCCTATGGCAATGCTACTAAAAAACTCAAAATAAAGTTGCAATATTATCTCACTGCAATTTACTGTAGCCTACAGTGGTGGCTTGGCATTTTGCATTATATATAGCCTGCCAATGGCCACACACAGAGAGAGAGAGAGGGAGAGAGAGAGACACCGGAGGGGATGGCTGCTGTTTTACGGGCTCCTAACCAATTGTGATATTTTTTGTGTTTTTCACATTGTTTGTAACTTATTTTGTACATCATTTTGATGCTACTGTCTCTCCTGGGGCGGCAGGGTAGCCTAGCCATCTTAAATTAAGATGAATTATTTTTGCCATATCTAATTAACACGTTACACAAATTGGGGTAGCCTATTGGTTAGAGCGTTGGACTAGTAACCGAAAGGTTGCAAGTTCGAATCCCCGAGCTGACAAGGTACAAATCTGTCGTTCTGCCCCTGAACAGGCAGTTAACCCACTGTTCCTAGGCTGTCATTGAAAATAAGAATTTGTTCTTAACTGACTTGCCTAGTAAAATAAAGGTAAAAAATAAAAAATAAATTATGAACGAAAAGAGCTTCTGGATATCAGAACAGCGATTACTCACCTCAGAGAAGAAGTCTTCTGCGAAGGATATAATGTTTGCATGAAGAAAATAAGTAAATACAGGGGGCGAAAATCAGGGTGCTTGTGAGATTTTGTCGGCGACTGGGTAACCTGCCTCTACCATCTGTTCTATTGGCCAATGTGTAATCACTGGAGAATAAACCGAATGAGTTCCGTTTGAGACTATCCTGCCAACCGGACATTAAGAACTGTAATATCTTGTGTTTCACCAAGTTGTGTCTGAATGACGCCGCGGATCATATACAGTTGGCTGGGTTTTCTGTGCATCAGCAGGACAGAACAGCTATGTCCGGTAAGATGAAAGGTCATTGTCCTGCTGGAAGGGGAACCTTCGTCCCAGTCTCAAATCTTTGGAAGAATTACACAGGTTTCCCTCAAGTACAGTGGCTTGCGAAAGTATTCACCCCTCTTGGAATTCTTCCTATTTTGTTGCCTTACAACCTGGAATTAAAATAGATTTTGGGGGGATGGTATCATTTGATTTACACAACATGCCTACCACTTTGAAGATGCAAAATATGTTTTATTATGAAACAAACAAGAAATAAGACAAAAAAAACTGAAAACTTGAGCGTGCATAACTATTAATCTCTTGCAGTATGTCTCTATAAGCTTGGCAAATCTAGCCACTGGGATATTTGCCCATTCTTCAATGCAAAACTGCTCCAGCTCCTTCATGTTGGATGGGTTCTGCTGGTGTACAGCAGTCTTTAAGTCATACCACAGATTCTCAATTGGATTGAGGTCTGGGCTTTGACTAGGACATTCCAAGACATTTACATTTTTCCCCTTAAATCACTCAAGTGTTGCTTTAGCAGTATGCTTAGGGTCATTGTCCTGCTGGAAGGTGAACCACTGTCCCAGGCTCAAATCTCTGGAAGACTGAAACAGGTTTCCCTCAATCATTTCCCTGTATTTAGCGCCATCCTTCAATTCTGACCAGTTTCCCAGTCACTGTCGAGGAAGAATATCCCCACAGCATGATGCTGCCACCATCATGCTTCACTGTGGGGATGGTATTCTCTGGGTGATGAGAGGTGTTGGGTTTGCACCAGACATAGTGTTTTCCTTGATGGCTAAAAAGCTAAATTTTAGTATCATCAGACCAGAGTACCTTCTTTCATATGTTTGAAAAGTCTCCCAAGTGACTTTTGGCGAACACCAAACGTGTTTGATTATTTTTGTCTGGCCTCTCTTCTGTAAAGCCCAGCTCTGTGGAGTGTACTGCTTAAAGTGGTCCTATGGATAGATACTCCAATCTCCACTGTGGAGCTTTGCAGCTCCTTCAGGGTTCTTTGGTCTCTTTGTTGCCTCTGAGTAATGCCCTCATTGCCTGGTCAGTGAGCTTTGGTCGGTGGCCCTCTTGGCAGGTTTGTTGTGGTGCCATATTCTTTCCATTTAAAAAAAATGGATTTAATGGTGCTCCGTGGGATGTTAAAAGTTTCAGATATGTTTTTATAACCCAACCCTGATCTGTACTTCTCCACAACTTTGTCCCTGACCTGTTTGGAGAGCTCCTTGGTCTTCATGGTGCCCCTTGCTTGGTGGTGCCCCTTGCTTGGTGGTGCCCCTTGCTTAGTGGTGTTGCAGACTCTGGGGCCTTTCAGAACATGTGTGTATATATACTGAGATCATGTGACAGATCATGTGACACTTAAATAAAGTCCACCTGTGTTCAATCTAACTAATTAGGTGACTTCTGAAGGTAATTGGCTTCAAGGAGGCTTCAAGTTGTGTTTTTAATTTCCCTTAACCAATTTGGACTATTTTGTGTATGTCCATTACATAAATTCCAAATAAAAATCTATTTAAATTACAGGTTGTAAATGCAACAAAATAGGAAAAATGCCAAGGGGGATGAATACTTTTGCAAAGGCACTGTATGTCTATTTGTGAATAACAGCTGGTGCGCAATGTCTAATACTAAGTTAGTCTTGAGGTATTGCTCGCCTGAGGTAGAGTACCTCATGATAAACTCTAGACCATACCAAGACTTTTCATCTATATTTTTTGTTGCCGTCTATTTACCACCACAGACCGACGCTGGCACTAAGACTGCACTCAACGAGTTGTATAAGGCCTTAAGCAAACAAGAAAATGCTCATCCATAAGCGGCGCTCCTAGTGGCCCGGAGACTTTAATGCACTGAAGCATGCATGAGAGCACCAGCTGTTCCAGACGACTGTGTGATCACGCTCTCCGTAGCCTATGTGAGCAAGACTTTTTTGATTGGTCGACAATCTCAAGGCCTGGGGCCAGTCAGGTTACCAGGACGTGTACTCAGAGCATGCGCACACCAACTGGCAAGTCACTTCACTGACATTTTCAACCTCTCCCTGACTGAGTCTGTGTACCTACATGTTTCAAGCAGACCACCATAGTCCCTGTAACCAAGAAATGAAGGTAACCTGCCTAAATTACTACTGGCCCGTAGCACTCACTTTGGTAGCCATGAAGTGCTTTGAAAGGCTGGTCATGGCTCACATCAACACCATTATCCCGGAAACCCTAGACCCCCTCCAATTCGCTTACCGCCCCAACAGATCCACAGATGAATGCAATCTAAATCGCATTCCACATTGCCCTTTCCCATCAGGACAAAAGGAACACCTATGTGAGAATGCTGTTAATTGACTACAGCTCAGCATTCAACACAAATGGTAACCACAAAGCTCATCACTAAGCTAAGGACCCTGGGACAAAACACCTTCTTCTGCAACTGGATCCTCAACACAGGGGTGTGTGTTTAGTCCCCTCCTGCACTCCATGTTCACCCACAACTCCAACACCATAATTAAGTTTCCTTAACTTACACACAACAGTGGTAGGCCTGATGACCGACAACGATGAAACAGCCTATAGGGAGGAGGTCAGAGACCTGGCAGAGTGGTGCCAGGACAACAACCTCCCTCAACGTGAATGAGACAAAAGAGATAATCGTGGACTACAGGAAAAGGAGGGCCGAACACGCCCCCATTCACATCAACGGGGCTGTAGTGGAGCGGGTTGAGAGTTTCAAGTTCCTTGGTGTCCACATCACCAACAAACTATCATGGTCCAAACACACCAAGAAAGTTGTGAAGAGGGCATAACAACACCTTTTCCCCCTCAGGAGACTGAAAAGATTTGCCATGGGTCCCCAGATCCTCAAAGTTCCTGCCATCCAGGACCTATATACTAGGCGGTGTCAGAGAAAGGCCCTGCACATTGACTCTGTACGGGTAACCCCTGAAAATAACCTCATTATTGTTATTTTATTGTGTTGCTTAATTAATTTATTTTACTTTAGTTTCTTTCGTATTCATTTTCTTAACTCTATTTTCTTACAGCTGCATTGTTGGTTAAGGGCTTGTAAATAAGCATTTCACGGTAAGGTCTAAACCTGTTGTATTTGGCGCATGTGACAAATAACATTTGATTTGATATACAGAGACAGAGAGACCAGTTTTCAAATCTCCAACAGGTGGCATGATTGTATAATCTATGAATGTATATTGTCGGTATGGCTTCAATTGGTGGAAAGTCCAGAAGGGCGGAGTCATTTTGTGTCGGGAAGCTTTGTCGTGAGAGATGGGCACCGCTCCTTAGCAACGGGCTGTCTGCAATGCTGAAGAGCGGCGAGATTTTGCCTCATTTTTCTAAGCCGACGGGACAGGTGCAGGCTAAGCCTCTGTCTTCACTTTTAGTAGGATTGCCAGATATAAGACAAATACAAATTAAAGACTTGGAGATCAAAAAGCGGATCACACTGAAAGGAATTCCTATTTTTCTTGCATATCTATGAATATTGGAGCTGGAGGGCAGTGAAGATCGCATAACTCGTGTTTATTGAACACAATAAAAGGAAGGAACCTTGCGGTCCGGGAGTTAACTATAAACTACGGTTTATAAAGAAGTAGGCTTCACATACTGTACCCAAAGCTCAACATTTAATGGAGGCTGATTTGTTGAAAGAATAAGCTGCAAGCCAAGGTTTCACAATTATTTTGGATAGAGCACAAAGGTGTGTAGCCTATTGGGAACCTTATAAAATTACAATGTATTTTTATTCTAAGCATTTTTACAGTATTGTGACAAGTATATTGCCCTCAAGGCTGCTTTAATCCTTATTTTGAAAGGTTCGTTTCAATGAAATGTATTCTGATAATTCTATAATTTTAATGGTTCTGTCTTTTTTTGCAGATCATAGACAATACAAGGACTGGCTAAGGAGTGTTTTATTGAAGAAAACCACATGATGAATTTGACTTTTATTTAGTACCAGCATTAGTCCATTATTTTATCATTGAATTGACAGAAGTCCGCTAAGTCAGTGCAGTGTTGCTTTACCCCCCCACTCCCGTAAAAAGAAAGACATGAGTTGCTTCTGTGCTCCCCAGGAGGAGTTTTATTGTGAAGTTTTACTGTTGGATGAAACCAAATTGACGTTAACCACTCAACAACAAGGAATAAAGGTAAGAGAAGATCCCTTTCCACGCGCTCCTCTGTCTGTCAGGTTATGCGGTTGACTGGTAGCCATTCTTTAATAAGCGGTCTGTCATTGCGCTGCGTGAGGCTTGTCAAGACTCTGTGCTTCTACTGAAGTATGCAGTTGTTGGATTCTGGTATCTGTGTTTTTGACTCATTTCTAAATGTATCAACAAGTACAATGTGTCGTTTATTAACAGAAAGCCCAAAGCTACAGGTTACCCGACCATGAAGGTGTCTCTTGAGGATACATTTGGCTATTGGTAGCTGACCAGGAGCCCAAAAAGTAGCCCAGGCTTCTACTGTAATTTGCTGTGAACTCTCTGTGAAACAAAATACAGGCCCCAAGGGCTGTTAAGAAATATGGTGAGTATCGTAGCTATGTAAGTGCCTTTGATAGTCTCAATGACTTTATTTCTGGTTGTGAATTAAATCTGAAATTATGCTTTAGGGGATTTCCATCCAAACAAAAGCATGAGAATGACACAGTTGAAATCCTGAAACTTGATGACACCCAACCAGTGCCAGTTTTCTAGTTTAACTTTGTTACAGGTCTGTACAGTATTTGACTTATCAGCCTACTAGGTCAGATTCTCTCAGTGATGCTCATTTGGATATCTTCATAATGTTTTTATTACACATGGTATGTTAAATCTACAAGTCCACCACAACACACAGTCAAAAAAAATGCATCAAGAAAACGCCGTACATTTTTTCTGTCTAAGTGGAAAACAAAGACTTGAATGTATCAATATCATTTGTAAGTATCTTCTCGGCTTCCTTTACCTTGGGGCACAGTGTAAACCAAGACTTCATGATGATAGATACAATACTGCGATGCAACTTCAGTTTCAGGAAAGTCTGTTAGGAGAGCTCACTGTCTGTCATTCTACAGGGGGGTTCTGCTATTCAATGACTTATGATGCTATTGGTATTATGTACCATTTTCTCTTGACTAGCTTCATAAAAATAATTCCAACTCAGGGCAGGTCAGACTGGGAGTGAATATGGGTTTAGTTTATGGGCTGGATAGAGTCTCTGAAGACGAAACTCAGGTTTGTATGTGTGTCAAAGGGCCAGAGGCAGAGAATTATGTCCTGATGACTGCTGGGTCTGAACTGCATCTGGTTGCTTGGCCTCACCTATTATAATGTTCCAAATATAAACCCTTCAGCATATAAACCCTTCACAGTCCATAGCTGTTGGTCTATCTTGATGAGCCCTTTATTTAAATGGGAGAGAGGGCCTAACCGTGGGGCACCTGTTACAGTAGTAGGTGTTTTTTGCTGGTTATTCGTGGAAAGCGACTCCTCAAATTGTGCATTTGGAAATAGAGAGACCCTCTAACTGATTTTTAGTTGCCATGCCACCACACACCACTCAGACCCACTCTCTGCAACCCCCCTTCTCTCTCCTCAAGATGGCCCCACATGATACCCTGGCGCCCTATCCCTCTTGGCTTGGCTTTATTCTCCCTGTCTGTGCTCCACGAGTGACTAGTCCATTGGAGAGATCAGGTTGCTCATCCTCTTTTAATTGTTAATGTGAGAGGCTGTCCAGGTGGGCTCTCTGGAAGCCATGCATGGTGAATAGTGCAGTATCAGCTGTGTATTATGCATTATTGTTGTTGTTTTTATACAGTATGCATGTAATACGTACTTTCTCCTTTATGGCTCTAGGGTAAGTTAGTAAAGCTGCTGTGGTGAGATTTTGAAAGAATGGTTTCTGACTGTACTGATCCAGCAGAGTAGGATTATAATCCTGGTATTGTCAGTGGTTAGATTAAAAACACCAGCTCAACCGCAGTGGAGCTTAACTCTGGTTTGGTTCTATGAATATTATTATATCATTTATTGGGCTCTAGGA
This sequence comes from Oncorhynchus tshawytscha, assembly GCF_018296145.1. Classification (NCBI taxonomy): domain Eukaryota; kingdom Metazoa; phylum Chordata; class Actinopteri; order Salmoniformes; family Salmonidae; genus Oncorhynchus; species Oncorhynchus tshawytscha. The sequence goes on along the minus strand of NC_056448.1, from coordinate 1,821,252 downwards.
TTCATCTGATCCCAGCATAAGAATTTGTAACAAAAGTCGAGTTTTGTAGTTGGTTCTCAAACTTTTTTTCGTATTACACAAAAACACGTGTACTAAACATAGTACAGAGGGACTCTGGAAGTGAAGCTGGCACTAATCCTATTCATGTTGCTCTCTGTTACTGTTGAAGTTTAGCTTTACGTTCAGCAGTGTGGCATGACATACACCTGTATTTCCCTGGCCCCTGACACTACTGTGACTGAAAACCACATGAGTGAGAGACCAAAGACAATTGAAAGGGTTTGAGTTCAAAGGCTTTGGTCCCGAAAGAAAGAGATGGAATGTGGGACAGAATAAAGTGTGCGTTTGGGGTGACATTTTTCCAGAGGGACGCTCATGGAGGGAGGCACTTTGTCTGTCAGTCAGTCTTAAAAAAATAAAAAATAAAATAAAAATCCCTTCAGAAAAAAGAGCTGCGAGGGAAATGCTGTTTAGTTGACCTCCATACCAGTGTCCCCAAGGTGTTGCGCAACACCACTCCAGCTGTCACTCTGGCGTGTTGTCACCCGTCTCAAGATCTTCCATCTAGGCTGTTTACTTTATGCTGCTCAGCTGTAAATAACAAAAAAAAGACTTGAAAGGGTTCACAATGTGAACAGACGTTCCCTAGCCTACATTCACGGGCCTTCCTGCTGCACCTGCAGTTATATTTTGATATTATTTCACACGTTTGTCAAAGTTTTTCTGCTTGGCTGCTGGGAGCACGTGTCTGAAAAGCAGGGCCTAGGTGGGCAGAGATGCATTAGGCTCCTGTAAGCCCGATCCAGTCTTTGCTACATGCTGTATTAAACAGCACTGAGGCTTACACAAAGGCTTCACTGAGTTTGGCCCGGGGGCTGTGTTAGATTTATCGTGAGGTACAGAACTGCTACCACAACAAAGCAGAGCAGTCCCAAAGACAGCGGCCGCCGACCCTGAAGGCCACGTCTGTTTTCTCTGGCCATGGCTTGAGAGAGATGCTCTGACCTCTTTAGCTTTCTGGATAATAATTCACGAAAACAGGGCAGCTTTTTGGGAACGGTTAGCCGCAGCTGCTTCCTTCCTTGTCGTCATTCAGAATGTCTTTGTTCTCCAACTTCCAATAAATACAATGAACATGGTGTTTTTTGTTGTTGTACAACAGGTCATCCCCCCTAAGGTTGTCACAAAGAATAGGCAGCATTTCATGTCAGTGTACCTATAAAGTTCTTCCTGATTCATGCCAGGAGAGAGGGTTAGGGTACATCAGGGTAACACTGCAGCGGTGTGACATGTTGATTTGCTTGATATGCTTGGCTCAAGGCTAAGTTTTTCCATTGTGAAATTAGAAATACATACAAATTCCTGCATGTGCGGAATGTGTCAATTCCATTGTGTTTTTAGAGCTCGGTGCACATTAGATCACATTAGCCTATTTTAGACGTCAACCGATAACAAATGCCTCAGCTTTATATCCTCAGAAATTACATTGATATGTAAAATCAGTGAATTCCTGAAAGTGAAAGTCAAAAGCTGGTTGCCATGGAAACATATTACTTTCTAATGAACCTGGTGGCTACTAATGGATCCTCTGGGATCTGCTACCGAAGAGTCAATAGAGAGAGAGAGAGAGAATCAAACTAACGCCTGCCTATTCAATCAGTATTGGCTTTCTTTCTTATCTCTCCACTTTAACTCAGCTCAGGCTGTTTTGTGTGGGGATGCAACATTCACATGTCCCTCTTTTGAAACTGAAGAATTCTGCCTCAGACTGTGTGAAATTGGTATTTGTTTTTTCCCTTGATACAATCAGTATGTCTTTAGCTAGGTGAATTCTAAGTGATTTGTTCAAACATTTAGCTCAGTTCTATCACCATACAGTAATTTACTGTAGCATTGGGCAGAAACTGGCAAAAGCTTGTTCCTCTGTTAGCTGACATCCCACAGCAATAAACATGAAATGCTAGGAGGCACCAGAGCCATATATTACACCCAGAATCGTTAAATGCTACATTGATTCTTAAAGAATATAACTTATAAACACCTCATGAACTTAGATAAACTGTCATACCCCCATCAGAACCTAAAATATAACGCTTGTTTGTAAACAACGTAAACGTAAACAAACTCTGTATTGCCTCAATATGTAATTTTGATATCATGGAGGATCAATCCTTGCATCCATAGCTCGGTCTATGAATCTGAGAGTGGTTAAATTTCTCCAGGCCCAACCCTCAGCTCGGTCTATGAATCTGAGAGTGGTTAAATTTCTCCAGGCCCATCCCTCAGCTCGGTCTATGAATCTGAGAGTGGTTAAATTTCTCCAGGCCCATCCCTCAGCTCGGTCTATGAATCTGAGAGTGGTTAAATTTCTCCAGGCCCATCCCTCAGTTCGGTCTATTAATCTGAGAGTGGTTACATTTCTCCAGGCCCATCCCTCAGCTCGGTCTATGAATCTGAGAGTGGTTAAATTTCTCCAGGCCCATCCCTCAGTTCGGTCTATGAATCTGAGAGTGGTTAAATTTCTCCAGGCCCATCCCTCAGCTCGGTCTATGAATCTGAGAGTGGTTAAATTTCTCCAGGCCCATCCCTCAGCTCGGTCTATGAATCTGAGAGTGGTTAAATTTCTCCAGGCCCATCCCTCAGTTCGGTCTATTAATCTGAGAGTGGTTACATTTCTCCAGGCCCATCTCTTACCTTTTTACCAAAACAGAGCTGGGGTGTCCACTTTGTTATGGTTTCAATTAAGGATTCAAACTTGAAGAAATATGACTCTGGGAGGCTAGTGTATGGGAAAACTAATAAAATAGTTTGTGTTGGTACCTTTGCTTTTAATCACCTCGTCCCTCTCTCCCACAAACTCTATATCCCCCCTTTCTTTCTCTCTCTCCCGTTGGAGACAAGCACAGACGTCCCCCGGGCTTGCCCTCAAAGTAGGGTAGAGCACTAGGGAAACAAACACTTACACCATCTGGATCAAAGGGGGAGTAACAGACGAACACACCACATCTGTGGCCTATGAAAACACACACACACATTTCCATTACACAATGGAAGTATTTTTGAGGTGGGTGTAGTGTAATGTTTGTTACGAGGCAAAATCATTCTTAGGAGAGAACATCGTCCACATTCACAACAGTATTGTAATATTAGTATACAGTAGATTAGCCTTAAGGAGCCTGTCTTGCCACATACAGGACCTACCTGTTAGACAGAGCAGCCAGGGCCAGGTAGCAGCTCATTGTGTAATTAGGACTGAGTAGTGATCCACCTATTACCACCTAAGGCTGGTAAAAAACACACACAGGCTCAGCTGTGAATTATTTACTAACACAGTACTGCTAATGGGGCAGGGAACAGTAATGGTCTCATTTGGAATGCTCCGATTTTCAACTCTGGGACTGGCATGTAAGTGTAGATCCAGTAAATGGAATCGGTCTGTTTATTGATTTAGTAGGATACTCTCACTGTTGCCCTCTCAGATTTAAGTCAACCCTTTGTAGGCAATAGGCCTGATGTGTCATGTTCTGACCTTAGTTCCTTTGTTTTGTCTTTGTTTTAGTATGGTCAGGGCGTGAGTTGGGGTGGGCAGTCTGTTTTTCTATGTTGTATTTTGCGTTGGGCCTGCTATGGTTCTCAGAGGCAGGTGTCATTAGTTGTCTCTGATTGAGAATCATACTTAGGTAGCCTTTTCCCACCTGTGTTTGGTGGGTGATTGTTTTCTGTGTCTGTGTGTTCCACACGGAACTGTTTCGGTTTTAGTTTCTGTCTTTCAATTTGTTATTTTGTATTTTCGTGTTCAGTGATTTTGTTCATTTTAACATGACGAACACGTACCACGCTGCATATTGGTCCGATCTCTCATCCCGGACGAATCCCGTTACATGATGAAAAACCATGCTTACATGATCAGTCTATCCAAAAATCTGTTTACTAATGTTAAGTGATTTGGAGTGTAAACCAACATTGAAAAAAAAACTACTTTGAGGTTCACAGTGTGCGGCTGTGATACTGTGAGTCAGCAGCACATCACTCATCAAATAGATATGATAACTTATTAGACACTAGCAGTGTCCACTTACTTCTGCTGGTTGAAAGTGATAATGAACGATAGTAGACTCTCGGCCCTGGAGGAAAATAGCGTGCTTGCACGCACACAAACACCTTCGCTTGCGTCTTCAGTTTAATTATCACCAGCTCTGACATATCCTTTGAAAGGAGCTATACAAAATGAAACTAGTTGCCCGTTGCTAGACTTGCTTGTCACAATCACGCACTATTTCCTTTTCACTACAACAGGAGAATTAACAGCACGCTGTGTGTGATTACAATTTCTGTTATGTGTCGTACCCCAGAAAGAATAGCTGACGCTAATGGGGATCCTAATAAAAATCTAATCATAAATGATCACTTTTAATATTAGCAGATGCCTGCAGATAGTCTGATCTGATCGCTTACCCTGATACGTTTTGAGCCTATCAGAGATTTGTTCAACAGATAGACAGGGCAGGGGGAGGGGAGCTGTAGTAGGGAGAACCAGTGGCACTGAGGTGCGAGTAGGGTTGCAAAGCTACTTATCATTTACTAAAGCTACCATCGACTTCAGCATTTTCGGTAATTAACAGAAAATCTATGGCAATCTATCGTAACTTTAGTAATTTATACTTGCATAACTTGAAACAAATGTGTTGGTATATAGTATTCATTTGTTATATATGTGTCTGTATTGTCCCTGAGTTTCTAGTAGGTAGACCATATGGTTCAAGAGAAAATGGCCTAATTAATGAAAAAAAGCATCCAATTAACAAAGGCGTTATTTTCAATTACCTCTGCAACTCATCCAACTATTGACTGCCACCAGTTTGACACCAAAACATTGACAACAAATACATAGACATAATAAAAGTATACAAAAATATTTAATGCTGAAACCCTCATATTGAACACTAAGTTGGTCTATATTCAGGATCATGTTTTAAACTTTGTCATTCTATTTTAAAATCTTATTGAATTATTTCATATATTTTACATATAAAGCTCACAGAGAAAATTAGACACCTGTGAGAATCTGAAGTACCCAGAAGGGCCACGAGATGTCTTGTGATAGATTACATAAAATCCTTGAAAGATACCAAAATGCTGGTTTGCAACCCTAGGTGTGAGTGAGCACGTCCTTGCTCAGTCAGCCAGGCAGGAGGGTGTGAGCTATGGAGAGAAAGAGAGGAGAAAGTGGGATTTCAGGGGATGGGAGAACAGTTTAATAATCTCTTCATCTGTCTTTAGTCACCCTGAGCAGCGTAAGATCTTCTCTGACAGGGATTAACTCCGATGATATTGTTGTTATACACATACATTATTTAAACACCTACACATTGCAGGGTTTTCACCAAGGTTTACAATGGAATTCCATGCTGATTTAGCCATAACCTTGGAGTGTTTAATGTGATGTTCGTGAACGGGTCAAATATGACAAGAGAGGAGGACGTTGTTTTCTGCACCACCTGTCCTCATATTAGTCATGGATCAGCAAATACCATTCAAAACACTCCTCACAAACAGTCACACACAAAAGGATCCAATCTGTATGCTATTCCTGACCTAAGAAAGACTTGATCTTTTCCCCCAATGGAGCATGATCTAATAGGTATTTCATAACTAACATGAAAATATGATGCTCTAACCCATCTTTGCTGATGTCATCAACACTGGCCACATGCTGCAAGTGGTTTCTTTCTCCTTTGTCAGAGATGATAAAATACCCTGTATTACAAATGGTTGCTTCCATTTTTCCACCTGATTGAAATGTTCAGAACACGGTATTAAAACAACCAGCGAGCTTTTAACCACACTGCCTGCCTGCCCCTCTCAAGGGATTTACAGATCTACTTTATCTGGCTGTGAGGCCTCATTTTCAAAAAAATGTTTAGTGCTTCAGATCAAAATAATCACTTACATTACATAAGGTCTGAGATGTCGTTGGGCGTGTGTGTTCAGCTCCTATCTGTGCTACTGTACCGTAGAGTGTGCATATGAGACACTGTAATAGCTTCTAAAACATCTCAATGATATGACCCCCTGTCAACTTAACTACTTTACACACACCAATTCCCCAGATCATACAATTGTAATGTCAGTTGTTATCATGCATTGTGCTTTACTATCTTGCCTGCTGATTAGGGTCGTAGTTATCATCATAATCATCATGAAAAGTCCATTAATGCTAATCTTGTCTTTGACCCTTAATCTCCTTGGTGACCACTAGGCAGGACTCAGCATTCAGAACACTACACAATATGACCACAGTACACTTTCCATTCGTTCTCTTCGAGACAGGTTCCTTCTGTTCTGTTGCGATCTATTCAGTGGTGTGAGGACAATTCACTCATGGATGTGTGTGTGTGTGTGTGTCTGTTTCTGTGTGTATACATGTGATCACATACATAAATCACATACATGTATACATGTGTGATCACATACATAAATCACATACATGTATACATGTGTGATCACATACATAAATCACATACATGTATACATGTGATCACATACATAAATCACATACATGTGTGATCACATACATGTATCACATACATAAATCACATACATGTGTGATCACATACATAAGCAGCTGAAATCTCTGCAAGCCGAGGTTACTCCTTATTAAACAGAATATGTGCATGGCTTTTTACCCTGCAGTCAGCATGCAGCTATTTTAGTACTCTCACTTTGGTGTATGTATTTGGCTTGTGCTTTACAAACCTCTGCAGAGCTTGTTTTTGTGTTTTTAGCTAATGTGTATAGCTTTGTGCATTCTGTGTGTTTGAGTCCAAGGCTTTTATGGCCAGTGGGTGTTCCGTTATTATTTAGGCTAGACGGTGTCTCTTTGAGTAACAGTCTGTAACTCTGTGTTGTTGTTTTTGCTTTGCTTTATCTTGGCCAAGTCACAGTTGTAAATGAGAGCGCATTCTCAACTGGCCTACCTGGCTAAATAAAGGTGAAATAAATCATGTCTAGTGCAGGGATGTCAAACATACGGCAGGGGGGGGGTCTAATGAGTAGAAATGATAATGGACCCATATTCATGCAGTTTCCTGACTGTCCAGCTCGCTAATAATCACTGGACAGTCAGGGAGCATCAAACAGCAAACCTTTTTTAAACTATGGATAGTGGACTATTTTCTGAATATTTTGACGGCAATGAAATATAACCCGTTTTCTATGAGGACTTCCAGACCTGAAGAGCAAATGTGGCCCCCGGGGCAAAATAAGTTTGACCTCCTTGGTCTAGTGGGTTTGTTTGTATATACATGACTATGCTGTCCTTCGGCCCTATTCTCTGATCTCTGTTTACCCTTATTTCACCCTTTATATTATTCCTTTTGAATTGGAACCCTCGGGCTCCCATTTCTCAGGCGCGTCCGTGTTCTTGGTCTGGTAGATGAATACCCTACACCAGTGGGTCCCATCTTTCTCTAGACCCAGAAATCAAGATGGTTTAAATGGTGGTTTAAAATTGCGTGTTTAAGCAAATTTGGTAACATCTTTAACCGTCTGGGCCTCACAGAACATACCTAACCTAGAAACGGGTATAATCTGTGGTAGAGGCCCACTGTTATAAACAGCAGGGTAACCATGGCAACGGCGAGGGGTCTGCTCTGGCACCTGATGAATGCAGGCCCGGTGTCAGCGCCAGATCTGACTGCCTACCGAATCTGACTGTCGCGCCCATTTGCGTCACAAACATTTTGGAAGCCGATTTGCAGTCCTTTGCCGTTGTTCTGCTGCCCTAGGCGAGATGTTTATTTGTCCTCCGAAACTAGAATAGTCCCAGTAAGTAAAAATGACTTTGAAAAGATGTATAAAGTTAGGTTCATTTTAGGTTCTGAATGAAATTCAGACTTACTTTGAAAATGTATTTTCCAGTCAATGAAATCAGGTTAATTTTCAGTTGTGCATGAAAGTTGAAAAGACATCTTGAGTCAATTATACTGGACTATACTCTGTGCTGTACAGTTGTACTGAACTATACGGTAATGTGCTGTTCAAACTAGATGTCTATGATTGGCTCAGATTTGGTTGAAATCAAGGCCGGTCCAGACCAAATCTGAACCAATTATCGAGGTCTGTGTTTGGGCCAAATATCAGACCAGACCATACATGACATCTGTCGACGTTGAAATCAAAGCCAGACCGGACCAAATCTGAACAAACTTATACATCTATGTTTGGGCTGCTCCCCTACCCTGCAGCTAAAAATGCTATTGATTGTATTTATTACTACCTCTACTCTGCAGTTCAGTGATTATGGATTGTCATTACCATCTTATCTATTTATTCTGCTACTGGTCACAATTACTCCTGTTTACGTGTATATTTAAGGGATAATGCTCGAGAAGCCAGTATTTGGAGGATATATTGGCACGGGTGTTAGGCCAGACAGCGAACACAATCACTTCTAACCGAAGCTGGAAAGACGGCATATTAGCTGCACTTTGTTTCATTTTTACCTTTTTTCAATTGACATTTCTTTGTATATATCCATAAAAATTATGCCAGCTGATTCATGATTTTGACTGGCTGAGAAACGCTGCCTGCCTGTCTCATCCTGACTTCCAACACGTTCATTACTATGGGACAGCTGGAGATCAAATTTGAATATTGAAACAAGGTTGAAAATGTTGGAGAGACAGACAGCAACTTTTATACAAATCTCTGCTGTTGAAAACTAAATGTTAGTCTAAAAGAAATGTGACAATGTCTAGATGTATTTTATATTTGAGATCGTTCATAAATTACCTGGCTGGGCTGATGAGACAGTGGATTGCGCAGTCAGATGGAACAAAGTAAATGGCTGTTTTAACGTCATAGATTTAGCCGGTGGTAACTTGTGGAATAGACACCGCCTGGAATGCGGTTTTAACCTATCAGAATTAAGGATTAGACCCACCCGTTGTATCAATTACCATGTTACCATAAGTATTTATATATTCCTGCTACCAGTCACTTTTCAGTCCTGTTTACAGCCCTGTCACACCTACACACACACACCTACCCACCACTTATGCTGCTGCCATACTGTTTATTATTATTCATTATTTATCCTGCTACCAGTCACTTTTCAGTCCTGTCACGCCTACACTGACACACACACTCATTAACACCCACACACACACCTACCCACCACTTCTGCTGCTGCCATACTGTTTATTATTATTATTCATTATTTATCCTGCTACCAGTCACTTCCTCCTAATCCCTGCCTACATGTACATATCTACCTCAATAATCCAGTATCCCTGCACATTGTAAATTTGGCACTGACCCTGTATGTCATTTCCTCATTTATTTCTTATTTCTTGTGTTTTATTGTAATATTTTTTTATTACTGAGAATAAAAAGTTAAGCATTTCACTGTACTTGTGCATGTGACAAATAAAACTATGATGGATTCAGATTGGGTCCGGTGTTTAGATGTTGAAATCAAGGCAAGTCCGGACCGCAGCAAAAAAAAAGCCCCCGGACATAAGTCTTGTCAGGCCAAAATAATACACCCAAAAGACTTGTGATGGTCCGTGCTTACTGGGGTGTAGCCGGCAGCGTTGGCCTGCATTGGAATTTTACGAATGTTCATCAGTGTGGTAGGCCTACCGTTTTGTAAAACAAGTAGTTGCATTGACTTTTTTCGTCTTTTTTTTTTTTTACTGTGACTAATCATTTTGTCTATGTAAGCACTGCATATCAGCTAACCGACTTCAGGAGTTATCCTGAGCCTATTTGCAATGAGAATCAATGCGTTTACACTGCGGGAAAATGCAGACGTATTGAATTTGTCACAGTAATCATCTCTTCAAAAGTTGACAGATACAAACTTGAAACCACTGATAATCATGACAATTTAGCCCACGGGGTGAAACTCCTGGACAGCAGTTCTGAGTAGCCTGATTTTTAATTCCATATGGTCCATTTTTACTTTGTCCTGTTCTGTTTTGCGGATATGGTGTTTGTTGCCGTGTCATATTCATATCGAAGCACTTCTTGTGTTTGATTGGGCGCCATTTAGGTTTAGCTATTTGAAGAGAAACGTGCATAAAAGGTAAAAAACATCATAACATTGTCACAAATTTGAGCTCCAGCCTGTAGGGTATAGAAAAGGCCACACTCGTTCTACCATAGGCTGTAGGCGACATGATTTATGTTAGAAGATTTGTGACGGACCATTGGTGGAGCGCTGCATCTCTCCAACAGCACCCTGGAGAGGTGCGCTCGGCATGGACACGCAAAATATATTGCATCAGTGCTCACCTAGATAGCCCGTATGCAACTGGGTGAGAGAAATTGTCATTATTCTTTTAGTATAATTAATGTGAGGTTTTATGTTGTTGGAGGTGCTTCTTGGTAAGTTTAGGACCTGGATGGATGGGATGGCACAGGCATATAGACGGTTTTCAGTGGCAACAAGACGGGTAAAAATAGGAACTAAGAAGGAGGAGGACGAGTAACTAAGGAGGCAGTAGGTCACTGTTCCAGTCCCAGAGCTATGGAGAGGAGACACCCTTCCAATGAAACATGTTTACATGGAGCTGTTGTAAAAAAGGAGGAGTAACCAATTCAGATCCAAGCCCCTGGTGTAGAGACAGACACCCTTCCAGCTAGGCAGCATGTTGTGCTGTAACAGCTCCATATGTCCTCCCCATCTCCTTTTTCCTGCCTCCCTCGCACTCCCTTGCCACGGAGCAGTGAGCACGCGGCACTCATTGACAGAGAATTGAGGGAAAGTGGTTCTACAAAGGCTCTGTGGAGGTCCCAGTGGGAAAAGGGAACATCTGCTCACGACCTCCCTCCTCCCCCCACGGAGTTGATGTGCCTGGTCAGAGTCAGTGGCCCTCATCCAAACCTCCGCACTACAGCCCAACTGTCCCCTTACGCCGCCCCCCCACACACACACACACACACACACTGCCTTAACCAGCAGCACTCTGCAACACCACGTCCCAACAGCCAGAAATACCCAGAGCAGAGCAGCAGATGGCCAGACCGACCGACCATGATCATGTGATGACCATGTTACCATGGGGATAGGTGGCACAAGCCAGAGGAGAGTAACACCCTTACTAGACACATACTGCATATACTGTATGTTCGCACACACACTCCCACAATTCTCACCCTTTTAAAATAATACTTCCTCCTCTGAAGGCCATCAACATGCCTGTCACTTGTCATATCATACCCCTGTCTGTCTAAATAGATGCCAGCTGAATATGACAGGTGTATTGATTCGTATGGTCTGTCTAGGTACTGCCATATAAGGACATAATGAGACTAATCCATCATTCTGTGTTCAGTTGATGGCCCTGATCCATACACTGCCTCCAGCATCAACATTTAGCCTTCACCTCTCAATCTCACTCTCTCCCTAGGATGTAACCTTTATTTAGACACACTTTGTGTGCGTCTGTCAATACAGCTAATGAGATCTGGATCTTTAAATTACACTGGTAATTGCTTGTGTCCTCCCTGTACATACAGTGTTGATTGATAGGTCTATGGTGTGTTTTCATAAGGGTGTGTTGGCTGGCCGGTGATGGCATTTCTCTCATTATGAAATAATAGCCAATGTGCTCCCCTCATAGGTAACACTTCAAAAACAGTTGGGTGCTGGATCATTGTTTTTAGGGCAATACATGAATTACAGAATATGATCCTTTTACAGTGCTGTTACTCTCGTTATTGTGTTCATAAGGCTGATCAGTGATATAGTTTCTCTCATTATCAACCCAGTGGTCTGGCATTAGAGAGTAGAGACAGGTCAGGTCACAAAGAGTCTGACACCTCTTTATTTCTTAGTCTCACCTCTAGAGGACATTTGCATCACATCTGCATAATGACCGACACTGGGCTCATTTCACACACTTTAATTGGCTGTGAACTCTAAACTCTGACCTCTAATACATGATCTCTCTGACCTGGAAGTGATCTCTCTACAGGTATGTCTTATGTGATACAGTTATAAATAGTGTTGTCAGATGAGGAAGAGAAATGTGACCGACTGGCTCAATCATATGTAGCAAAATTAGAAATTGTGTTTTTTACATTGGATAAAAGTAGAGACTCAGAAATACAAAATGGTATATCATACACTACAGTTGAGAAACAATGGGAAAGTAATTCTGCTTTGAAAGTTGATAAACTTGTAACCTCACTTGAGAAAATGTCCCTTCTTGAATGTTTTGGTACCTACTGGAGAGCTCTTCTTTGTCTACACCTATTCAGCATTGTTCACACCCTCTTAAGCCTTAGCCCCACCCATCTCTTTAAGGATTCACATGTGAGGCCATGTACTAAACAACCAAAGATTTCAAGACGAAAGGCTGGTTTATACTACGGGTCTGTTCGTAAATTTAATCTGGAGTGTCAGAATGTGCTCAGAGTGCACTCTGGGCGTTTGTAAACTCTGAGCATTGTCAAATTGTCGTTCAGAGCGCACACTGGACGCTCTGGCCAAGGAGTAGTCAAGCACCCAAGCTAACTGACTAACTTGCTAGCTACTCCCAGACACAAATTAGATAACAGCTCACTGACCATTGTACTTGCCCTAGCAGAGCTGGTTAGGCTGTTTTTATGTTATCCAGAGCGTTTGGGACTGCAACTGTGCTGCTAGAAACAATTTCATTATGATTTTTTGCCAACGTTTACTGACAGCGGCCATATTCAACAGGTGTTGAGCGTTCATAAATTCAGCAGTTATTCTGCGCTCTGGCACACTCGGACGAGAATGCTCTGAAATCAGAGTAGATAGCCAGAGCAAATTTACCAGCTACGTCTATCGAGAATTGTCGCCATGACATCATTCTATTGAAATGGTTACTTGCATTAGTGGAATCTTTTGTTTAGACATGTAGCTAGCTAGCTAAATAATGTACCATAATCCCAACTCATGACGTTACTATCCTGCATGAATCTGCAAGTAGCTAACCAACCAGGTTTAATGTTAACTAGCTAACAGCCTGTAACTAGCAATGCAAATGGCTCTGAGATATACTATTCATAACTACACAGATCATACACATAACGTTAGCTAGTGAGCCAGCCAGCTAATATTAGTTAGCTAGCTAGCTAACAGTACACTTAAACTTGAAATGAAAACTACCTTCTGATAAAATTAGAAACGCTTAAAATCTGAAAATTCTAGACAATCTTACCCGTATACATGGACGGACGCTTCTCCCTCTGTCACAGATGCCATGGTTGCCCTTCGTTTGAAGATGTATGAATCACCTTTCTCCGGAGTACAACAGCCTTCTACAACACTCTTTTTGAACCCGTCTGCATATTTGCAACCAAGCTCCAGAATTTTCTCCATCTCCTTAGCTATCATTCTCTAATTCCACTGATTTCAAAACTCAGTCCTCCAGAAAGTGGAGAGAAACACTTTGTATTCCTCATTTCATCAAGTGTTTCCTTTATTTTGACAGTTACCTGTATATTTTCTCTCCATTCATTCATTCTCTTTTTCCTAGTTAGTGTTATTTTAACAATCCCACCCTGACCACCAGAGCTACCTTATCAGTGGGGGAGATAGATGAGTAATGCAGGGAGGGAGGCTAGTGAGCAATTATGGAAGTGTTGGGAAGAAGGGTATGGAGTGTACAGTACATGGGAAGGTTAGTAGGGCGGGGAAGGAGGGGAGTGTGTATGGGAGAGTTGGTCGGTAGGGGCCCCTATGGGAAAACATGTCAGCGTCTGTTCCGTGACAGTACTAGCTGCTGCTTGGCACTGGATCCACTGCAGAACCTGAGGGTGTTGGTCTGGTCGGCATCTGGATGATGTCATACAGTACAGTCAGTCACACCACAGTTCTTTCCTGCCCGGGGGTCAGGGTTTTCAGTTACTGTAATGAGGAGCCCTATAACAATGGCTGTTGCTCTGCCCTGGGAGACACTGACAAATGAAATCATAATCAAATTGTATTAGTCACATCCTTCGTAAACAACAAGTTTAGACAAACAGTGCAATGCTTACTTACGGGCCCTTCCCAACAATGCAGAGTGGAAAAAAAAAAAATAGTATAAAAAAAACATACAAAATGAGTAACGGTAACTTTGCTAAATACACGGGGTACCAGTACCGAGTCGATGTGCAGGGGTACGAGGTAATTGAGGTAGATATGTACATATAACTAGGAATAAAGTGACTAGGCAACCGGATAGATAATAAACAGTAACAGCAGCCTATGTGATGAGCCAAAAGACTTGCAAAAAGGGTCAATGCAGATAGTCCAGGTAGCTATTTAAACTAACCATTTAGCATTCCTGTTCGTTCCAGACTTGGTGCATCGGTATCGCTTGCCGTGCGGTACCAGAGAGAACAATCTATTACTTGGGTGGCTAGTCTGACAAGTTTTAGGGCCTTCATCCCTAAAAGTGCTGAGACAAACCATGCATACTGTACTGAAGCCATGTACTTAAGTATGTAGGCCTCCATAGTATGTACTCTACATACATTCACTGAGGCCATATGTACTGTACTACTGAGTTCCTAAGGGAAAGATGCGTTGTAAGTTGTAACAGCCATACACTAACTTCCTTGTTATAGCCATTGGTCTTAAAACAGAAATTGTGATTCTGGAGTTAGTTGGAATCGTTACTGCTTGAGCGCTTCTACCATATCTGACGGCTGGGGGCTGCCTATCCTAACCCAGAAAGCATAGTTGCGTGTTTCACTGCGATTCCAAAACCAGTCAGAGAGAGGTCAAGTCAACAAGCAAGAAGTAGAATGTCAAACAAGGATACAACTTTGCAGTAAGAAGGAACTCAAATGGATGATCAATTTGTAGCGCACTCAGTGGGTTTCCCCCCTTTGGGTACTTAGGGCCAGAGAAAGCAGCAGTGATCACAATTTTTCCCCGTTTGCCAGGCCAGTCTGAAAATGAGTTAATGCTTTCTTCTCCACAGCTAATCACGCAATGGTAACTGAGTGCAAAAATTATGTTAACGTGGGTTGTGGTATACCTGTGAGTCATGAACATAAGCACTACAAATATGTGGCTGTGATCACGCCATGATCCTGCAAACTCTAAGCAACATGGGGTAGAATAGATTCTGTGCTCACATAGACATTGAGGAGTTCTCTCATCCAAAGCAATCAGACTCAATATACTGTATTATTATAGTAGACTTGATAAGCGTAGGTTTTATTCAGCGAAGCATAGACAAACGATATGCGGTTGTCAAAAGCGGTCATAATCACAGAACTCAAGGCACGTTGAATCACAGCAGTCGTATTCATAATGTCTTATGATAAATGAGGTGCAGAGAGACAAGTGAAGTCGACATGGAGTCTTTGAAATGAAAACAAGCTGAGCACGGCAATTATGTGACATCAAAAAATGGCGCCACACCACATCCAGTAAACAGTCGCTTTCAAACTAGGGATTACGTGGCTTATTGAGGTAAGACAGTAATTCTTGTCATAGATTGTGCATGCATGAGCTACACATTGACACATCCAGCCCAAAGGCTTAAAAAAAGACTTACTAGTTGCCAAAGTTACAGAGCATGTCTTTAACACACACATCCATCACACAGTCATAAAGAGAATGAAGTACAGAGCTGGTGTGACTCGTGAGACAACCGTCTAGCTGGTATGCATCATGTGCTTTAAATCAGAGAGAGAGGGAGGGAGAGAGAAAAGGAAAGAGAGGGGAGAAAGGCTGGTAGAGAGGGAGGGAGAGAGAAAAGGAAAGAGGGGAGAAAGGCTGGTAGAGAGGGAGGGAGAGAGAAAAGGAAAGAGAGGGAGAAAAAGGCTGGTAGAGAGGGGGAGGGAGAGAGAAAAGGAAAGAGAGGGAGAAAAAGGCTGGTAGAGAGGGAGGGAGAGAGAAAAGGAAAGAGAGGGGAGAAAGGCTGGTAGAGAGGGAGGGAGAGAGAAAAGGAAAGAGAGGGGAGAAAGGCTGGTGAGTAGGGGGAGAGGGAGGGAGAGAGAAAAGGAAAGAGAGGGGAGAAAGGCTGGTAGAGGGGGAGGGGGGAGAGGGAGAGAAAGAAAAAGGAAAGAGAAAGGGGAGAAAGGCTGGTAGAGGGGGAGGGGGGAGGGAGAAAGAGAAAAGGAAAGAGAGGGGAGAAAGGCTGGTAGAGAGGTAGGGGAGGAGGGAGAAAGGCTGGTAGAGAGAAAAGGAAAGAGAGGGGAGAAAGGCTGGTAGAGAGGGGGGAGAGAGAAAAAGGAAAGAGGGGAGAAAGGCTGGTGAAGAGGAAAGAGAGGGGAGAAAAAGGCTGGTGAAGAGGGGGAAGGTAGGGGAGAGAGAAAAGGAAAGAGAGGGGAGAAAGGCTGGTGAAGAGGGGGAAGGTAGGGGGAGAGAGAAAAGGAAAGAGGGGAGAAAGGCTGGTGAAGAGGGGGAAGGTGGTGAAGAGGGGGAAGGTAGGGGGAGAGAAAAGGAAAGAGAGGGGAGAAAGGCTGGTGAAGAGGGGGAAGGTAGGGGGAGAGAGAAAAGGAAAGAGAGGGGAGAAAGGCTGGTGAAGAGGGGGAAGGTAAGGGGAGCGGCAGATAAACTGCAGGGAAGCAAACTTGGCGCTTTTCGGCGATATTCACCGTTTTGATTTCAAAAATAGGCCATCCACGTGAATCGTGAATGGTCAAATCTGTTTACAGAGCACAGAATGCATCCCTACGGTGCTTAATGCTTGACTCGGGATGAAAGAGGTGCAATAGCTGTCTTTTTTTTCACAGAAATTCCCAAATTACATTATGCTATAGAGACCTCAGATTTGTCAATGTTTAAGAGTTCGTACACATTTTGGCAGATGGAATTTCATGACTTTTCCATGAATTCTCCATAACGTGAACACAATTTCCATGACCAATAATTGGTGGCGTCTCTATGTAGCCTACCTGAAAAAGACAGCATAAATGTGGTAGTGACACTAGAAGGCAACTGGTCTCTGATCCCATGAAGGGTACTATCTCTTGCCATTGTGCCCTTGATCAAGGCACTTAACCCCCCCCACAAAGTATAATAACTGCACTGTTAGGCTACTGTACATGTGGTCTACCCTCCATCTGAAGAGCTTCTGATTATGCAGGTTTTTGATCCAGCACTTAAAACACACCAAAGTCTGCCTATCAAGGTCCTGCTGAGCAGCTGCTGTTTAGGCTACAATGTGGTGTGTTAAAGCAGGGATTAAAAATGTTTATCTATAACCTTATAAGGCTAAAATATGGGTTCAATGGAGCTCTACGCACAGCATGGAAGCTATTTGTCAATTAGGCTATTTTTAGACTATTTTTAGCATTGTCAGAATTACATGGCTAGCCTACTGTTTAATAGAGGGGAATCCCAGCTTTCAAATAATGGTGTCAGATTTATGTCTCAACACTGCTGGTGCAAAGGCAACAATGAGTCAACGACATTAATGCTTATAGATACAAATTAACTAGCTAATAGCTTGTAGCATGGCTAGTTATGTTTTGAATGAGCTATTTAGTTAGTCTATCATTATTTTATAGGCTACCTTCTGCTGAAATGTCTCTCGCTCCCTCCTCGTTCAATATGGGATTATAATGATGACAGAACTATGCGAGTTTGCATTTTACATTTCGTGGTTGCAAATTGAGTTGTGTTTGCAAGTATGATTCGCAAATGTGTAAATTAATTTCGCAAACTAGTATCATGTTTGAAAGATTTAACATTGGTCGCAAACTTGTAACTTTACATTTTAGTACAATCAATAAGATTTGCAAACAATTTCTTTTCAGAATTATTGCAAGTCCATTTACGACTGCTGTTATTCAAAAATACAATTGCAGATTTTGAATCTGCGATCGCTCTGAGTTCTGTCACTGTTGTCACATTGTAGAAAGATTTGTAAATTTGTAGGAAGAAATGTGCAAGTAACATCTTGATTTGCTCTCTGGGTGCAGACCTTTTACACCTGACCAATCAGTTCCCTCTGCCAAAACCACAGCCGCCTAACCATTGGCTGGATTGTTCCATCAAATATCAGGAAGTAGCTAACCACATGCACAAGAGAGGATGTGGTAAAGAAAAACAAAACAATCACCTTGAAGGTAATTGTCTCTTATCTGTGTACATAGATTTTTGGTTGAAAAGGCATGACAGACAAACTACAGACCATCCATTGCATTGACAGTTGCTGTTGGGTTAGCTATCTGGCATTCATCCTAGCTTTTTCAAATTTAACTAGGCAAGTCAGGTAAGAACAAATTCTCATTTACAATGACAGCCTAGGAACAGTGGATTAACTGCCTTGCTCAGGGGCAGAACGACAGATTTTCACCTTGTCAGCGCGACCTTTCAGTTACTGGCCCAATGCTCTAACCACTAGGCTACCTGCCGCCCCAGCTTTACCATCAACTGGCTATATATATATAAAATATAATATATATATATATATATATATATATATATATATATATATATATATATAGAGAGAGAGAAAATGAATATATTTGCTAGTTAATCATCTGATTGATAGTTTATATAAATGCCATTAACATTAGCTAGATAGCTAGCTAAATTGAAACTGTGGGAACGGTAGCTTAGCTGACTCCCATCATTACTGCCATGTAGCTAATGTTAGCTAGGTTTCTAGAAAATTAAACTATTGCTATATTTGCTAGCTATATTTTAAAATACATTTTACTGACTTCTGAACACATTTTGTCAAACTACTTAATTCCACTGCCTATGTATTAATCGGTGACTGAAAAAGTTGGCAAGAAAAATGCCCCCTCCAAATTCACTGCGACTAGACTCGTAGGCTGTATTGGTTGGGTATAGTTTGGCTGATGTGCACATTTACACAGGTGTTTAATTAGCCTGGTTAGCCAAGTTACTGACTGACTAGGCTTGTTAGTCATGTTTTTATCATTGCATTTCAGATGAAGAGGGAGTAAAATCACTAGAAAGCAGCATGCTGCCAGACCACCACATGACCCTAGACGTATTAAGTCAACGCTTATGAATTGGATATTGTATGTGAATTCCCCATTTGGATCAATGATACTAACGAAATGGTTGGATTGTTCAGTAACATGTGCAGTAAATGCTAACACGGCTTTGGTGATGAAAGGTACATAATGAATTTGTCAACTCCCTATCAGACCAATGCATACTGCTTCAAGCTGCCTGTGTGTATACTGGGGCCTTGGTACCTTCCTTTTGGTACCTTCCCTTTTACAGCAAGGGTCTCCTTATTGCTGTCTCCTAGGCAATTGACATGTACTGTATGTTCTGACCAATCGAAATCCACACTTCAAGATTGTGATGATCACGCGGGCTGGGACATGTTCCAGGTAGCTTCAGAGAATAATATCGGTTTATGCGCTGATTCGGTGAGTGTGTTTTATAAGGAAGTGCATAGGAGATGTTGTACACAATGACTATTAAAACCTACTGTTACGAATCCCTTTTGGCCCGACAGTCTAGGGGGGGGATGGTAATGAGACCCGTAACAACTCATGCAATTTATAATAGTGACAAAGTAAAAGTGAGCGAAATAACTACGACAACTGAAATCTACCGTCAAACTCAGGGTTTATTAATAAACACACGGTAATGGGGGGAGCAGGAAAAGGGGCTGAGCTGGACCCAAGGAAAGAAACAATAAGTATTCAAAAACACCCCTAAGCTAGACTATCCTATTTTAACAACAGCTAACTAACCAAAAATACAGTGGGTGGTCCGCCCAGTTCTAACTAGTGTATTTAACAAAGTTTACCTACGGGTAGTGTATGCCCATGGGCGACTTGTCTTGGTTTCCCCTTTTCCCACCAGCAAACAAACAAACACCACAACCAAAAACAATACTCACAGGTGAGGACAAAGTGCTATGGAGGTGCTCAAACAAAAGATATCTCAATACATAAAGAGAGTGAAACAGATCTACAGACATGGCATTTACAGAGAGATTGAGCTCCACAGCAAACAACTGACAGGGTTTTTAAACCAAGGGAAAGGAACGGTGATTGGGTAGGAAACAGGAGGAGGTGTGTCTTCTGATTGATGATTGGTGACTGATTGGGGAGTGATGATTTTCACCTGTGAGGGGAGAAGGAGAGAAGAGAAACACACACACAGGATACACACACAGGATACTTGTATCCGTAACACCTACCCTAACCAGAAACTGTGGATCGATGACGGCATTCGCGCAAAACTGAAAGTGTAAACCTATAAAACCATGGAAAGGTTACTGGGAATATGGCCGAATACAAACACTGTAGTTATTCCCTCCACAGGGCAATCAAACAAGTGAAATGTCAGTATAGAGACAAAGTGGAGTAG
This sequence comes from Oncorhynchus tshawytscha, assembly GCF_018296145.1. Taxonomy (NCBI): domain Eukaryota; kingdom Metazoa; phylum Chordata; class Actinopteri; order Salmoniformes; family Salmonidae; genus Oncorhynchus; species Oncorhynchus tshawytscha. The sequence goes on along the minus strand of NC_056448.1, from coordinate 1,800,959 downwards.
CAATTCAATGATGTATGTGGCAAGGTCTACACACAATCATGGACTACAAAAAGAACCACGTCACAGACACCGACATCTTGCTTCCAGACAAACTAAACACCTTCTTTGCCCGCTTTGAGGATAATACAGTGCCACTAATGCGGCCCGCTACCAAGGACTGTGGGCTCTCCTTCTCTGTGGCCGACGTGAGTAAGACGTTTAAACGTGTTAACCCTCGCAAGGTTGCCAGCCCAGATGGCATCCCTAGCCACGTCCTCAGAGCATGCGCAGACCAGCTGGCTGGTGTATTTACGGATATATTAAATCTCTCCCTATCCCAGTCTGCTGTCCTCACATGCTTCAAGATGGCCACCATTGTTCCTGTACCCAAGAAGGCAAAGGTAACTGAACTAAATGACTATTGCCCCGTAGCATTAACTTCCTTCATCATGAAGTGCTTTGAGAGACTAGTCAAGGATCATATCACCTCCACCTTACCTGTCACCCTGGACCCACTTCAATTTGCGTACTGCCCCAATAGGTCCACAGACAATACAATTGCCATCACACTGCACACTGCCATATCCCGTCTGGACAAGAGGAATACCAATGTAAGAATGCTGTTCATGGTTGACAGCTCAGCATTCAACACCATAGTACCCCCCAAGCTCATCATTAAGCTTGAGGCCCTGGGTCTCGACCCCGCCCTGTGCAATTGGGTCCTGGACTTCATGACAGGCCGCTCCCAGGTGGTGAAGGTAGGAAACAACATCTCCACTTTGCTGATCCTCAACACCCCACAAGGGTGCGTGCTCAGCCCCCTCCTGTACTCCCTGTTCACCCATGACTGTGTGGCCATGCACGCCTCCAACTCAATCATCGAGTTTGCAGACGACACAACAGTAGTAGGCTTGATTACCAACAACGATGAAACAGCCTATAGGGAGGAGTGTGGTGTCAGGAAAACAACCTCTCACTCAACGTCAACAAAACGAAGGAGATGATCGTGGACTTAAGGAAACAGCCGAGGGAGCACCCGCCTATCCACATCGACAGGACAGCAGTGGAGAAGGTGGACATTTTTAAGTTCCTCAGTGTACACATTGAAATGGTCCAACCACACAGACAGTGTGGTGAAGAAGGCGCAATAGCGCTGAAGAAATTTGGCTTGTCACCTAAAACCCTCACAAACTTCTACAGTTGCACAATTGAAACCTTCCTGTTGGGCTGCATCACTGCCTGGTACGGCAACTGTACCGCCCATAACCACAGGGCTCTCCAGAGGGTAGTGTGGTATGCATAACACATCACCGGGGGCAAACTACCTGCCCTCCAGGACACCTACAGCACCCTATGTCAAAGGAAGGCCAAAAAGATCATCGAGGACAACAACCACTCGAGCCACTGCCTGTTCACCCCTCTACCATCCAGAAGGCGAGGTCAGTACAGGTGCATCAAAGCTGGGACCGAGAGACTGAAAAAATAGCTTTATCTCAAGGCCATCCAACTGTTAAACAGACATCACTAACACAGTGAGGCTTCTGCCTACATATAGACTTGAAATTGTTGGCCATTTTAATAAATGGATCACTAGACACTTTAATAATGCCACTATAATGTTTACATATCTTGCAAAACTCATCTCATATCTATATACTGTATTTTATACCATCTATTGCATCTTGCCTATGCCGCTCGGTCATTGCTCATCCATATATTTTTATGTATATATTCTTATTCCATTCCTTTACTTACATTTGTGTGTATTAGGTAGTTGTTGTGGAATTTTTTGATTACTTGTTAGATATTGCTGCACTGTCGGAACTAGAAGCACAAGCATTTTGCTACACTCGCTAACCATGTGTATGTGACCAATATAATTTGATTTATGTAACTACTTAAATTCATACAAACTGCTACGAACACAAGAACAGACTTATATTAACTTGGCCCTGCCTGTGTTTAGACTGGTAGCCCTGTTCTGATGTTTTTTTCACTAATTGTTCTTTTGACCAATCACATATACATTTTTTTTTTTACATCAGATATTTTTCAGAGATCAGACTTGGGGTGCCTGTCTAAACGCACCCTATTTATCCTATTTTTCAGTCTTGCTTGGGATGTATATTTAGTTCGCACACCTGTGTGATGTCTTTATATACATGAATGAAAATGTATTCACCCTTGATAGGAGACTTTCATTGATATTAACCTTTTTGAATCATATGCTCTAAGTGTTGTCTTGATAGAGAACATCTGCAAGTCACAAGAGTAGTTAGTAAAAATAACAGGATAAGTACATTTTTTTTGTAACCTTCCAAAAAATGAAAATAAGTTGTTTATACCTAACTTTATTTCAAATTTGACAATTTGAAGCCTTGAGAGTGGCGTCCTTCCTCAGGGAACTGTTTGCTGACAACAGGGTGGCAGGTTTTTGATGTGCTGCTCTCGAGTTCCCAGTCGACTCACCTGGGAATAGGGGGACGACACATTCGTTTTAATAAAAGTCTGGGAGACTAAGGGCTGTTCTTATGCACGACTCAACACAGAGAGCCTGGATACAGCCCTTAACCGTGGTATATTAGCCATATACCACAACTCCGAGGTGCCTTATTGCTATTATAAACTGGTTACCAACATAATTAGAGCAGTAAAAATAAATGTTTTGTCATACCCGTGGTATACGGTCTGATATACCATATCTGTCAGCCAACTAGCATTCAGGGCTCGAATCACCTGGTTTATGATCACACCGCCATAGTGTAGGAGGTTTGCATAAAGTATATTACCACCAGCAGAGTTTACTTCTCTGCGCTCTGGAGAGATTACATGTAGTTGATATGAAGGCTCTGGAGGTCCTTGGAATATTCTGTCTCTGTTGCACCTGTAGAGAAATATATAAAGATACCAAATGCTCTTGAAAGAAAAAGCAAGAGTTAACATTTACATTGTTGACTGAGGACTATAAGGGTCAAATCAGACAAATTGGGTGTGGGACGATCCATCGAGACGATCCATCAACCAATTAAAACGTAAAAACAGCATTCTTCCCCACCAAACAGCCTCGTTGGACATGCGTTTCATGCATTTTGGTTTGAAAGTAGCCTTACTCTGTAACTTCGCTCTCACTCCCCCTGACACCTAAACCCTCACCCCTGACCTCCCAGGGCCTCCTGCAAAACCCTCTAATCACAGTATCTCTGACAGGGAGTTACTCCAGGAGTAGACAGGTTTATGGGGCATAGGGCTTCTCCACTCCTCATGTGAGTGGAGTATTAGCTATAAATATCTTCTTTTTTTTCTTTAAATATGCATGACTTACAGACATGGAGTGTTCCATGTTCCTGCTGGTAGTAGGTCTCCACCTGGATGCAGGGAAATAATATGACTTACAGACATGGAGTGTTCCATGTTCCTGCTGGTAGTAGGTCTCCACCTGGATGCAGGGAAATAATATGACTTACAGACATGGAGTGTTCCATGTTCCTGCTGGTAGTAGGTCTCCACCTGGATGCAGGGAAATAATATGACTTACAGACATGGAGTGTTCCATGTTCCTGCTGGTAGTAGGTCTCCACCTGGATGCAGGGAAATAATATGACTTACAGACATGGAGTGTTCCATGTTCCTGCTGGTAGTAGGTCTCCACCTGGATGCAGGGAAATAATATGACTTACAGACATGGAGTGTTCCATGTTCCTGCTGGTAGTAGGTCTCCACCTGGATGCAGGGAAATAATATGACTTACAGACATGGAGTGTTCCATGTTCCTGCTGGTAGTAGGTCTCCACCTGGATGCAGGGAAATAATATGACTTACAGACATGGAGTGTTCCATGTTCCTGCTGGTAGTAGGTCTCCACCTGGATGCAGGAAATAATATGAATAACAGACATGGAGTGTTCCATGTTCCTGCTGGTAGTAGGTCTCCACCTGGATGCAGGGAAATAATATGACTTACAGACATGGAGTGTTCCATGTTCCTGCTGGTAGTAGGTCTCCACCTGGATGCAGGGAAATAATATGACTTACAGACATGGAGTGTTCCATGTTCCTGCTGGTAGTAGGTCTCCACCTGGATGCAGGGAAATAATATGACTTACAGACATGGAGTGTTCCATGTTCCTGCTGGTAGTAGGTCTCCACCTGGATGCAGGGAAATAATATGACTTACAGACATGGAGTGTTCCATGTTCCTGCTGGTAGTAGGTCTCCACCTGGATGCAGGGAAATAATAGTCCCACTAAGCGCAAACCAGATGGGATGGCGTGTAGCTGGAGAATGCTGTGGTAGCCATGCTGGTTAAGTTTGCCTTGAATTCTAAATAAATCCCAGACCGTGTAACCAGCAAAGCACCCCCAAACCATCACACCTCCTCCTCCATGCTTCACGGTGGGAACCACACATGCAGAGATCATCCGTTCACCTACTCTGCATCTCACAAAGACACGGCGGTTGGAACCAAAAATCTCTAACATTTTGACTCATCAGACCAACAAACATATTTCCACCATGTCCATTGCTCGTGTTTCTTGGCCCAAGCAAGTGTCGTCTTCTTATTGGTGTCCTTTAGTAGTGGTTTCTTTTAGAGGTCGGCCGATTAATCGGCATGGCTGATTAATTAGGGCCGATTTCAAGTTATCATAACAATCGGTAATCTGCATTTTTGGACGCCGATTATGGCCGATTACATTGCACTCCACGAGGAGACTGCGTGGCAGGCTGACCACCTGTTACGCGAGTGCAGCAAGGAGCCAAGGTAAGTTGCTAGCTAGCATTAAACTTATCTTATAAAAAACAATCAATCTTCACATAATCACTAGTTAACTACACATGGTTGATGTTATTACTAGGTTAACTTGCTTGTCCTGCGTTGCATATAATCAATATGGTGCCTGTTAATTTATCAGCGAATCACAGCCTACTTTGCCAAACGGGTGATGATTTAACAAAAGTGCATTCACGAAAAAAGCACAATCGTTGCACGAATGTACCTAACCATAAACATCAATGCCTTTCTTAAAATCAATACACAGAAGTATATTTTTTTAAACCTGCTTATTTAGTTAAAAGAAATTCATGTTAGCAGGCAATTTTAACTAGGGAAATTGTGTCAATTCTCTTGCATTCATTGCACGCAGAGTTAGGGTATATGCAACAGTTTGGGCCGCCTGCCTCATTGCGAACTAATTTGCCAGAATTGTAAATAATTATGAGAACATTGAAGGTTGTGCAATATAACAGCAATATTTAGACTTAGGGATGCTATCTGTTAGATAAAATACGGAACGGTTCCGTATTTCACTGAAAGAATAAACCGTTTTTCTTTTCGAAATTATAGTTTACGGATTTGACCATATTAATGACCAAAGGCTTGTATTTCTGTGTTTCTTAAATTATAACGAAGTCTATGATTTGATATTTGATAGAGCAGTCTGACTAAGCAGTGGTAGGCAGCAGCAGGCTCGTAAGCATTCAAACTTTACTGCGTTTGCCAGCAGCTCTTAGCAATGCTTGAAACACAGCGCTGTTTATGACTTCAAGCCTATAAACTCCTGAGATTAGGCTATTAAAGTACTAAAGTGCCTATAAAAACATCCAATAGTCAAAGGTATATGAAATACAAATGGTATAGAGAGAAATAGTTGATGCGTCATTATTCTTATAATATCTATAACCTAAAACTGGGAATATTGAGCCACCAGCTTTCATATGTTCTCATGTTCTGAGCAAGGAACTTAAACGTTAGCTTTTTTACATGGCACATATTGCACTCGTACTTTCTTCTCCAACACTGTGATGTTGCATTATCTAAACCAAATTGAGCATGTTTCATTATTTATTTGAGACTAAATAGATTTTCTTTGTATTATATTAAGTTAAAATAAGTGTTCATTGTTCATTCAGTATTGTTGTAATTGTCATTATTACAAATATATATATATATAAATCATCCGATTAATCAGTATCAGCTTTTTTTGGTCCTCCAATAATCGGTATCGGTGTTGAAAAATCCTAATCGGTCGACCTCTAGTTTCTTTACAGCAATTTGACCAAGAAGGCCTGATTCACGTAATCTCCTCTGAACAGTTGATGTTGAGATGTCTTTTACTTGAACTCTGTGACGCATTTATTTGGGCTGCAATTTCTGAGGCTGGTAACTCTAATGAACCAATCCTCTGTAGCAGAGGTAACTCTGGGTCTTCCTTTCCTGTGGCGGTCCTCATGAAAGCCAGTCTCATGATAGCACTTGATGGTTTTTGCGACTGCACTTTGAGAAACTTTCAAAGTTCTTGAAATTTTCTGGATTGACTGACCTTCTCTTCCGGCCAAAACATAGAACTACACAACATAGAACACCCACCCAACTCACACCCTGACCAAACCAAAATAGAGACATAAAAAGGTCAGGGTGTGAGTTGGGTGGGTGTTCTATGTTGTGTAGTTCTATGTTTTGGCCGGGTAGGGTTCTCAATCAGGGACAGCTGTCTATCGTTGTCTCTGAGAACAATACTTAGGTACCCTTTTTCCCACCTGTGTTTGTGGGAAGTTGACTTTGTTTAGGGCACATAGCCTTTAGCTTCACGGTTTGGTTTTGTAGTGTTTATTGTTTTGTTCGGCATCATTTTCCAAATAAAGAGAAAATGTACGCTCACCACGCTGCACCTTGGTCCTCTTCTTTTAATGGCCGTGACACCTTCATGTCTTAAAGTAATGATGGACTGTCATTTCTTTGTTTATTTGAGCTTTTCTTGACATACTATGGACTTGGTATTTTACAAAATAGGGCTATCTTCTATATACCACCCCTACCTTGTCACAACACAACTGATTGGCTCAAATACATTAAGGAAATAAATAACACAAATGAACTTTTAACAAGGCACACCTGCATTCCAGGTGACTACCTCATGAAGCTATTTGAGAGAATGCCAAGCGAGTGCAAAGCTGTCATCAAGGCAAAGGGTGGCTACTTTGAAGAATCTCAAATATAAAATATTTTTTGATTTGTTCAACACTTTTGGTTACTACATGATTCCATATCTGTTATTTCATAGTTTGGATGTCTTCACTATTAGTAAAGAAAAACACTGAGGTGTCCAAACTGTTGACTGGTACTGTATATTGTATGGATACGGCTGGCTGCCCATGAGTCAGTCTTTTCTTTATGGTGTCTGTATTGGGCATTTGGCTGACCAGTGATGTGTGAATAGCTAGCTTACTAACATTATTTCTGTTGTCATAATTGTCTATATTGGGCATTTGGCTGACCAGTGATGTGTGAATAGCTAGCTTACTAACATAATTTCTGTTGTCATAATTGTCTATATTGGGCATTTGGCTGACCAGTGATGTGTGAATAGCTAGCTTACTAACATAATTTCTGTTGTCATAATTGTCTGTATTGGGCATTTGGCTGACCAGTGATGTGTGAATAGCTAGCTTACTAACATTTGCAAAATATGGGAGTAATGATATAATATGTGGTGAGCAAACAGTTTGTAAATGCCTTATAAATGGTTTATTATGGAACCTTAAAATGAAGTGTTACTCTAGGATGTTGCTGGGCCCAGCACAGGTAGTGTGGACCCATGGTCTTCTGGTACCAGACAGCTCATAGGTGAGTGCATTTGAGCTAGGAAGGAAACAAAGACACGGATGTACTGCCAGTTCCTTAATTTGTTGGCTCTATACTGTATGCAATAGCACTTAGGAATGACAGACAGTGACAGCAGAGGAGAACAAGGTGAATCAGAGACAGACAGACAGGCAGAGAAAATGCAGCGACAGACTGCACAACAGGGAGGCAAGAGAGACAATTTACCACTATAACTGCATCTCCGGTGGTGCTTTTATTTGTTGTATTTGTCTTAAACATGAGCTGGTTAAAAAAGAGGAGCACTATGGGGGGTGCGTGCAGTGAGTGCACGGTGATGTGGGCTAAATGCCAGGGATGAATTTTTGTCCCAGTCGGCCCCTGGGCCCATGATGGCGAGCTGGGGTGTGCAGACATCAAGAAAGATGTTATCTTTGGAGGGTTCTTCCTATAAATATCTATGAACGGTTCCACCAGCCTTATTAGCCTCTAAAATGTAATTATTTATGAAAACTATTACACACAGTGTATCACAAGGCCTTTCTCTGAGAGCCTTCAGTGCCTTCAGAAAGTATCCACACCCCTTGACTTTTCCCACATTTGTTGTGTTACAGTCTGAATTTACAATGGATTCAATTGAGATGTTGTCTCACTGATCTACACACAATACCCCATAATGGCAAAGTGGAATTTTGTTTGTAGACATTTTTTGAAATGAATCAAACAAATGAAAGCTGAAATGAGTACTGAATGTTATGGTAAGACTAAATAAGTTCCAGAGTAGAAATGTGATTAGCAAGTAAGTTGCATGGACTCCATTCTATGTTCAATAGTAGTGGTTAACATGATTTTTAAGTAACTACCTCAACTCTGTACCCCACACACAATGATCTGTAAGTTCCCTCAATCAAGAAGTGCATTTCAAACACAGATTCAACCACAAAGACCAGGGAGGGTTTTCAATGCCTCACAAAGAAGGGCATCGATTGGTAGATGTGTAAAAAATCAAATGTAGTTTCTCAGCAAAAAAATATTGCTCCTTTTTGGGCCCTCACCAGTTTACATCTCTGAAAGAGGGAGAGGTGGGGCGAGAGAAGGAGAGCAATAGATATAGTAGGGTATCAGAGAGAGGAGAGCGAGAGAGCCTGTCTCCTGTGTCAGACACAGGCAGCCCACTTGTGATTCACTGGGAGTGCACCTGCAGATTGAGAAGATAATGAAAACATGCAGATGAGTCTTGAATCACAGAGGTAATTAACTGTTAACATGAGGAAGTGCTCTACTTTAGATGCCTTAGGAATGAACTTGGACCTACTCATCACATACTATGTGGTCTTCTTGGACTTCAAATCAAATTTTATTAGTCACATGCGCCAAATACAACAGTATTCAGTACAGTGAAATGCTTACTTACGAGCCCCTAACCAACAGTGCAGTTTCAAAAAATACAGATAAGAATAAGAGATAAAAGTAACAAGTCATTAAAGAGCAGCAGTAAAATAACAATATATACAGGGGGTGCCGGTTAGTTGAGGTAGTATGTAGGTAGAGTTAATTAAAGTGACTATGCATAGATGACAACAGAGAGTGGCAATGGTATGGGGGGGGGGGCAATGCAAATCGTCTGGGTAGCCATTTGACTAGATGTTCAGGAGTCTTATGGCTTGGGGGTAGAAGCTGTTTAGAAGCCTCTTGGACCTAGACTTGGCGCTCTGGTACAGCTTGCCGTGTGGTAGCAGGGAGAACAGTCTATGACTGACACCGCCCGGTATAGAGGTCCTGGATGGCAGGAAGCTTGGCCACAGTGATGTAGTGGGCTGTTCGCACTTCCCTCTGTAGTGCCTTACGGTCAGAGGCCGAATAGTTGCCATACCAGGCAGTGATGCAACCAGTCAGAATGCTCTCGATGGTGCAGCTGTAGAACCTTTTTGAGGATCTGAGGACCCATGCCAAATCTTTTCAGTCTCCTGAGGGGGAATAGGTTTTGTTGTGACCACTTCATGACTGTCATGGTGTGCTTGGACCATGTTAGTTTGTTGGTGATGTGGGCACCAAGGAACTTGAAGCTCTCAACCTGCTCTTAACTTCTTGAATTCTTAATAGGAGTGTAAGCCGTGACTTCTAAAAACCCATATAGATTCACTAGGTTTTCCCACACTGCTGATTGTAAACCTACTGCTGAAAATGGCATAGTCTGCTCTAGGCAGTCACGTTTGGTCTCTAACCAGCCGGTCTGTGTGCTCATGCCTTTGGGGGCGTAAATCATACTGACTGTTTGTCAGTGTACACCACGTGATTCATCAAAAATGTGCTTTGTGGTTAAGAAGAGCAGTCCTCTCCACTGTATCTCAGAGAGAAACACACACACTCTGATGCACACTCACTCACACACACACACCGTTTCCTCCTCTCTGTGTCAAGAGCAAACAGAGAGAATTAGGTAAAGAGAGAGTGATGTCCTCCAGCCAAGATGGATGTTGGTGTCCTGCTAAAGAACAAATCGCACACAAACCCAAAGCAAACACACTGCTGGTCTGTGAATGATCCACCCGAAATGCTCTCTCAATCATACCCCAAGGAACTGAGTGTGTGTGTGTACATGCATGCATGTGTGTGTTGACTTTGAAAAGGAAAACGGAAAAAGAGGAGGGTAGGAAACCCTTGGTTGGGTTGGAATGTTAGTGTGTTTGTCATGTGTTTCAGCCTCTGACTCACCTTGAGATGATGTTTACTGTGAGTAAACCTCCATCTTTCATTACTGGCATAGGCTATGCATCGATGCCTCCATAGTAGAAATACATTTCCTCTCTTGGGATGTAGTCAAATTGCCCTCAAGGTAAAAAAAAGTTGTATTTTTTATTTAACTAGGCAAGTCAGTTAAGAACAAATTATTATTTACAATGACGGCCTACCCCGGCCAAACCTGGATGACGCTGGGCCAATTGTGTGCCGCCCTATGAGACTCCCAATCACGGCCGGATGTGATGCAGCCTGGATTCAAACCAGGGACTGTCGTGACGCCTCTTGCACTGAGATGCAGTACCTTAGACCGCTGTGCCACTCGGGAGCCCCGAATGTACATGTAACTGAACGCAGGTGAGAGAGGAGGGCTTGGTTGGGTTTTGCTCCTCGCTGAGGCTTGGCCAGTTGGGATTGATTTGTTTGATTAAATGATTGGTTATCTATTGCAATATATACTTACACTATATCCTCAGTAGATACATTTGGATTGATGCTGTGTCTACAAGGGAAAGCAAAAGTGCTGACTGAGCTAAAGATGCGGTCAAGGATTTTTCTTCATCCTACGAAGGAGATATAGATTTATGGCAATTATCTTGTAACAGTGGGATAGGTGTTATGGAAATTCTACTGTAACAAGGGTTTGTCTGGTTCATACTAAAATCAGAGTCCTAAGTTTGTTTCTTTTAGCAGATTACTTTTGCAAGCCTCTGAGAAATGGTAATAAGAGGTGAGGTGCGTAAAATTGCAGTGTAAGGCTGTTTTCACCGCATAGCAAAGTAATAATTTATCTCTTCATATTTCCCTGGAGACATATGTCTGCTCTCTTATAGAGTCTCTTCATGTTATTTCTAAATCCAGACACAGCAAGCTAAAAGAGAGACTATATGTCCTCATCCTGAAGTGAATAAAATATGTGCTATGCTGTATGCCAGTGGTCTGAGTCAAGATCACTTTGAGTCAAAAATGCAAGCCGAGATCTACCGCTCAGATCTTTTTTAAACAGGACTTAAAAAACGTAAGCCTATGCAACATTAAGCAATTAAAAACAGTTCTGTAGCAATGAGGTTTGTGCAGCAGGCTATAGGCCCAATACATTATCACTGCATATTGGCTCTGCTTGAATTGCCCTGCCAATGTGGTTCTTCTCGGACCGATTTGAAATTATATTTTTTAAATGTAGGTATATGATCACACTGGTAATAATTTGTTGTATTACTTGTGAGGCACAGCTAAGTAAGCATGATCATTTGCTTTTTTTTTTTTCAAAATCTGTTTTTTACTGGACTGATGGCTGCCTCTCACCCGACTCATTGTTACTCCACCCTCCTTCCCTCCGCTGAGAAAAGGGGACAGAATCTCATGCACCAATTCATGTTTCTCCTCTGACCAGAGAATGTGAAATATCCCCTGATATTAAAAAAGACAGAAGCCGCTAATAATTACAACTCGAGCTGATCTGAACACTTAAACTTAAACTCCTTCATTGCAGCTGCAGTGCTGGTTGTCGCTTGTGGAAACTGGGAGAACCCGCATTTTGTGGCTTATGATGGTGTTGAACAAAGTGTTGACAGTGCTGAATAACAACTTAAAACATACACATAAAAACAGCAGACTTTTGCTGTATTCGTTGAGTCTCTACAGTCATGGTTTAAAAAGTATTTTTACAGTCTATAGTGCGAGCAAACTGTGCAGACACGGTGTTCTGAGCTATCCGATTGGCCAAAGGTAGGCCTATAGGTGCACTTGATTTTCTCTCTGGGAGTTCGACCTTCAGACACATTAACTGGTTATGTATGGGAACATTTTGCCTTCCCGGCGCTAGGGCTGCGGAATCAAGTGCACCTACCCCTAACAGCGCGAAACAAAAAAAATAGGAACGCATGGCTTTATGGTTGGGTTTTTTACAGAAATGGTTGGTGACCGACTAGGAATGCCTTGGAGATGGACCAGTCGAACGTGGTCGAACGTGGTCGACCGGTTGGTGACCGACTAGGAATGCCTTGGAGATGGACCAGTCGAACGTGGTCGACCGGTTGGTGACCGACTAGGAATGCCTTGGAGATGGACCAGTCGAACGTGGTCGACCGGTTGGTGACCGACTAGGAATGCCTTGGAGATGGACCAGTTGAACGTGGTCGACCGGTTGGTGACCGACTAGGAATGCCTTGGAGATGGACCAGTCGACCGTGGTCGAACGTGGTCGACCGACTAGGAATGCCTTGGAGATGGACCAGTCGAACGTGGTCGACCGGTTGGTGACCGACTAGGAATGCCTTGGAGATGGACCAGTTGAACGTGGTCGACCGGTTGGTGACCGACTAGGAATGCCTTGGAGATGGACCAGTCGAACTTGGTCGAACGTGGTCGACCGGTTGGTGACCGACTAGGAATGCCTTGGAGATGGACCAGTTGAACGTGGTCGACCGGTGGTGACCGACTAGGAATGCCTTGGAGATGGACCAGTCGAACTTGGTCGAACGTGGTCGACCGGTTGGTGACCGACTAGGAATGCCTTGGAGATGGACCAGTCGAACGTGGTCGACCGGTTGGTGACCGACTAGGAATGCCTTGGAGATGGACCAGTCGAACGTGGTCGAACGTGGTCGAACGTGGTCAAACGTGGTCGACCGGTTGGTGACCACCGCTGTTTGCCATATATTGTTGAAACTATTTATTCTTCAAAAAATGACTGTCCATACAGACGTCCACCATGGTATTTCAGAATACTTCACATGTTGCTTCAGAATGCATTAATAGCCACAGTATAATATGACTGTCACCCATCTTATATTCTGTCAATTAAAAACACTGACATCTACTTGAGAATGGCTTTGCTTGGCAACACATTTCAATGTGACTGAGACACTAATTCCTAACCTCTTGTGTTACACAGAAGTCCACTAAGGGGTCGGTGGTGCTGGACTTTGTGTTCAACCATGTGAACCTGGCAGAGACAGACTACTTCGGGCTGCGCTACTGTGACCGCAGCCACCAGACGGTCAGTCACCAATGATTTAGATAAACATATGTATACATATACAGATGTACAGTATACTCTCACTGTAGACCAGGGAAGGCTATGCATTTGGCATGACATGATGAATAGTGCACCGGAGAGGAGATTACCTTCCTTCATATACACTAATCGAAGTGGCTGGTGAGATTAGAAAGGGTATTTCCCTCTGAGGCAGATGTCTGGGATTGATATCTGAAAAGGGTAGCTTCAGCTTGCCCCAGTCAAAGTGAAAATAGTATGCGTTAGTATGCTTTAAAAGACCAGACAACAACAGTTCTGTGAATATTGGCAGAAGGTGCCATCACAGTGCGTCACACGCAGGTCCAGGCCAGGCCAGGCCATGACAGGGTAGAGTAGGGGTGGAAAGGAGTAGTAAATACTCATTCAGGGCCCCAGGGCTCCACACACTCAGAGTACAGAGCCATAAAATAACACAATGATAGGCTGTGTGCGTCCCCAGAAGGCACCCTATTCCCTATGTAGTGCGCTGCTTTTGACCAGGGCCCATAGGGCTCTGGTCAAAAGTAGTGCACTATAGTGTGCTGTTTCGGACACAGACATAATCTCCCAACGTCCCCCAGCTCTCTCGCTCACATGGATGGGCGGTATCCTGTGCAATGCCTTCTGGGGGCTGTCGGCCAAGCCCTGATTTATTGTCAGACCTGCGCAGGATGAAAGCATGTCTCTGTACATGTGTCAAGACTCAAAAGCTATGTTTAAGTGAAAGAAAAACAGTAAAAGGAGACTGAAAATGTTGGAACACCAGCATCACTGTCTCTGTTTGACTTATCTAATGTATGACCTGACATGCATGCACTATAAGCACACACCCAGTACAAGAGAGTATTCTTGTTTGAAAAAGAGAGATACATTGTTTTACTGCTAATGTCCCTGCTTAAAAGGTAGACAAATTACGTTGCCACGAGCAGAACCGCAGATATGAAAGATACAAGACGGTCTCACATAGTCACACACAGTATCTGCACACGTGTGCGCTTCACGCTGTTCACAGCGTGGTAGCCAGGGCAACTAAACAGCAGATAAGTTGAGCCTCGTACTTCAACACTCTACGTTGTTGTGGAAATTGACCCACTATGCTGTTTAATTTCTGCATCTAAGTCATATCGCTGAGTCTACCTTTAACCCACATAGCTCAGTTTGTTTTCCTCTCTCTTTCTCTCTATCACTACCCCTCTCTTTCCCCTCCTCTCTCTTTCTCTCTATCACTACCCCTCTCTTTCCCCCCCTCTCTCTTTCTCTCCATCACTACCCCTCTCTTTCCCCTCCTCTCTCTTTCTCTCCATCACTACCCCTCTTTCCCCTCCTCTCTTTTTCTCTCCATCCTACCCCTCTCTTTCCCCTCCTCTCTCTTTCTCTCCATCACTACCCCTCTTTCCCCTCCTCTCTCTTTCTCTCCATCACTACCCCTCTCTTTCCCCTCCTCTCTCTTTCTCTCCATCACTACCCCTCTCTTTCCCCTCCTCTCTCTTTCTCTCTATCACTACCCCTCTCTTTCCCCTCCTCTCTCTTTCTCTCCATCACTACCCCTCTTTCCCCTCCTCTCTTTCTCTCTTTCACTACCTCTCCTCTCTATCACTACCCCTCTCTTTCCCCTCCTCTCTCTTTCTCTCTATCACTACCCCTCTTTTCCCCTCCATCTCTTTCTCTCTATCCTACCCCTCTCTTTCCCCTCCTCTCTCTTTCTCTCCATCACTACCCCTCTCTTTCCCCTCCTCTCTCTTTCTCTCCATCACTACCCCTCTCTTTCCCCTCCTCTCTCTTTCTCTCCATCACTACCCCTCTCTTTCCCCTCCTCTCTCTTTCTCCTCTCTCTCCATCACTACCCCTCTCTTTCCCCTCCTCTCTCTTTCTCTCCATCACTACCCCTCTCTTTCCCCTCCTCTCTCTTTCTCTCCATCACTACCCCTCTCTTTCCCCTCCTCTTCTTTCTCTCCATCACTACCCCTCTCTTTCCCCTCCTCTCTCTTTCTCTCCATCACTACCCCTCTCTTTCCCCTCTCTTCTCCTATCACTACCCCTCCTTTCCCCTCCTCTCTTTTCTCTCCATCACTACCCCTCTCTTTCCCCTCCTCTCTCTTTCTCTCCATCACTACCCCTCTCTTTCCCCTCCTCTCTCTTTCTCTCCATCACTACCCCTCTTTCCCCTCCTCTCATCACTACCCCTCTCTTTCCCCTCCTCTCTCTTTCTCTCCATCACTACCCCTCTTTCCCCTCCTCTCTCTTTCTCTCCATCACTACCCCTCTCTTTCCCCTCCTCTCTCTTTCTCTCCATCACTACCCCTCTCTTTCCCCTCCTCTCTCTTTCTCTCTATCACTACCCCTCTCTTTCCCCTCCTCTCTCTTTCTCTCCATCACTACCCCTCTCTTTCCCCTCCTCTCTCTTTCTCTCCATCACTACCCCTCTCTTTCCCCTCCTCTCTCTTTCTCTCCATCACTACCCCTCTCTTTCCCCTCCTCTCTCTTTCTCTCCATCACTACCCCTCTCTTTCCCCTCCTCTCTCTTTCTCTCCATCACTACCCCTCTCTTTCCCCTCCTCTCTCTTTCTCTCCATCACTACCCCTCTCTTTCCCCTCCTCTCTCTTTCTCTCCATCACTACCCCTCTCTTTCCCCTCCTCTCTCTTTCTCTCCATCACTACCCCTCTCTTTCCCCTCCTCTCTCTTTCTCTCCATCATGCCCCTCTCTTTCCCCTCTATCTCCTCTCCATCACTACCCCTCTTTCCCCTCCTCTTCTTTCTCTCTATGCCTCACCCCTCTATCTACCCCGTCACTCTCTTTCTCTCTATGCCTCACCCCTCTATCTACCCCGTCACTCTCTTTCTCTCTATGCCTCACCCCTCTATCTACCCCGTCGCTCTCTTTCTCTCTCGTTTTCCACCTTCACCCTTGTTTTTCTTAGTGTTGTGTTTTTCCAGTTTATCTACAACAGATTTGAGTTTGTCTGACAACCAGTATCCTGTTGAGATAATTAGAGATGATAAATCTCTAACGCTGAGTTGATGTTCAACTATGTTTGACCGGGGGATCGGATTTAGAATTTTTGCCAACCTTGTTTTTTTTGGAGATAAGTTCATTAATAATTCTGTAGAAAATAATCTTATTGGATCTTACAGAACTTTTACAGTCTGTTTTATAGAAAATGTATTATCAATGTATACACATTATTATCCTCCCTGTGCTTGGGTAATATTTGGCCCAAGGGCGTGTTTGCATCAGCATGCACATTCACATCATTCCTACCCTCTGGAGTCGTAAAGGACATACCAACATAGATACTGTAGCAGGTTGACGTTTATTGTCATGAATCTTGCCCTAGAGGCAGATTTCCGCTAGATGGGCCAGCTGCAAAGTCAAAATGGTCTAGATCAGAAAAAGGTTACATATTTAAGGTTATGGTTAGGATTTTGGGTTAGCAGTGTGGTTAAGGTTAGGGTTAATGGGGAACTGCCCCTGCTGATTTGGCCCAATTTTTTTGGCTTGCTCCTCAAGACATTCTGGTGGCCATGACAGAAGCCAAACGTGAGTTTGCTTGAGTGTGTGGTTTGACTGGGTCAGTAGCCTACAGAGTAATATAGAATTTATGTAGATATTTCAATACCAGGGTTCCCCAAATATGAAAGACTTTAAAAACACCAGGTAATCATCTCCAAGTGATTTTTAACTCAATAAAAAAATATGCTGAATCTAGTTGATGATCCCTGTTCTAAACTAAGTGTTCTGATAACATTCAAATGTAGTAACAGGTCCATGTAGTTTAAACAACCTTTTACATAATGCCATAGAATAGTGTTCTGCTAATATAACAACGTGCACCTTTCATTCCCAGACGATACAGACACTGTGCCTATCGGCATTTTGTCTGGTGGTAATGGGGCTACCTTGGCAAACATGTCAGAGTGGTCATACCTTCCTGTATGATGTCCCGTATACAACACGAGTTCCCTCCCCATATTGACTGATGCCTTTCAATTCAATAATTTATCAAGACAATACAAGTAAAAGTTGTGTCTAGTAAAATGTTTATGCCGAGCGCCGGGTCTCTCTCCATTCAGAGACATCAGTATCAAGCCCGTCTACAGGAAACGTATGATCTCTGTAATTGCAAACAAAGGTTTCTGTACCAAATATTAAGTTCTGCTTTTCTGATGTATCAAATACTTATGTCATGCAATAATGCAAATTAATTACTTAAAAATCATACAATGTGATTTTCTAGATTCCGTCTCTCACAGTTGAAGTGTACCTATGATTAAAATGAAAGACCTCTACATGCTTTGTAAGTAGGAAACACTGCCGATTTTGCAGGTTATCAAATACTTGTTCTCCCCACTGTATATATTTTCACTCCTTCACTCATGCTGCCAAACATCCCCTCGTAGAACTGACCAGCCTACCGTTCCTTGACTTCGGCAATGTAATTTGCAAAATAGCCTCCAACACTACTCAGCAAACTGGATGTATTCTATCACAGTGCCATCCGTTTTGTCACCAAAGCCCCATATACTACCCACCACTGCGACCTGTATGCTCTCGCTGGCTGGCTCTCGCTACATATTCATCGCCAAACCCACTGGCTCCAGGTCATCTATAAATCTTTGCTAGGTAAAACCCCACCTTATCTCAGCTCACTGTTCACCATAGCAACACCCACCCATAGCACACGCTCCAGCAGGTATATTGCACTGGTCATCCCCAAAGCCACTTCCTTTGGCCTCCTTTCCTTCCAGTTCTCTGCTGCCAATGACTGAAACGAATTGCAAAAATCACTGAAGCTGGAGTCTTATCTCCCTCTCTAATTTTAAGCATCAGCTGTCAGAGCAGCTTATCAATGACTGTACT
This sequence comes from Oncorhynchus tshawytscha, assembly GCF_018296145.1. Classification (NCBI taxonomy): domain Eukaryota; kingdom Metazoa; phylum Chordata; class Actinopteri; order Salmoniformes; family Salmonidae; genus Oncorhynchus; species Oncorhynchus tshawytscha. Next base: position 1,782,766 of record NC_056448.1, on the reverse strand, counting down.
TGTACACAGCCAATCTGTAAATAGCACACCCAACTACCTTCTCCCCATATTGCTATTTATCTTCTTGCTCTTTTGCACCCCAGTATCTCTACTTGCACATCATCATCTTCACATTTATCACTCCAGTGTTAATGCAAAATTGTTATTATTTCGGACTCTATGGCCTATTTATTGCCCTACCTCCCTACTCTTCTACATTTGCACACACTGTACATAGATTTTTCTATTGTGTTATTGACTGTACTTTTCAGCATTTATGAGTTCGATTACAGGCTCAAAATGGCCAGAAACAAATAACTTTTTTCTGAAACTCGTCAGTCTATTCATGTTCTGAGAAATGAAGGCTATCCCATGTGGGAAATTACCAAGAAACTGAAGATCTCATTCAACACTGTGTACTACTCCAATTTGACAGAGCTTGAAAAAATTGTAAAATAGTAATAGGCAAATGTTGCACAATCCAGGTGTGGAAAGCTCTTAGAGACTTACCCATAAAGACTCACAGGTGTAATTGCTGCCAAAGGTGCTTCTACAAAGTATTGACTCAGGGATGTGAATACTTATGTAAAATGATATATTTCTATATTTTATTTCCAATACATTTCCTAAAAAATTCTAAACATGTTTTCACTTTGTCATTATGAGGTATTGCGTGTAGACAGGTGAGAAAAACATCTCTTTAATCCATTTAGAATTCAGGCTGTAACAACAAATGTGGAATAAGTCAAGGGGTATGAATACTTTGGTGAGCATTTTGCCAGAGCCCCAATAGCAGCATAGATCAGCTCTTGGCCCCTCATCATAGATACTGGTCGGTCTCTCTCTCTCTCACACACACACACACACACACACACAATTATCAATGGTGGTTATGATTAGCCTGGTGGAACCAACCTGATCGTTGTGTTCACCTTTCTGTTTCACTTCAGATATCAGCGACAGGTAGCCTAGTGCTTAGAGCTTTGGACTATTTTAGTCTGAAGTCTTGCCTGGCAAGCTGTGAAAATAGCAAGACAACAGTGAATGAAATGATTTTTGGAGGTCGCTAAACCATTGAAATCACATTACTGGACATGTTAGGATACTCATCTTTGCTCCTTCTGGTAGGTCCAGGCCTCCATTCATGGCCAGGGGATCAATCAGGCACCCAACGGTGTACTTTGTCTAACAGAAAAACAGGGTAAACGGTTGTCATTATCCTTTAATTATAAACATGGCTCGAGAAATAACGTAATCTTGTTTGGAAGCTAATTATATGCTTTACAGACGTAGTCTGACTGTCTCCAGATTGGATTGTATTCAGGCCGATGGTGCCGTTACACTACGCAACCAACTGTGATATGTTTAGCTTTAGTACTGGGTTGGTTTGAGTTTGTTGCTGCTAGTTAGAACACTATTGTAGTCAGACACGAGTTAGCTAGTACCACTATAGCTGCATCCAATATATATTTATGCCCTAGACATGGGTTGCACCTCGGAGGCTAATGTGACGGTTTTGTCTAAATTACACTAATTTAGTGGCATAAAAATATGATGACACTGCTAAAGTAGGAAAATAATTAGTAGGAAACAACTGCCATATTAGATGTCGTCAAATTTACTTTAGAGAGATGGCATTGTTGCTATTACTGTTACTATCAAAGACTATCATAAAAGCTAACAATGCTAATCTTAGCTAGCTAAAATACGGTTGTCCCCTCAGATTTAAGTTAGCTGGCTAAAGTTACTGCATCTACATTCAATCTGGCGACATCATGATCAAAGGTTTTCCTACTAATTATTTGTCTCCCTTTTCAATGTTATCGTGTTTCCAAGCCAAATCCGAGTTGTATTGATGTACGCTATCATTAGCCAGCTAGCTAGGTAGCTAGTTAAGTATATAGCTAGGTAGGTAGCTAGTTAAGTATATAGCTAGGTAGCTAGTTAAGTATATAGCTAGCTAGGTAGCTAGTTAAGTATATAGCTAGGTAGGTAGCTAGTTAAGTATATAGCTAGGTAGCTAGCTAGTTAAGTATATAGCTAGGTAGCTAGCTAGTTAAGTATATAGCTAGGTAGCTAGCTAGTTAAGTATATAGCTAGCTAGTTAAGTATATAGCTAGCTAGTTAAGTATATAGCTAGGTAGCTAGTTAAGTATATAGCTAGGTAGCTAGCTAGTTAAGTATATAGCTAGGTAGCTAGCTAGTTAAGTATATAGCTAGGTAGCTAGTTAAGTATATAGCTAGGTAGGTAGCTAGTTAAGTATATAGCTAGGTAGCTAGCTAGTTAAGTATATAGCTAGGTAGCTAGTTAAGTATATAGCTAGGTAGCTAGCTAGTTAAGTATATAGCTAGGTAGCTAGTTAATGTCAGCTATGCTAGCAATGATATTAGGGCCGGGCGATGTGGACTAGAAATCATATCTCCATTTTTTTTTTCTTCAAATTTATGGGCGATTCACAATATATATTGTATCTTGATTTTTTTTGTATTCTCTAAATAAGCGTTGTTGCACAAGTCAATACACTGCATTTCAAACAGTCGGGAATAATCTAATTAATTCAGAGCTTGTAAAATTATACCTAGGCTAAATATAAGTCTTCAAGCATAAGACCCACTAATAATCAAAATAGTTTAACCTGCTTTAATGATCTGTCTTTCAAGTCTATGAAAATGCCGTTTTTGTTACAAATTTAAAAATAACCATGCACATTCACTGAATGGCCAACTTCTGGTCGCAGGCAATATAGAAAATTAACAAAGGTTTCATAAGCAATCTCTCAAGCATAACTGCTAGTGAGTAGCCAGCTAGTCTTTATATTTTAAGCCTAGCCAACTTGGATCTATTTGCTTGCAGAACAGAACAGTTGAACTGCTATGAATACACCATTCTGTCTGTCTCCAACTGTTTGAACAACATAGTGTATGTAGCGAATTCGGGAGGTGTAGCCCCAACCGGGACTCGAACCCGGGTCCAATGGCTCTCAAGCTAACACTTTAGCTGTTACACCAAGGTGTTTTAATGTCGCTACAATAGCCTGTTTACTTTGTTGAGATGTTGAAATCAAGTGGCCTACCTGGATCAGATGATTATTATATTTTCTTTATTTAACTAGGCAACTCAGTTAATTAAGGACATATTCTTATTTACAATGACGGCCTACCCCGGACAAACCCCGACGACGCTGGGCCCGTTGTGCGCCGCCCTATGGGACTCCCAATCACGGCCAGATGGGATCACGGCCGGATGCTTACTTCTCAGAATGAGAACGAGTTGCCAATTCCTTATGTAAATGCAACTTTTTTATGCTCATTGCACATTTATGAAACACAGACTAGACAATTTGGCTAAAATTCTGCTAGTGGTACTGCAATGCTGCGCACGATAGAAACGGAAAATTAATTCATACTCCCGTTTTAGTAGGGTCTGCTCGGTTCAAACTTTTGGGAGTTGAGACATAAAAAGGGAATCATTGCAAAGGTTACGTTCTCCTCTATTACAGTCAAATAATGTCTCAATGTTTTTTGGTGTCCATATGACCGATTATGTTGTACTAAACCTAAAATGGAAATAGCGAGTTGAAACTGCTTGTCAGAGATGAAGAAGATCGTCTTTGTTGTGAGTGGCACGGGAGGCGCTTGGTGTCTGGGAATGGGAAGATGCGCAGTGTACACAGCACAGAAGGAGCAAAGGAGACGAAACCAAAAAAAGACAAACACTCGTAAAAACAGAAAAAAATACACACTTGATTCTTGAGATGCAGGCATTTGGAACATCGTGCTAAAACATACATTCTAATCTAGATGATAGTGATAATAATTATCAAAATATACATAAACATATGCATATTTGGTCTAGCTACCGGTATACTCACCACCACTGGTGACCAACGAACTCCAACGACCTATTCCGCATGATACGGTCATGCGGAATAGGCAGGGCATGCAAACCATAGATTTTGGCTGTGCATCTTGCTGGAAGCATGCATTGCATGGTTGATCCGTATAGGGCTTTTCAGTCTCAACTGGCCGTGATCTTTTGAACGTGTTGGTTTTGTGCAATGAAAAGAATGAGCCCCATTCAATGAAGGGAATCGGAAAGGGAATTTGAACGTAGAACTTGGCAAAAGGGGGCATGATTTTTTGACATAACTGTAATCCAAACGCAACCTTTATTTACTTGTGACACTGAGGTTCCACATTCCATTTTAGACCAAAATTATCCTATTTACACTTTGTAGTACATTTTGACACTCGAGTAAATGTTTCTGACTCGTATTGATGCCATATAGGCCATTTTCAAAGGGATTAGTTGTTTTTAAGGGGCAGTCACTCTTTAATTCAGGGTTAGGTTTAAAATCGTATTTTATGACTTTATGGCTGTGCCAGCTAGTGACCACTCTGCAGCGCTGCCTCCTGGGAAAGATTTATGACAATAAATCCCAACCTCAGCACACCTATAATCAAAACCTATCAGTTAAAATAGACATCTCTGTAATTTATATGGGACTGCCTGGGGCCATAACAGTGTTAATTTTGGTAACTATTTTAGATTTGGTCTTTTGACTAAAATACAAATTTTAGTCTCAGTCAGATTTACATTTTTATAATTTCATCCTTTTTAGTTTGAGTTAATATCAGTTAACTAAAACCCTGGACAATTTTAGGCTAGTTTTAGTCAGTCATCTTAGTCACACAGTCACCATTTTTTTAATTGATGAAATAATGAATATTTACCTTTAACTTCCATCATGTTCACATTAAGATAGCCTTGTCCTACTATCCCCTCCTATAGCTGGCACATTTCTATTGTGGCAGATTATAAACAATGCCAGCCATGATTTACCCTATAGGCTTCGCCTTTGTAACAGGTTAAACAATTTAGGCATACAGTTTTTTCCCCCTCCAGTTATAACCTTGGGATGGGGGTAAATAACAGTGAGATTCAGAGCCCGGGCCTCTCAGTATTGGCCTATTGGAACAGAGTATGGGCCTCTCAGTCAGACCTATCAATCAAACTGTCCTAACTTAACTTCCTATTGAAGTGGTGCATGGTCCGGGCAGCCTCGCCCCATGATGACAGAACATTTTAATTTATTTATTATCTATCTATTATTAATTAGTTCCATTCACTGGGGGACTGAGCAGTGCTGAAGGGAAGAGAGACATAAACTCTCTCATAATTCTCATACAGAACAAGCTCTGATCCCATGTTTTTTAAATCCTTGAGGTGCATTTGAAGAGAGATAAATAGTTCTAGCAGGGCTTTGTGCAGGTGCCATGAAAGCTGATAGACATAACCCATTAACTGGCCGTACTACACATATACACTACCTGCTTTAATAGATAAGGTTACTGGATAACTAAGGCTAGCATATTCCTTCATGTGCACACCATGATTAGATTTTTCTGTATAACAAAAGAATATTCTTCAGTACATTTTTTTTATTATAACTGCATTATACTGCATTATACCTGCAGGCTATAAAGTATTACAAAAGGTTAATAAGTAGTAGGTTGTTGCTCAGGCTATCTTTCTAAGTGGAACTCCTCTGTCTTTGTCTGGTTGTCCATAGCGATACCGCCCTGTCACTGTCAGCCACTGCTCTATCCCCAACCTCTCATTTGCATTAATTAGCATGCACTGGAACACACCAGCTGCAGTGATGTGATTATTGTAAATTAGATAAGATTAACCAATTCAATTAACTTATTCTAATTCAGTCACAGACACAGCTCTAATCACGTTCCCCTGGTCACCAACATCTGTTCCGGTGTGTTCTGGGTCGTTCATTAGGCACCAAGCGGAAGAAAATGTAGTGAAACCGAGAGGGACTACCTTTCCTGAACATGTCCAATAAGACATTTTCATTTTTAATAGACAAATATAGCAAAATGTTTTGCTATGATGTGCCCTAGTGAATATGACCCTGGGGCCCATCTGTGGTGTGGTGAGGGTTTAGGTAGAAGGAAATGGTGCACAGCATCTGTCAGTGGCATATTTAAGTCTGAAATAGGTTATTCAAGGCTAACCTACCTCATTACACTAACATTTATTCATCTCCATGCCCCAAAAATGCCCCAGAATCAAAAGATTGAGCTCACAGACACCTCCCTTCCTCTAACATCCGCTGAATTTCCATCTTCATCTTGGCTAGTAGCTACATCTCCAGAAATTCACATTAAATATATGGAATGCATATAAAACAGGACTTGAAGCTGTTTCTTCATGCAAGGGGTGCGGTGCAAGTAATTTATATCAGACATGTAAGCAGTTTCAATAACGTTATCAGCTCCATGATCTACAGTCATCTTAAAACATAAAACAGTGAGTGGATAATGCTATTTATTGCAGTCTCATTTTAAAACAGTTGAATCCTGTTGCTAAGTTATCACGTTTGTTTTTAAAGTTTGCTGCCGATGAGACTTGTTTAACCTCTCTGCGCACCGAACCCGTTAGCGGATGATCGCTACATAAATAATATTAAACATTCATGAAAATACAAGTGTCTCACATCGGTCGAAAGCCTAGAATCTTGCTAATCCAACTGCGTTGTCAGATTTAAAAAAGGATTTACTGCGAAAGAATACGATGTGATTATCTGAGAACAAAGCCCCATTAAAAAAACAACTATTTCAACCAGCACAGGCGTAACCTAATCACAAACTGCATTAAAATAAATCGATTACCTTTGACGATCTTCATCTGTTTGCAATCCCAATGCTCATTGTTACACAATGAATGGTCTTTTGTTTGATAAAATCAGTTTTTATAGCCTAACACAAAACATTTTGTGAACCTCTTGTCGTAAATTCCGTCTCATTCCATTTTCGACGACATTTGATGTAAATACACACACTAAACTTGACTTTTCCAGTCATGTTTGGTTTCATTGCAATCAACTGTTTTGTTTGTAACACAACCAAACCTGATGGGTCATTTCGCGGGACGTATTGACTGAAAGAAACCGGTTTGAAGACAACAAGTAATGACATCATTGTGCACCAATGATATGACCGCTGTTTCGTTGATTGACTGTATTTTAACCCAATGACCACTGATCGTCTTGAAATCTAGCTGGGTAGATAGCCAAGGAGCTGAGGTAAACGGCAATATGTAATGTTTATGTGTTGGAAGACCAACCCATGTAGTAAACTCCGGTGTAAAGAGGGTCATTCGCCATTGAAGATTCATACCGGAAGTAGCAACGCATGTTACGTACAGCATTGTTTTGGTAAAGCGCATATTCAGCTGTTTATATATCAATCAGTATGGCGACTAAGTCAGGGAAAGCTAAATCTAAGTCTAGATATACAGATGTACACACAATTTTAGAAGAAATTGATCGGGAAAGTGAGACAGAGATTATTGGAGGACGATTAATTTAGCGATTCCCAAATGGAGGAATATTTTTTGAACGGAGAGGACATCGTTTTGGACTGGTAAGTTCTTCTCATGCTAATGCTGTTGTTTGAAATTAATAATATAAAATATTAGTTGTGATTTTTAATCATTCTTTAGTAGCAATATATAAAAATGTAATGAGATGTGTAAAGTACACGTTAGCTATACATTGTGCGTGGGGGTATGTTTATGACCCATAGTCTATGTTTGTGTGTGTATATATACATATTGTGGATTAGAGGGAGCATGGCCGAGATGCGTGTGTCTGCCGCTCCACCCCACCCCACCCCCACATGAAATAGCCTATTTGAGGCTGTTGAGGGGAGGGCAGGCCCACAACAATGGCCAAAGTGAAATGGAGACAGTAGATACAGCTGGTCTGTTGTAATATAATAAAGACAGTAGATCTAGCAGGTCTATAATAATATATTCAATCTTATGTTCCCTGTACTCTATATATATATATATCTGTTTAGTATACCTGTTGATACAGGGTTCATATGTGAAACTATTCTAACTGAACATTTTCTTTCATTTCTTTCTTTCACAGTGACTGACTCCGAATGGGAGCCCCGAGTGCCAAGGTGTCCATCCCCCACTGAAGCTGGTTCATCCAGCTCCTGCCACAAGTGATGTTCATCTGCCCAAATGTATTTCTGCAGGCATGGATGTGCCTCAGGGCCAAAAGGGCACAGCATGGAGGCGTCGCTGGGTTCTTTGCAAAATGAAGTCCCCCATCACCTGCACCACATGCTTGGTGACCCTCTGCTTTACAGCAGAAAGAGACTGCTATGGCACCTGGCATCACAGCAGCACAATATTGTGTAGAGGACTGAGGGTCTTCCAAATATTGAAAGTGTTATTTTGTAAATGTATATATATTCTTTTCATGTTTTTTCTCCATTTTTTGGGTGTGTGTGTTAGAATACCATTTAGGTATTTTGTATATAGTTATTCCTTTCAAAATGTATAACTTCACCAATTTGGCCACTTGGGTACATTTGGGCTACTTGTGTGGGACACCTGGGTGACTTCATGATAAATGTCATGTTGCACACTCATTTTGGAAGTTATCATTCTGAATCTTTGCACAAGTACTGTTGCCCTCTTATGTTTTTCACTGAAATTGTCCCCATCATCCTATCTGAATGTTTGTTTTGTCTTGTTCATTTTAAAGCTGATGATGATGATACAACAATAAAAAATAAAAAACATATGTTTTTTAAATTGTATTATCTAAACCAGATCTATTGTGTTATATTCTCCTACATTCAATTCACATTTACACAAACTTCAGAGTGTTTTCTTTCGAATGAAACCAAGAATATGCATATCCTTGGTCCTGGGCCTGAGCTACAGGCAGTTAGATTTGGGTATTTCTTCAGGCGGAAATTTAAAAAAGTAGGGGGGTAGCTGTAAGAGGTTATTAAGGTCCAATGCAGCCATTTTTATCTCTATCAAATCATTTCTGGGTAACAATTAAGTACCTAATTGTGATGGTTTTCAATTAAAATGGTCAATAAGTCTCAAGCAAGACTTTTGCTAGGACTGTCTGGGAGTGGTCTGAGTGAGGTGCCTAAATGGATGAACCTATGGGAGGGATATGTAACCTGAGAACTAGCTGTTATTGAGAGGTTTGAAATTCATTGTTATTGGTCTATTCATTTATACCATGTAGTGATGTCGCCAGGCGGGCCAGAACCCCATCCCACCAAAATATGCTGAAATTTAAGGCAGTCTTTTCAAACAGATCTTACACTAATTGGGCATTATCATAATTTTCCCAATTTCCCAGTATTATTCCAACCTCATAGTGTGGAAATATAGATCAAATAAAGGAAAAGCACATTTTGACTGCACAGGGCCTTTAAGTAATTAAAAGATCAGAGGAAGAGAAACAGTGTGGTCAATCTGTTTTCCTCCTTACGATGGTTCCCAAGAGAAGCCTAAGCTGCAGTGACATGAGCTCTGACACAAAATCGTAGCAAAGCATGGGCTCACATTGACCACAATGCAAATAATCATTTTGCAGTCATGATCATAAGAAGAAGCTCGACAACATCCCATCAGATAGACACCACTGCGCCTTAGCTGCTATAACCAATGATAAACACATGAATATATTTCTGTCTTTATGAGAAGAAAATATATATAATGTTGTGACATAAACCGGATAGATGCAGTGAAATGTGTTGTTTTACAGGGTCAGACATACTAGTATGGCACCCAAATTAGAGTTAAGTGCCTTGCACATTAACAGATTTTTCACCTTGTCAGGTATTTGAACCAGCAACTTTTTGGTTACTGGCCCAACACTCTAACCACTAGACTACCTGCCACCCAGTGAATATACTATATAACCAGTGAACATGTCGATGTGGATTGTTATGTTTGAGGTGAAGACATGTTCCAATATCCACACTAGCATACTACTTTGAATGCATACCTTTCCTTCAAAGTCATATATTATGTACAGCTGTACATAGTCTATCGGTAAATAGCCCACCCATTTTTACCTACCTCATCCCCATACTGTTTTTATTTATTTACTTTTCTGCTCTTTTGCACACCAATATCTCTACCTGTACATGACCATCTGATCATTTATCACTCCAGTGTTATTAATCTGCAAAATTGTAATTATTCGCCTACCTCCTCATGCCTTTTGCACACAATGTATATAGACTCCCCTTTTTTTTCTACTGTGTTATTGACTTGTTAATTGTTTACTCCATGTGTAACTCTGTGTTGTCTGTTCACACTGCTATGCTTTATCTTGGCCAGGTTGCAGTTGCAAATGAGAACTTGTTCTCAACTAGCCTCCCTGGTTAAATAAAGGTGAAATAAAATTTAAAAAACATTAATGTGGGTGTTGGAACATATCTAGTTAGCTTCATGTACTGTAGGTTATTCTTGTTTGAGACCTCCACAGTGTTTATATTACACATTGTCACGTAGGGTAATTGTACATTGTGTTCAGAGCGGCATTGAACATGCTCAATGATTAGCCACTGAAAAGGCTGTTTAAAGCAGGATGTTCTATTGTAAACCCACTGCTGAGGGATGTCCCTGTACTCTGCTAGAAGAAATGTTTCTATATAGAGCCAAAAAGCACCCTTATTTTAGCAGTGTACTCTGCTTTTCTTTCAACCACTTATGCTATGTCACATTATACAACAGGGTTCCCCAACTGGTGGGCCGCGGGACTAATTTGGCCCGGGGGTGGCTTTGTTTGGACCCCAAATTTTCTGAGCAAAGCAATCTTTTTAGAATTGTCATTGTTGTCATAAAAGACTGTAAAAACGCCAGAAAATCTGTTGCCAAGTATTCTTACTCATAATAGAGAGACACGTGATCATATACAAATGTTAGCAAGGTTTTAGTCAAATATTGTATCTGTTTGGGCTTCTTGCGGTCAATTTTCAGTCTACACATTTTTGTAATTATGTTCCTGCCCCGTGGCCATCTGCTCAATAAAAAGTCATCCTGCAGCAGAATCTAGTTGATGATCTCAGTTGTATTTTGCCGAATCAGTGTGACATAAGGACATTGTGCAGGCCAAGCAGTCTTGCAGGAGGTACTGTGCTTTTATTTTATTTCAAGCACTTATGTCACATTATAAAGCATTGTAAGGCTGTTGGTTGTAGGTCTTGTAGTTGACAAACGCTGACAATGCGTCATCAGTGCATTCGACTGCAAACTTTAATGCTGAGACTCTGCATAACTCATAACGGGGTATAAAATAAATAATATGGGGAGAGGGAATGGTAACACCTCCACACACTAGATCATGGCAGCTCTGACTGGTCTTCTAACCAGAAGCCTTTGCTTTAATACAGTAGCCAATTAGAACACAGGTATGGGTGGATCACAATAAAAGTCCTATACATATCACATTCCTGTCCCACAGCATTATGCATCACCACCGTCCCATAAGGACTTTGTGCACAGAAATCCAGGCAGTCTTGCAGGAAGTTACCCAAATCAGATGTTCATTGATGTGGGAGCTAGAGGCCCAACAAGATGAAAAAATATCCACCAAAGACTGTCTGCAAATCCAAAATGCCAGTACAGTCGGTATAAGATCGTTCACAAAAGCCAGCATGCTGTGACCTGTTCTAACTCCATGTTTTATTGATGCAGATTTTAATGACTCACACAGTCACGCTCCTTTTCAACAAGACAGTTTGGATAAAAGTTGTTTTTAATGTGGCTTCAGTATTACACCAGAATTTGCATGACTGAACATCCCCCTCTGGAGCTGCCTGCATTCTGTCCAATACACTGACTGCACGCTGCACACACACACACACACTGCACAGATTGCTCAGCCATGATTTGACAAAGTGCATCTCTTTCTTCCAGCCAATTACTGAATACTCATGCTCAAGGTAGCTTGTTACAGAACATACTGTAATTGTTACCGTACACATAGGCTACTAGTTACATATTGTATATTACGTATGGTACTACTTATGTAAACAAATAGTCATTATGGCAGTACTTTTTGTATGTAATTAAATGTCTTCTGTTTGTGTTTTTTTTTTGTTTGCAGTATTGGCTTGACCCCTCAAAAACCCTTTCGGAGCACAAAGATTTAATAACGAGTAAGTATCTCCTCTTCTCTCTGCGTTGAGTTGAATGTCTCTCAGCTGTTTGGATACAGTGATTTACAGTAGAAGGTTGCTGCAGTTAGTGAAATAGAAGGCTCTCTCTCCCTCTCTCTGACTTTCTCTCTCTCCCTTTCTCTCAGCGGGGCCTCCATACACACTCTATTTTGGGGTCAAGTTTTATGCTGAGGATCCCTGCAAGCTAAAAGAAGAAATAACAAGGTGTGCATTGTCAGGACTTTTCATGTCTCGCTATTGTGTACTTAATTGGCTAGCACCTCCACACATGCAAAATATGTAGCACGGCCTACATACATTCAAAGTAACGAAAGAAATCATGAAAAACCATTCAGTAAACTTTCATTTATTTTTATTCCACCTTTATTTAACCAGGTAGGCCAGTTGAGAACAAGTTCTCATTTACAACTGCGAAGTGGCCAAGATAAAGCAAAGTAGTGCGACAAAAACAACAACACAGAGTTACACATAAACGCACAGTCAATAACACAAAAGAAAAGAGAAATCGAAAAATCTGTATACAGTGCAAATGTAGAAGAGTAGGGAGGTAGGCAATGAATAGGCCCTAGAGGCGGATCTAATTACATTTTAGCATTAACACTGGAGTGATAGATGTGCAGATGATGATGTGCAAGTAGAGATACTGGGGTGCAAAAGAGGAAGAAGGTAAGTAATAATAGGGGGATGAGGTAGTCAGGTGTGCGATTTACAGATGGGCTGTGTACAGGTACAGTGATCGGTAAGCTGCTCAGACAGCTGATGCTTAAAATTAGAGAGGGAGATATAAGACTCCAGCTTCAGAGATTTTTGCAATTCGTTTCAGTCATTGGCAGCAGAGAACTGGAAGGAAAGGCAGCCTTAGGAAGTGTTGGCTTTGGGGATGATCAGTGCAATATACCTGCTGGAGTGCGTGCTATGGGTGGGTGTTGCTATGGTGACCAGTGAGCAGAGATAAGGCAGGGCTTTACCTAGCAAAGACGTATAGATGACCTGGAGCCAGTGGGTTTGGCGACGGATATATAGTGAGGGCCAGTCAACGAGATCATACAGGTCGCAGTAGTGGGTAGTATATGGGGATTTGGTGACAAAACGGATGACACTGTGATAGACTACATCCAGTTTGCTGAGTAGAGTGCTATTTTGTAAATGACATCGCCGAAGTCAAGGATCGGTAGGATAGTTCGTTTTACAAGGGTATGTTTGGCGGCATGAGTGAAGGAGGCTTTGTTGTGAAATAGGAAGCTGATTCTAGATTTAATTTTGGATTAGAGATGCTTAATGTGAGTCTGGAACGAGAGTTTACATCCTAACCAGAAATCTAGGTATTTGTAGTTGTCCACATACTCTAGGTCAGAACCGTTCAGAGTAGTGATGCTAGTCGGGAGTGTGCAGGCAGCAATCGGTTGAGGAGCATGCATGTAGTTTTACTACAATGCTCGGAAACCAGATTGCATAGTGGCGAAGGTACAGTGGGATTCGAAATGGTCGGTGATCTGTTTATTAACTTGGCTTTCGAAGATTTTAGAAAGGCAGGGCAGGATGGATATAGGTCTATAACAGTTTGGGTCTAGAGTGTCTCCCCCTTTGAAGAGGGGGATGACCGTGGCAGCTTTCCAATCTTTGGTGATCTCAGACGATACGAAAGAGGTTGAATAGGCTAGTAATAGGGGTTGCATCAATTTCAGCGGATCATATTAGAAAGATAGGGTCCAGGTTGTCTAGCCAAGCTGATTTGTAGGGATCCAGATTTTGCAGTTCTTTCAGAACATCAGCTGTCTGGATTTGGGTGAAGGAGAAGCAGGGGAGGGTTGGGCAAGTTGCTTCAGGGGGTGCTGAGATGTTGGCCATGGTAGGGGTGGCCAGGTGGAAAGCATGGCCAGTCGTGGAAAAAGCTTATTGAAATTATCATAGATTTATCGGTGGTGACAGTGTTTCCTATCCTCAGTGCAGTGGGCAGCTGGGAGGAGGTGCTCTTATTCTCCATGGACTTTATAGTGTCCCAAAACTTTTTGGAATTAGTGCTAGCCTTAGCTTTCCTAACTGACTGAGTATATTGGTTCCTGACTTCCCTGAAAAGTTGCATATCGCGGGGGCTATTCGACGCTAATGCAGAACGCCACAGGATGTTTTTGTGCTGGTCAAGGGCAGTCAAGTCTGGGGTGAACCAAGGGCTGTATCTGTTCTTAGTTCTACCTTTTTTGAATGGGGCATGCTTATTTAAGATGGAGAGGAAAGCACTTTTGAAGAGTAACCAGGCATCCTCTATTGACTGGATGAGGTCAATATCCTTCCAGGATACACGGGCCAGGTGGATTATTAAGGACTGCTCGCTGAAGTGTTTTAGGGAGCGTTTGACAGGGGTGAGGGGAGGTCGTTCGACCGCGAACCCAGTACGCACGCAGGCAATGATCGCAGTGAGGCAGTGATCACTGAGATCCTGGTTGAAGACAGCAGAGGTGTATTTAGAGGGCAGGTTGGTCAGGATGATATCTAAGAGGGTGCCCATGGTTATGGATTTAGGGTTGTACCTGGTAGGTTCCTTGATGATTTGTGTGAGATTGAGGGCATCTAGCTTAGATTGTAGGACAGCCAGGGTGTTAAGCATATCCCAGTTTAGGTAATCTAACAGTACAAACTTGGAAGATAGATGGGGGAGATCAATTCACATATGGTGTCCAGGGCACAACTGGGGGCCAAGGGGGGTCTATAACAAGGGGCTACGGTGAGAGACTTGTTTCTGGAAAGGTGGATTTTAAAAGTAGAAGCTTGACTTGTTTGGGCACAGACCTGGATAGTAGGACAGAACTCTGCAGGCTATCTCTGCAGTAAATTACAACTCTGCATCACTTTGGCAGTTCTATCTTGTCGGGAAATGTTATAGTTAGGGATGGAAATATCAGGATTTTTGGGGGCCTTCCTAAGCCAGGATTCAGACACGGCTAGGACTTCCGGGTTGGCGGAGTGTGCTAAAGCAGTGAATAAAACAAACTTAGGGAGGAGGCTTCTAATGTTAACATGCAGAAGAATAGATTCAAGGCATAATGTACAGACAAGGGTATGGTAGGATGTGAGTACAGTGGAGGTAAGCCTAGGCATTGAGTGACGATGAGAGAGGTTTTGTCTCTAGAGGCACCATTTAAGCCAGGTGCAGTCACCGCATGTGTGGGGGGTGAAACATAAGGGCTAGCTAAGGCATATTGAGCAGGGCTGGAGGCTCTACTGTGAAATAAGACACAAATTACTCACCAAAACAGCAATAGACAAGGCATATTTACATTAGGGAGAGGTATGTGTAGCTGAGGGATCATAGGGTCCAGTGAGTAGCTAGGCGAGCTGGATGCACGGCGATTAACACAGTTAGCAGGCCGGGCTAACAGCAAGCTAGCAGATGGGCCTCAGGGGATGTCGCAATGGGAGAGTCTGTTGAAACCCCCTCGGATGGTTTTGTCGGCAGACCAGTCGTGATGGATTGGCGGGGCTCCATGTTGGCAGTAAAGGGTCCAGGCCAATTGGCAGATTAGGTATTGAAGCCCAGGAATTATCTGATGGAATCCTTCGGCTAGCCGGGAGAAAGGCCTAGCTCCAGGCTAGCTCCAGGCTAACTGGTGCTTGCTTTGGGACAGAACCCCCCTCGGGCGGTTACGTCGGTAGACCAGTCGTGATGGCTCCGTGTCGGCAGCAAATGGTCCAGGCCAATTTGCAAAGACGTAATTGAAGCCCAGGGACTGCTTGATGGAATCTCTTCGGCTAGCTGGGAGATGGGCCTAGTTCGAGGCTAGCTCCAGGCTAACTGGTGCTTGCTTCCGGACAGCAACGTTAGACAGGAGTAGCCACTCGGATAGCAGCTAGCTAGCTGCGATGAACCGGAGTAAAGGTTTAGAGCATGCGGTAGGAATCTGGAGATGTGGTTAGAGACTCTGGTAGAAACTGAAATAAAATCATTTTGAAAACCTGTTTGAAAAACTACAAGTATACTGAAACTATCTTTGACTCCAAAACAAACCAAAATTAAATAAAAAACATTGTGAATTTATGTTCAGTTTAAGTTTTCTTATCTACATTTTCGTCAAAAATCTAATGGGGTTTTCAAGCTTCTGAATTTGGCAGGTCACATTGAGATTGGACGCGTTTGAGTGTTAAGGCTAAAGCAACCGACTGTAGACTAAAGTTGAGGTCGGGGGAGGTGCAGCAGTCGAAAGTCAGGCACTATGTGGGTTTCCAGCAGCAAGGCTCAGAACAACATGGCAGTGTTGCTATTGTTTATAATAAACATTTTTGTCTCTCTTTCTGTCTCCAACCCCCATATCATATACACTCAAAAGCTGAAATAATGTGGGTGTACGTTGTACAATCAATTTGTGAGAAGGAGATCTAAGAGGATTTGAATGGTATAAGCAACATGATACTTCCATATAGCGAGGGCCAGTCATTTTGCTGACCGTTATTCTTATCAGCAACCTATGCTTTAGCCTAAAGCACCAAATTATTAGCCCATTTTAAGGACATTATCAACGTAAATATTTAACTTATTCATTGTCTGTTTTCAACATATGAAAATTATAGTCATTTTATTTAAGAAAATATAACCTATTTCTGAACAAAGTAGCCATTTTCATTCACTATTTCAAAAAAACGTAAACGCCGAAGATATGGCTTTTGCAAGTTCCAGCATCCCTCTCGAAAAGTTGACAAACACAAAATGAGCGCATTCATTAAGACGCATGTAAAGAACGGAGGCTCAGGCAGAAAGCATCTTCATAACAACGACAAGACCAAACGTTTCTTCATATTTTAGGAGAGCTGGGTGAAGACGTTAAATATGAAATATTTTGTAGATTGATGTTATCTTGTTATGTAAGGATGAGACTGTTGAGGTAGAAGTATTCTGTTATAACCACAGATGATCAGGGATTGAGTCTTTTGGAGAGGATCAGATTGAGCAAAGTGAGGTGTAGAATTACTGATCTACAAATAGTAGTCCCTGCAATTAAGATCCGTATGCTACGCCTCTCCTGGTTTAAACGACCCCCCCCCCAAACATTCGCGCACAACCAGACCTTAAATGATTGATTGGAGACAGCTTGTGTCAATTAAAGAGCATTTATTCATTCTGGAAATACCGGTCAAAAAATTCAAGAAATACAATTAAACGAAATGTCTGGCCCTACACAGCCTATCAGAAGGCAAGGTGGCGCTATTACCATATTGCTTACCCCTGTTGAATTATCTCGGGATCTCCACAAGTGCATAAGGCTTAGGGGTCCATTTTGGATGACCTTTGAGCACGTGATTTTTTTGTAAAGTTCATGCAGTTGGACCATGTTTATCCCCATAATGCAACACAATTTGGAAGGCCGTGACCATCGACTTGATAAAAGTGATCAGCTCGAATGCGCCCATTGACTTTAAATAATTTAAAGGTAGACAGCAAGATGACTCGAGCGGTACAGCAGATATTGGGCGCGTTCGAGCGGGTACATTTTGTCCAGTCGGTGACCACCTTTCAAAGTGTGTTGCATTATGGGGACAAAAATGTCCAACTTGCGCCTACATGTTGAATTTTTGATGAAGTTGGCTTCAAGTCGCTGCAGTTGCTTCTCACCAACTGCACCATGCAGCCAAACGCCTGGGTAGTGAGAGGCACTATTTGTGAACCATTAGGTGTCTTTGGTTGACCCATGCGAACGTGACCGACTACGTGACTGAAACAGGAACCAACTTAGCCACTATTATAAAGCTACAGGCAGAACAGAGGAAACACATTAAAGTGATATTTGAGACCTCTCTGACCAATTCATTCCTGTTTTGAGTTTGAGTGTGTGATATGGGAGTTTAGAAACGTTTTCAACATGTATAAAGAAACGTTTATTAATAACAATAGCAGCTATGTTGACACTGCCATGTTGATCAGAGCCTTGCTGTTAGAAAACCTCAACAGCACGTGTCAAACTCATTCCACGGAGTGCCAATTGTCTGCAGGATTCCTCTTCCTTTGTACTTGATTGATGAATTCAGGTCACTAATTAGTAAGGAACTCCCTTCAGCTGGTTTTCTAGGTCTTAATTGAAAGGAAAAACCAAATACCAGCAGACAGTATGCCCTCCATGGAATGAGTTTGACACCCCTGCACTATAGTGTCTGACTTCACTCGTCGACTTTCGTCTGCAGTGAGACTTCGTTAGCCATACTACTACAAACACACCCAATGAGATGAGCGTAATGCAAGACTCTCACACAGAGTATCTGCGCATGTGGGTGCGCTTTAAGCTGCTGTAACGTGGTTGCTACGGGACCAAAAGATCAGGGAAGTGTATCCTCGCACCGTTGCGGAAATTGACCCACTCCTACTGTTTTCTTTATACATCTATATCATCTCACTGAGTCGACCTTTAAACCTAATTTAACCTATGCTATGACTCATCAGCTTATACATTACCGCCCCACAGTGGCAGGAAGGGATATCCCCAAAAACAGAACAACTATACAACACCTAAATGGCTCCTAGCCTCCATGCATTGGCTGCTTTCTGTCCCTAACACTAAAACTGAAACTAAATAATATGAAAACTACCGTTTTTTTAATATAAAACTTAATGAAATAAGGAAATCAGATCTGAAAACTGAAACTTTTTATTTCATGTTTGTGTATATATATATATACACATACAGTACCAGTCAAAGGTTTGGACACACCTACTCATTGCAGGGTTTTTCTTTCTTTTTACTATTTCCTACATTAATAATAGTGAAGACATCAACACTATGAAATAACACATATGGAATCATTTAGTAACCAAAAAAAGTGTTAAACAAATCAAAATATATTTTATATTTGAGATTCTTCAAAGTAGCCAAGCTTTGCCTTGATTACAGCTTTGCACACTCTTGGCATTCTCTCAACCATCTTCATGAGGTAGTAACCTGGAATGCATTTCAATTAACAGGTGTAACTTGTTAAAAGTACATTTTTGGAATGTCTTTCCTTCTTAATGCATTTTGAGCCAATCAGTTTGAGCCAATCAAGGTAGGGTTAGTAAAAAACCTTTAAGCGCTATGATGAAACTGACTCATGAGGACCGCCACAGGAAAGGAAGACCCAGAGTTACCTCTGCTGCAGAGGATAAGTTCATTAGAGTTACCAGCATCAGAAATTGCAGCCCAAATAAATGCTTCACAGAGTTCAAGTAACAGACACATCTCAACATCAACTGTTTAGAGAGGACTGCGTCAATCAGGCCTTCATGGTCGAATTGCTGCAAAGAAACCACTACTAAAGGACACCAATAAGAAGAAGATACTTGCTTGGGTCAAGAAACACAATCAATGGACATTAGACCTGTGGAAATCTGTCCTTTGGTCTGATGAGACAAAATTTGAGATTTTTGGTTCCAACCGCTGTGTATTTGTTAGACGCAGAGTAGGTGAACGTATGATCTCCGCATGTGTGGTTCCCACCATGCAGCATGGAGGAAGAAGTGTGATGGTGTGGGGGTGCTTTGCTTGTGATACCGTCAGGGATTTATTTAGAATTCAAGGAACTCTTAACCAGCATGGCTACCACAGCATTTTGCAGTGATACGCCATCCCATCTAGTTTGCTCTTAGTGGGACTATCATTTGTTTTTCAACAGAACAATGACCCAACACACCTCCAGGCTGTGTAAGGCTATTTGACCAAGGAGAGTGATGGAGTGCTGCATCAGATAACCTGGCCTCCACAATCACCCGACCTCAACCCAATTGAGATGGTTTGGGATGAGTTGGACCATAGAGTGAAGGAAAAACAGCCAACAGTTGCTCATCATATGTGGGAACTCCTTCAAGACTGTTGGAAAAGCATTCCAGGTGAAGCTGGTTGAGAGAATGCCAAAAGTGTGCAAAGCTGTCATCAAGGCAAAGGGTGGCTCCTTTGAAGATTCTCAAATATAAAATATATTTTGATTTGTTTAACACTTTTTGCTTACTACATGATTCCATATTTGTTGTTTAATAGTTTGTATTCTACAATGTAGAAAATAGTCAAAATAAAGAATAACCATGCATTGCGTAGGTGTGTCCAAACTTTTGACTGGTACTGTATATAAATAAAAACACAAAACTATAACCTTGCACAGTACACATGTCTCTCCATGCTTGGTGGTTGTGTTGTTATTTGCATGTATTTATTGTGCTATGTGTGTGGGATTTAAGGATGTGTGTCTCACTTGGCCAGAGTCTGTGCCTTGGTACTGTAGGTACCAATTCTTCCTGCAGGTAAAGCAAGATGTACTACAAGGCAGAATTCCCTGTCCCCTTGATATCAGCGCACAGCTGGCAGCCTTGGCCATACAGTGTGAGTACCCACAAAGAGAGAGAGAAATAGAGAGAGTAAATTGTGAATGAAAAGAGATTCAATAATTGTTTTACAGTTGATGTCGGAAGTTTACATACACTTAGGTTGGAGTCATTAAAACTTGTTTTTCAACCACTCCACAAATTTCTTGTTAACAAACTATAGTTTGGTAGTCGGTTAGGACATCTACTTTCTGCATGACACAAGTCATTTTTCCAACAATTGTTGACAGACAGATTATTTCACGTATAATTCACTATATCACAATTCAAGTGGGTCAGAAGTTTACATACACTAGGTTGACTGTGGCCTTAAACAGCTTGGAAAATTCCAGAAAATTATGTCATGGCTTTAGAAGCTTCTGATCGGCTAATTGACAACATTTGAGTCAATTGGAGGTGTACCTGTGGATGCATTTCAAGGCCTACCTTCAAACTCAGTGCTTCTTTGCTTGACATCATGGGAAAATCTAAAGAAATCAGCCTAGACATCAGGAAACAAATTGCAGACCTCCACAACCCTGGTTCATCCTTGAGAGCAATTTCCAAATGCCTGAAGGTACCAAGTTCATCTGTACAAACAATCGTACGCAAGTATAAACACCAGGGGACCAAGCAGCCGTCATACCACTCAGGAAAGAGACATGTTTTGTCTCCTAGAGATTAACATACTTTGGTGTGAAAAGTGCAAATCAATCCTAGAATAACAGCAAAGGACCTTGTGAAGATGCTGGAGGAAACAGGTACAAAATTATCTATATTCACAGTAAAACGAGTCCTATATCAACATCACCCGAAAGGCCCCTCAGCAAAAAAAAAAGCCAGACTACGGTTTGCAACTGCACATATGGACAAAGATCATACTTTTTGGAGAAATATCCTCTGGTCTGATGAAGCAAAAATAAAACTGTTTGGCCATAATGTCCATTGTTATGTTTGGAGGAAAATGGGGATGCTTGCAAGCTGAATAACACCATCCCAACTGTGAAGCATCTTGTGGGGGTGCTTTGCTGCAGGAGGGACTGGTGCACCTCACAAAATAGATGGCATCATGAGGGAGGAAAATTATGTGGATATATTGAAGCAACATCTCAAGACATCAGTCACAAAGTTAAAGCTTGGTCGCAAATGGGTCTTCTAAATGGACAATGACCCCAAGCATACTTCCAAAGTTGTGTCAAAATGGCTTAAGGACAACAAAGTCAAGGTATTGGAGTGGTCATCACAAAGCCCTGACCACAATCCTGTAGAAAATGTGTGGGCAGAGCTGAAAAAGCGTGTGTGAGCAAGGAGGCCTACAAACCTGACTCAATTACACCAGCTCTGTCAGGAAGAATGGTCTAAAATTCATCCAACTTATTGAGGGAAGCTTGTGGAAGGCTACAGAAACGTTTGACTCAAGTTAAACCATTTAAAGGCAATGCTACCAAATACTAATTGAGTGTATGTAAACTTCTGACCCACTGGGAATGTGATGAAAGACATACAAGCTGAAATAAATCATTCTCCCTACTATTATTCTGACATGTCACATTCTTAAAATAAAGTGGTGATCCTAAATGACCTAAACAGGTTATTTTTACTAGGATTAAATGTCAGGAATTGTGAAAAACTTAGTTTAAATGTATTTGGCTAAGGTGTATGTAAACTTCCAACTTCAACTGTATGCGATGTCAATGTTCATAGTGTTATATGATCTCTCACACAGTCAAAATGTGTGTGTTCGTGTTTGGGTACGTCATATGTCTTTCACTCTTTCTCTCCAGCTGAACTTGGCGACTACGACCCGTACAAACATGTGTCAGGCTACGTGTCAGAGTACCGTTTTGTCCCGGACCAGAAAGAGGAACTGGAAGACGCCATCGAGACGATTCACAAAACCGTAACGTAAGGAAGCCCTCTCCTCTTCCTCTCCTATCTCCTCTTCTCCCCCTCACTCCTCTGACAGCCAGCCTAATCCCAGTCTGATCCCCTCATAACAGATTATACACGATGTGTGTGAAAGGGTCCCGTCTCTCGCCACTGTTCTTTGCGTCAGATATCATGTTTGTTACTGTGACTGTACTGTTACAGTGGCTGGGTTATGTAGTCAGTCTCTGTTGGTGTATTTTTTGTCTCTCATAAGGGATTGGACTATCTACAGGATCTGATCTAATCATTTCTCAGAAAGCATTTAGAGCTCGCTGAGATATATCAGAGACTACTTTATCTGTAACTGTTTGCTAGTACTGGCACTGTAATACTAAACCCCAGTTGAGTCCTTCATTTATCTGTTCTGAAGCGTTCTGTTGGCTGTCAAAACAAGACTGTTGACATACTGTTATCTATGTTTATATCTACAGTGCCTTCGGAAAGTATTCAGACCCCTTGACTTTTTCCACATTTTGTTTCGTTACAGCCTTATTCTAAAAGTCTTCAGACCCCTTGACTTTATCCCCATTTTGTTTCGTTACAGCCTTATTCTAAAAGTATTCAGACCCCTTGACTTTTTCCCCATTTTGTTTCGTTACAGCCTTATTCTAAAAGTATTCAGACCCCTTGACTTTTTCCACATTTTGTTTCGTTACAGCCTTATTCTAAAAGTATTCAGACCCCTTGACTTTTATCCCCATTTTGTTTCGTTACAGCCTTATTCTAAAAGTATTCAGACCCCTTGACTTTTATCCCCATTTTGTTTCGTTACAGCCTTATTCTAAAATGGATTCAATGAAGAAAAAAAATCCTCATCTAACTATACACACCTGATAATGACAATGCTATAACAGGTTTTTAGAAATACCTTATTTACAGTTGAAGTCGGAAGTTTACACAAACTTAGGTTGGAGTCATTAACTTGTTTTTCAACCACTCCACAAATGTATTGTTAACAAACTATAGTTTTGGCAAGTTGATTAGGACATCTACTTTGTGCATGACAAGTAATTTTTCGAACAATTGTTTACAGGCAGAATATTTCACCTATAATTCACTCTATCACAATTCCAGTGGGTCAGATGTTTACATACACTAAGTTGACTGTGCCTTTAAACAGCTTGGAAAATTCCAGAAAATGATGTCATAGCTTTAGAAGCTTCTGATAGGCTAATTGACTTCATTTGAGTCCATTGGAGGTGTACCTGTGGATGTATTTCAAGGCCGACCTTCAATCTCAGTGCCTCTTTGCTTGACATCATGGGAAAATATTTTTTTCAAAAGAAACAGTTCACGCAAAAGTAAAATCATAGCGTAAAAGCAGGTTATACTTTTTTTTGCCATTCTCTGGTTGACCTTAAAATGACGAAGGTTTTTTTGTAACTAAAAGGAATCACTAATCAAATGAAATCACATAATAATCTACAGAAATGACTTTGTCAAAGCAACAAAATAACTTCACAATGATGGTGAAAAGTTTGGGGGTTAAGAAGTCAGAGGGACATGCCAAAAGGCAGAAATCTGATTTATAGAATTTTACATGTGGTCTGTATTAAAGGGGACTTCATTTAATAAACCAGGATTTTAATATTCAATATTGGTGCACAATTTTTACCTAAAATATTAGAGGTGTGAGAGGTGTGTGTGTGTGTGTGTGTGTGTGTGTGTGTGTGTGTGTGTGTGTGTGTGTGTGTGTGTGTGTGTGTGTGTGTGTGTGTGTGTGTGTGTGTGTGTGTGTGTGTGTGTGTGTGTGTGTGTGTGTGCGTGCGTGCGTGCGTGCGTGCGTGCGTGTGTGTGTGTGTGTAAGAACGTGAGGTGTGTTTCACTACCTCTCCTGTATCATCGAGAGCATCCTGACGGGTTGCATCACTGCCTGGTATGGAAACTGCTCAGCCTCCGACCTCAAAGCACTACAGAGGGTAGTGCCTACGACACAGTACATCACCAGGGCCAAGCTTCCTGCCATCCAGGACCTCTATACCAGGCAGTGTCAGAGGAAAGCCCTAAAAATTGTCAAAGACTCCAGCCACCCTAGTCATATACTGTTCTCTCTGCTACCGCACGGCAAGAGGTACCGGAGCGCCAAGAATAGGTCCAAGAGACTTCTAAACAGCTTGTACCCCCAAGCCATAAGACTCCTGAACATCTAATCAAATGGCTATTTGACGATTTGCATTGCCCCCACCCCCCGCTATGCTGCTACTCTCTGTTATGATCTATACATAGTCACTTTAATAACTCTACCTACATGTACATATTACCTCAACTAACCGGTGTCCCCGCACATTGACTCTGTACCGGTACCCCCTGTATATAGCCTCGCTATTGTTATTTTAATGCTGCTCTTTAATTATTTGTTACTTTTATTTATTTATTTATTTTATCTTAAAACTGCATTGTTGGTTAAGGTCCTGTAAAGTAAGCATTTCACTGTAAGGTCTACTACACCTTTTGTATTCGGCGCATGTGACAAATACAATTTGATTTGAAGGGTAAAGGGATGACAGACAGAGCTGTGACAGAGAAGAAAAAAAAACACTGGCCTGATGATAAGAGCTAGAGAGACCCCCCCCAATTAGTGTTATGTCAGACTGCACAGTGCTGCCAGGACCCCAACCCTATTGGGAGGATTATGGATTAATATAGAATGGAGAATAAACCCATTTTTCCAGAGGAATCACAGCACACCAAAGTTATCCATCCATCCATTCTCTGTTGTTGTTTGTGTCCAAACAGTGAATAGGTCCATGGTATTGTGACAGTGAACTGAGTGAAGTGATTATGTGGTTTAATCTCAGTGTGAAACACGAGAAACAGCCAGCTCCTCTTCACTAATGTCCACTACATTACACCAACACAATCTCCCCACGCAGCCCCCGGCAGCCTGACACGCATCCACACACACGCACAAATACATGTGGATGCACACACTCAGACACACATATTAACGTTCCAGACCCACCATACCCTCTGCAACCAAGTCTGGTCCTCTGTCGCTCTGTGGATAACAACATTCTCCTCGCAGTCAGAGTTTATTATTCTATAACAGAAACCTATCGGGTTGGTCTTCTAAAATTGAGACCATAATGTCATATGTATTACAGTACCTCTTCAGTGTCAACCCCATAAGTCCTGAAGGGTGTTAGTCAATGATCATATATCCTCTTACTGCTGCTGAAAAGACAACAGTACGCACAGTAAGAAGTGAAAAGGGTTCAGGCAACTATCAACGATTAAGTGACTCAGAGCATCATTGGGCTCTTAGCTCCTCTAGCAGCTCTCTCTCTGTCTGTCTGCTGCTGTGACTGACTGTAATACTGGAGGGAGTCTCAGCCCTCTGGCCTGCTGATGAGGCTCATGCCTCGGTCGTTATTTACGCAGTGAGCTAAGTGTCCCATGGAGAGAGGAAAGCGGAGCAGGCTGGTCTAATTGGAGATCAGCCACTAGAGGGTTCATCTATGCATCCTCCTTTCCTCCCACTGCTATCTGACTGACTGACTGGTCAGAGAAAGACTGGGGTAGGGGGACAAAAGAGAGGTAGAGGGTAGGCAGAGAGAGGAAGAGAGAGAGAGAAGAGGTGGGAGAAGATGCAGATAGACATAGAGAGTGGTTGTGAGAACAGAGGAGTTGCAGGGGGGAGGAAGAGAGAGAAATGTATAGACAGGGGGAGTGGCACTCAGGAAGAGAGAGAGACAGTGGGAGAGAGAGGGACATAGAGACACTGAAATATGAAAACAAGAAGGGACAGAGCTGAAGCAGAGGGATGAAAAGGGAGACAGAAGGAGCAGGAGAAAGGGCAGAGTTATATGCAGAGAGACAGAAATAGAGAGAGAGTGATATGAGATCTGAGTGGGGATAGAGAGGAGGCAGAAGGCGGAAGAGAGAGACAAAGGGAGCTGGACTCAGATAAAGAGTGGGAGAGAGGGTAAGGGAGAAGTAGATGCAGAGAGACAGACGTAGCGGGCTGAGAATATGCCCTAGTTCTCCCCAGAGCCTGTGGATGTCATCCTCGCTGTGATCTGCTATATAGTCAGCACCAAGAATCCAGCAGCACACCCCCTGTCATATATCTGCTGCTCTCTGACACTCTTCCACTTCCTATTCCTGCCTCGTCATACCAGGCGGTCCCGGTCCCATTTGTCCCACAGGCAACAGACAGGCCAGGTGGAGAGACATAGGGCTAACCACACACACTAACGGCACACACACAGACCCGTCCCCGCCTGTCTCCCCCCGCCCACCCCAGAGCGTCCGTAAATAACTCCCCCAGTTCCAATGCCATTCGCCACTCGCCGTATTTATACCAGCAATCATCTCAACCCAGTCCCCGGCCCTGGCCACCTATAAAGAACATGTGAACAGAATCCATAATGGACTCGTAAGGAATCCCGGGTGACATTGTGTCTTCAGGGTAGGGAATGAGAAGAGGTAGAGGGGGAGGAGAAGGAGGGGTGTGAGGAGCTCTAGGGGTCATGCTTGAACAGGCTGAATGAGCCTGAGTCTTTGTGTTGCTAATGTGTGTGATCGGAAGATCAATGATACGGCTCGAGAGCAGAGAGGGGAGAGCAGAGAGGAGAGGAGGGAAGGGAGGGGTTGCACCACTCCAAACACAACATAAGAGGGGAGATGTAGAACACGGGATACTGTGTAGAGTTTACACTGCAGACACACTGCTTATAGTCCAGAGTTTACACTGCAGACACCCTGCTTCTAGTCCAGAGTTTACACTGCAGACACCCTGCTTATAGTCCAGAGTTTACACTGCAGACACCCTGCTTATAGTCCAGAGTTTACACTGCAGACACCCTGCTTATAGTCCAGAGTTTACACTGCAGACACCCTGCTTATAGTCCAGAGTTTACACTGCAGACACACTGCTTATAGTCCAGAGTTTACACTGCAGACACCCTGCTTATAGTCCAGAGTTTACACTGCAGACACCCTGCTTATAGTCCAGAGTTTACACTGCAGACACCCTGCTTATAGTCCAGAGTTTACACTGCAGACACACTGCTTATAGTCCAGAGTTTACACTGCAGACACCCTGCTTATAGTCCAGAGTTTACACTGCAGACACCCTGCTTATAGTCCAGAGTTTACACTGCAGACACCCTGCTTATAGTCCAGAGTTTACACTGCAGACACCCTGCTTATAGTCCAGAGTTTACACTACAGACACCCTGCTTATAGTCCAGAGTTTACACTACAGACACCCTGCTTATAGTCCAGAGTTTACACTGCAGACACACTGCTTATAGTCCAGAGTTTACACTGCAGACACCCTGCTTATAGTCCAGAGTTTACACTGCAGACACACTGCTTATAGTCCAGAGTTTATACTGCAGACACACTGCTTATAGTCCAGAGTTTACACTGCAGACACCCTGCTTATAGTCCAGAGTTTACACTGCAGACACCCTGCTTATAGTCCAGAGTTTACACTGCAGACACACTTATAGTCCAGAGTTTACACTGCAGACACCCTGCTTATAGTCCAGAGTTTACACTGCAGACACCCTGCTTATAGTCCAGAGTTTACACTGCAGACACACTGCTTATAGTCCAGAGTTTACACTGCAGACACACTGCTTATAGTCCAGAGTTTACACTGCAGACACACTGCTTATAGTTCAGAGTTTACACTGCAGACACCCTGCTTATAGTCCAGAGTTTACACTGCAGACACCCTGCTTATAGTCCAGAGTTTACACTGCAGACACCCTGCTTATAGTCCAGAGTTTACACTGCAGACACCCTGCTTATAGTCCAGAGTTTACACTGCAGACACCCTGCTTATAGTCCAGAGTTTACACTGCAGACACCCTGCTTATAGTCCAGAGTTTACACTGCAGACACCCTGCTTATAGTCCAGAGTTTACACTGCAGACACCCTGCTTATAGTCCAGAGTTTACACTGCAGACACCCTGCTTATAGTCCAGAGTTTACACTGCAGACACCCTGCTTATAGTCCAGAGTTTACACTGCAGACACCCTGCTTATAGTCCAGAGTTTACACTGCAGACACCCTGCTTATAGTCCAGAGTTTACACTGCAGACACCCTGCTTATAGTCCAGAGTTTACACTGCAGACACACTGCTTATAGTCCAGAGTTTACATTACAGACACACTGCTTATAGTCCAGAGTTTACATTACAGACACACTGCTTATAGTCCAGAGTTTACACTGCAGACACCCTGCTTATAGTCCAGAGTTTACACTGCAGACACACTGCTTATAGTCCAGAGTTTACACTGCAGACACCCTGCTTATAGTCCAGAGTTTACACTGCAGACACCCTGCTTATAGTCCAGAGTTTACACTGCAGACACCCTGCTTATAGTCCAGAGTTTACACTGCAGACACACTGCTTATAGTCCAGAGTTTACACTGCAGACACCCTGCTTATAGTCCAGAGTTTACACTGCAGACACCCTGCTTATAGTCCAGAGCTTAGACTGTGGGCTTCATGATACATACACTAACACCTTATTGACCTAGGAATTCCATCACCCTTCATCCACATTCATGGATATTTGGTAGACTTAGTTGGCTGTTGGGATATGTTTCACCCTCGATAAACATACCGTAAAACCACAGGGAGTTGCTCCATAGCTGTGGTTTCCTTGACGGCATGCTTTTGGTTTTCAAACACGACCCTTTCTCTACGAGACTGTAGTTAATCAGTAATAGAAGATACGTAACCCAGACCACAACATTATCTCACATGGAATTTCAGGAACATGGAAAACCATTCCTGATTAGATGAGGAGGAGAGAAAGTATGTGATGTTGCGTTTTTAGTTCCTTTGAATTTATTTAATTTTATTATAATTTTTTCCCCACCTTTATTTAACCAGGTAGGCTAGTTGAGAACACCTTTATTTAACCAGGTAGGCCAGTTGAGAACACCTTTATTTAACCAGGTAGGCCAGTTGAGAACACCTTTATTTAACCAGGTAGGCCAGTTGAGAACACCTTTATTTAACCAGGTAGGCTAGTTGAGAACACCTTTATTTAACCAGGTAGGCCAGTTGAGAACACCTTTATTTAACCAGGTAGGCTAGTTGAGAACACCTTTATTTAACCAGGTAGGCCAGTTGAGAACACCTTTATTTAACCAGGTAGGCTAGTTGAGAACACCTTTATTTAACCAGGTAGGCCAGTTGAGAACA
The DNA here is from genome assembly GCF_018296145.1 of Oncorhynchus tshawytscha. Lineage (NCBI taxonomy): Eukaryota > Metazoa > Chordata > Actinopteri > Salmoniformes > Salmonidae > Oncorhynchus > Oncorhynchus tshawytscha. The sequence goes on along the minus strand of NC_056448.1, from coordinate 1,753,343 downwards.
CCTTTATTTAACCAGGTAGGCCAGTTGAGAACACCTTTATTTAACCAGGTAGGCTGGTTGAGAACACCTTTATTTAACCAGGTAGGCCAGTTGAGAACACCTTTATTTAACCAGGTAGGCCAGTTGAGAACACCTTTATTTAACCAGGTAGGCCAGTTGAGAACACCTTTATTTAACCAGGTAGGCCAGTTGAGAACACCTTTATTTAACCAGGTAGGCCAGTTGAGAACACCTTTATTTAACCAGGTAGGCCAGTTGAGAACACCTTTATTTAACCAGGTAGGCCAGTTGAGAACACCTTTATTTAACCAGGTAGGCCAGTTGAGAACACCTTTATTTAACCAGGTAGGCCAGTTGAGAACACCTTTATTTAACCAGGTAGGCTAGTTGAGAACACCTTTATTTAACCAGGTAGGCTAGTTGAGAACACCTTTATTTAACCAGGTAGGCCAGTTGAGAACACCTTTATTTAACCAGGTAGGCTAGTTGAGAACAAGTTCTCATTTGCAACTGCGACCTGGCCAAGATAAAGCATAGCAATTCGACACATACAACAACACAGAGTTACACATGGAATAAACAAAACATAGTCAATGATACAGTAGAACAAAATAAACAAAAAGTCTATATACAGTGATTGCAAATTAGGTAAGATAAGGGAGTTAAGGCAATAAATAGGCCATGGTGGTGAAGCAATTACAATATAGCAATTAAACTCTGGAATGGTAGATGTGCAGAAGATGAATGTGCAAGTAGAGACCCTGGGGTGCACCGGAGCAAGATAAGTAAATAAATACAGTATGGGGATGAGGTAGATTGGATGGGCTATTTACAGATGGGCTATGTACAGGTGCAGTGATCTGTGAGCTGCTCTGACAGCTGGTGCTTAAAGCTAGTGAGGGAGGTATGAGTCTCCAGCTTCAGAGATTTTTGCAGTTCGTTCCAGTCATTGGCAGCAGAGAACTGGAAGGAAAGACGACCAAAGGAGGAATTGGCTTTGGGGGTGACCAGTGATATATACCTGCTGGAGCGCATGCTACTATGGTGACCAGTGAGCTAAGGTTGGACTTTACCTAGCAGAGACTTGTCAATAACCTGTAGCCAGTGGGTTTGGCGACGAGTATGAAGCGAGGGCCAACCAACGAGGGCATACAGGTCGCAATGGTGAGTAGTGTATGGGGTTTTAGTGACATAACGGATGGCACTGTGATAGACTGCATCCAGTTTGTTGAGTAGAGTGGTGGAGGCAATTTTATAGATGACATCACCGTCGAGGATCGGTAGGATGGTCAGTTTTACGAGGGTGTTTGGCAGCATGAGTGAAGGATGCTTTGTTGCGATATAGGAAGCCAATTCTAGATTTAATTTGGTATTGGAGATGCTTAATGTCAGTCTGGAAGGAGAGTTTACAGTCTAACCAGACACCTAGGTATTTGTAGTTGTCCACGTATTCTAAATCATAGCCACCCAGAGTAGTGATGCTACTCTGGGAAGGGAAGCTTGTGGAAGGCTACCCAAATCATTTGACCCAAGTTAAACAATTTAAAAGGCAATGCTACCGAATACTAATTGAGTGTATGTAAACTTCTGACCCACTGGGAATGTGATTAAAGAAATGAAAGCTGAAATAAATCATTCTCTACTATTATTCTGACATTTCACATTCTTACAATAAAGTGGTGATTGTAACTGACCTAAGACAGGGAATTTTTACTAGGATTAAATGTCAGGAATTGTGAAAAACTGAGTTTAAATGTATTTGTCTAAGGTGTATGTAACCTGACTTGAACTGTGTGTATAAATAATTAATCTCGGCTTCCAATCACACATTTGGAGAAAACTAGTTATATTAGCGAGGTAACATTAGCATCGATTTCCATTTTGGCTGACCCAGCTAGTAAACAATGGGGCCAAAGAATAATTTCAGATTAGAAAAATACTCCAACAGGCTTTGCATTTCAGGAATTATTTCCATGTACCCCTGGTGTACTGATCAATTATTTAACCATGTAAACCATTTCTTGATATGTCTGTTTTTGCCACTTGCCTAATTAGCTTCCTTGCATTTGGAACGTGAGCGTGTCTGAGGCTGGTCAGGTGTATATAAACTTCTGACTTCAACTGTAGATACACTGAGTGTACAAAACATTAATATTATTGTGTTGCACCCCCTCGATTCACCCCATTCAAAGGCTCATAAATATTTTGTCCATTTCACCCTCTGAATGGCACACACACACACACACACACACACACACACACACACACACACACACACACACACACACACACACACACACACACACACACACACACACACACACACACACACACACACACACACAATCCATGTCGCAATTGTCTTGAGGCTTAAAAATACTTCTTCAACCCGTCTCCTCCCCTTCATCTAGACTGATGGATTTCACAAGTGATGTCAATAAAGGATCATACAGTAACTTTCACCTGGTCAGTCTGTCATGGAAAGATCAGGCGTTCCTAATGTATTGTACACTGTGTTTATGATATGATTTATTTGACAAAAAAAAACTTTAAAAAACACAAACAAGTTTAGAAACGTATTTCCATTGTGGTCCTCTTAACAAAATACATAATCTATGAACAGTACAGCCAGGGAGAAAGTCAGCCTGTCAGTCTGGCAGACAAGCCAGGAGCTCTTCATCAGGGCCCATCGCTTTGTCCCAGTTCCTCCATAGTAACCGCTCCTTTGTAGCTGATCCTCTGCCACAGATGGTGTGTAGCACCCACCTGGGTAATGCTTTGGCTGCAGTAGAGCACCAGAAAATCCACCCACCTGGGTGATGCTTTGGCTGCAGTAGAGCACCAGAAAATCCACCCACCTGGGTGATGCTTTGGCTGCAGTAGAGCACCAGAAAATCCACCCATCTGGGTGATGCTTTGGCTGCAGTAGAGCACCAGATAATCCACCCACCTGGGTGATGCTTTGGCTGCAGTAGAGCACCAGAAAATCCACCCATCTGGGTGATGCTTTGGCTGCAGTAGAGCACCAGATAATCCACCCACCTGGGTGATGCTTTGGCTGCAGTAGAGCACCAGAAAATCCACCCACCTGGGTGATGCTTTGGCTGCAGTAGAGCACCAGAAAATCCACCCACCTGGGTGATGCTTTGGCTGCAGTAGAGCACCAGACAATCCACCCACCTGGGTGATGCTTTGGCTGCAGTAGAGCACCAGACAATCCACCCACCTGGGTGATGCTTTGGCTGCAGTAGAGCACCAGACAATCCACCCACCTGGGTGATGCTTTGGCTGCAGTCCACCCACCTGGGTGATGCTTTGCACAGAGAGCACCAGAAAATCCACCCACCTGGGTGATGCTTTGGCTGCAGTAGAGCACCAGAAAATCCACCCACCTGGGTGATGCTTTGGCTGCAGTAAGCACCAGACAATCCACCCACCTGGGTGATGCTTTGGCTGCAGTAGAGCACCAGACAATCCACCCACCTGGGTGATGCTTTGGCTGCAGCACCAGAAAATCCACCCACCTGGGTGATGCTTTGGCTACAGTAGAGCACCAGAAAATCCACCCACCTGGGTGATGCTTTGGCTACAGTAGAGCACCAGAAAATCCACCCACCTGGGTGATGCTTTGGCTGCAGTAGAGCACCAGACAATCCACCCACCTGGGTGATGCTTTGGCTGCAGTAGAGCACCAGAAAATCCACCACACCTCAGCGGTGGTCAGGAACAGTTCCCTCTTCCTCTCTGGCATCGCAGTCTCCACCTTCCAACCGGAGGGGGAAACAAAACGATGGCGCTGCTGCTGCTGCATTCTTGAAACGGCAACATTAGCCATCCAACTAGCTAGCTAGCCAAGGCAAACAAACAGATTTAACATCAAAGTCCCGTAACAGGACATTGAAGACCATGTTTATGTGATGAAAACAGATTTGGAAGAGTAGGGGGGGAAAAAAAGTTCACATTTATATTTACTAAATGTACAGGAGCTCTCTGCCTAGGCGACCTCATGGGCACCGTGGCCATTGTAGTTTGTACCGTCTCTTTGTGTATCTCACGTCTTCAGAGTGAACCCATTGTCTTGTACCTGTCCGCGAGGACAATCACACCACAGTAACTCTAATACACTCCCTATAAGGACCTCTGTTGTTGCCCAAGGTCAGGCAGGTCAACAGCTTCACTGTTTATTAGATATTCCTGACGGTTAAACAACTCCCCAATCAATCCAATAAGTGTGAATTACAATGCAATATGTATCAACTTTACATTCATTTTTCATGTTACATTTGTTACATGGCTGTTTCTAAACCCTTAGCTTTGGAATAGATAAAAGCAACTTGAACAATGATGTAGTCTCTATTGTACACTACTTGTCATTGTACACTAGATAATATTACACTATGTGTACTTGTAGATGTGTACTTGTAGATACACACTGGATAAAACTACTTTGCATGGGCTTTTCCATGGACTGTAAAAGCCTTTCATGATGCTTCGCTAACAAGATAACATCTCTGTGTTTCAGGGGTCAGGTTCCCTCCGAGGCTGAAGCCAATTATTTAGGAACAGCTAAAACACTGGATATGTATGGAGTCGACCTTCACCCTGTGTTCGTAAGTCGGAGCTGGACTCGCTGACTGTGGAGAAGACTGAGATGCTTGTTAGAGTTGTGTTCTGTGGTTTATCACAAATCACCTTGATCATGTTCCTTACCATTTCTCTCATGGCAGCCTAACGTTTGGTTCTGTTTACTGAGAGGACTTTTTTTTCACCCTTTGACACATACTTTAGTATCCTTACTGTGTTATTTCTGGTTGGCAGTTATTATGTAAATTGTGTTTGGTATAATACCTGTTATTGTGGTGTTTTGCAGGGAGAGAATCAGTCTGAATACTTCCTGGGGCTGACCCCTATTGGAGTTGTTGTTTACAAAAACAAAACACAAGTTGGGAGGTATTTCTGGTAGGTATTGTGTTGTGGCAGTATGTCATGAGATTCATCCACTTTAATTTGCGATCATAACCATGAATACACACTAAAAAGAAGAAAACAAGGATCCTGGAGTGTCCTTTAAGGGTTCTTCAAATTACCCCTAAGTTCTTCGACAAACCCTTTTTGATGGATCCTCCAAAAACGTTTGGGGTAAATATTTGAACTACCCCCCACATTATTATTAAAAATACGCATATTGATATCCATTGAATTATGTCCATTTTCTGTTTTTAGAAAGATGTGCACAAATATCAAAAAGATAGATATTGTTTTCGGATGATACCATCTATTTAGATCATATTCGGGACAAACCTTACCTTAAATTGAGGAGACCTTTACTTTTTCATTTTAAGTGCCTGCACCTGATGTCCTTTCAAATTCAAATCAAAATGTTTCAGTTGGGGAGGTTCCTCGGACCCCACCTCCTCTTGGGGGCAAGTTTCAGTGCCAAGAACACGTAAGGTTCTTCAAAGAACCCTTGTTAAACCCTGAATTTTTAGTGCACCTCATTTGTTTGATTACATTTATCGTTTCAGGCCAAGGATAACTAAAGTGCATTTCAAGGAAACACAATTTGAGCTTCGAGTCGTTGGAAAAGATGTAAGTTACCAGTTATCTTTCAGTAATTATCCGCATGAGGAATGTTTTGTGGAGTTATTGGACTGTATTTCTACCGTGGCTTTGTGATTCTTCAAGTCATTTTGGCATGTTTCATAAACTCAATAATGTGAGAGCATTCACACGAGCTAACTCGTAATTACTGAATGAATCAAAACCAATTTGTTTGGAAATCACAGGTGTGGAAAGCCTCCTTATCAGACCTTATTATGAGGTATAAAACTGACAATGTTCCCAGGAGTATCTGCAGTACTCCCATGTGAAACCTTGGAAGATCCACTGTGTGTTTGATCTTGAGACATTTTGACATAAACATTAGGAGGATGTAAGGAGAGGAATTAAAGAAACATGACAGTTCAGCCTCGACTCTCCCATCTTCACTAATGTTCACTTCACGGGTGCAAATGAGAAAAGATAAGTTTGTGTGAAGTGCCTAACTTTCTCAAACAAATCCAGCTTCTTACTGAACTTTTGAGTCCTTGGGGAATTTTCTAAGTACATTTTTGGGGAGGATAATGATCATTTTCAAAGTGATGGAAAAACTGAAGTGGTGTGGCCTACCCCTTCAGATATCACTAAAGCAGAACCACTTTCCTCTTCTCTCTGTTGAGATAGTTAGACTCATTGAGTCTTGCTGAATGATATGGTTTCCTTTATTCAACCTGAGAGTCTCACTAAGCCATGAATAGAGAGGCCTTGGAGCAGAGACCCATGATAACCCCATTATTGATAATATCAGAGCAGCTCAGAACGGAGCTTTATTTGAATATAGGAGACCTATGGGCTTACAGTAGCTACCTCCTCTCTGAGACTAGCTGTAAGGGAGTCTAGAGAGTGCAAGTTGTCCTCTCTCGACAGTGATATCCATTTGCCTAATGACCCAACAGACTTCCCATCTAGGTTGAGAGATTACACACTACCTGTTCATTTACATAAACACTTAGATAAAACACATTTAATGGTACATTTGATACGAGTCCTTTCCACCACCACCACAATTGTTGTTTTCGAAATTAAAGATGAAATGGCTCTTGTTATGATACTACACATCTTCTTGGTTTAGCTGACGAATGTGATTTGTATTATTTGTTTGTATACGAGATGATGTTGTTGTTTATTTGCAGTGTACAGAGACGTCGTTCTTCTTCGAGGCACCAAATAAGACGGCCTGTAAACATCTGTGGAAGTGCTGCGTAGAACATCACACTTTCTTTAGGTAAAAAACTACAAACGCACACACACAGTCAAGGGCAAATACTACGGTATACTATTGTAACTTTTCAGTTAGAAACTTCGACCACCTTCCACAGGTAAAACCCCAAACTATTTCTGCTTCAGTGGAAAAATCGTCCCTTTTATCTACAACACGATCACCCACACTAATTCCAACAAAAGCCCTTCTCTGTTATCCCCTCAGGTAGAAACACTATCACATACCTCTTAACATGAAGATCCCAGAGTCTCTCAGTCCTTAATCAAAGTGAACAAGGCCTCTGTCTGGCAGCACAGCTCAGTGCGGTCCCTTGTGCGTGTGCGTTGGCCTAATGAGAGCAGACTTACACGGACTGTGCCCTAAAGAGCAGGAGAGGCAGCAAAGCGCATGAGGCTCTGGATTTACGCTGTTTAATCCGTGTGTGAACCCTGCAGTCTGCTGGGTCCCTGTGGCACAGACAGACCTGGAGCTGACAGGTTGACAGCAGGGGAGGGGGCTTGACAGGTTATAACCCCTCCCCAGCATATAGTCCTCTGGGCGAGAGAAGGGTGGAGGGGTTGGGAGAGAATGTGTTATGCTGGTGGGAGAAGTGGGCATAAACCATCAGATGAGAATAGGCATGTGTCTGCTGCAGTTTTAATGTGAGTGGATATATTATACAAGCCCTTTATAGACACCTGAAGAAAGGGTGAGAAAAACAATGGGAAGAGGTAAAAACACAGGTTCATTTTAGCTTCTGGTTGGGTGACTACATCCACCTACCTTCAGTCCTTTTTCTCCATCTAACCTTCCATCTAAAGTGTTTTCCAACAGCGACTTGAGTTATCTGAAGTGTTACGGAGCCCTGTGAGCGAGGCCATAGTGGTAGTGGTGTATTAAAGCCGTGTTGGTTTTGAGAGAGGCCTTAGCGCAATGCTGTAGTGGTGACGGTTGTGTTAATAAACACATGGCTGGGCGAGAGACTACAAGAGGCTTTTATAATGGCCTTTTGCTTTACATCTATACGGTAATGGAGTAATGTACCACTACTACCAGATACACTCACTCTCTCTGACTCGAGAGTTTTGAATTTTAATGAAGCCCGAAAGCTCTTAGAGAGGCGTTCGAGCAGCCATTATGTCATTAATGCAATGATCAGAACAAGAGAACTGCTTCTTTTGTGTGTGTGTGTGTGTGTGTGTGTGTGTGTATATATATATATAGCAGCAATTGAGATCGCTTCTCTTCCTTTAAATGTATAAAAAGTGGATTCAGAATTCAAACACGTGTCGCCGGTCACCTTTGTGAAAGATGCAATTTTGTTTATTTTCCTTTCAGCCTGAGCATTTTATCCTATTTAACATGGGTTAGTCACATTCTAAATTCATAAAGACAAAAAGACAAATGTATTACCTGTGGAATAATGTACTGTAGAAATGTGCACACCATAATGAGACTTTAGTGGAAGTAGAGTACTTTTAAATTCTACATCTAGGCCTGCTTCCTCATTGCTGTCGAATGCTTTTTCTAGAATGCCAGAAAATGATTCCAACACACTTACAAGAAAACTATCCAAATTTGGTTCCCTGGGATCTAAACATCGGTACAGGTGAGAGAACCTCGACTCTTTATTCCCTTCAAATGTAGTTAGCTCTGTTTGAAAAGTATTGTAGAAACTGTATAGAATATAATGCATTTCTATAATCTGTCAAATGGAACTCCACACATTTTGTTCGGCAAAGCGGGGTGTAGGTAAATCCTAGAGAACTTCTCCCAGCATGCATTCATTCTAGAATCCACAACCTCATGAATAATGGAGACTGTTTTAGTAGAGGAGCTAAAGGGGGATACAGTGTTCAACAGACAGAGAGACTGTGTGTGTGACACCACAGACAAGTTGAAGACCTGAATAATTCAGAGATCACACAACATCCATCTCTCCTTTGTCTGCATTCGGTTGTCTACTTCCTGTATCTACTCAGAGACGACTGCCACTCTGTACACCAGTTGCAATATTTATTACATGATCTACAACTGACCTCTGCTAGGTTTAAGGTCACTTCAGTCACAACCGTGGCTGTGTTTTCTATGTTCATGTTGCTCTTCACCACCTCGTTGCTGCATCAGACTGTGTAACAGTGTGCCTGACAAAAGGGTTTGACATATGAAAAGGCCAAGACCAGATCATCTCTGTCTCACATAACTTGACAGGCCAGGAACATCTTCCCCTAAAACCACGAAAAGACAAGATGGACTAAACAACTGTGTGTGTGTCTCTCTCTTTCCCTACAGTGGTAAGACAGCTATGCAGATGGGCAGGGATCCGTCTATCAGTCTGCCCCGGCCAGACCTGCAGGTGGTCAGGACCCGCAGCAAGACCTACCCCAAGAGACCACCACCGACCACAGGTCAGCTGGATATGCAGCATACCTTGAGCATACACATCATCTACAGACACACTGCACAACACCTAACAAGCACAATGTCACTACGACAAGGGTGACGTATCAATGGTAACTAATGCCACACATCATTTATAGCCACAAAAACATTACCCCTCCTCTCTTCTGACACACAGTAGAACCTCTCAGGTTCCTAATGACAGTTTCTCTTATGTCGGGTGTAAAGCAGCTTAGTTGAGTCTCAGTCCCAGTAAGTTTAGTATTCACTTCCTCCTCCTGTTCCCCCACCAGGAACAACACAGGGCTTCAATTAGCTAATTATATTATATTCACTTCAGCAGTTCACACAGACAGACGCACAGTATGTTGGCATAGCGTGCTTGACTTAGCATTGTTGTTTTCACTGTGTGCAGTGGAAGAGTAATCTCTCTGACACATTCAGTGTTTGAATTCTCTATAATTACAACTGCAGGGCTCAGAAATAGACAAAGCTGTGTATAATATATTCGTAGGAAGGCTACCATGCCACACGTAGTTACGGACGGAGAATGTTCTCGTATTGAAACAATGGAAAGAGAGAGGCAAATTGGGTCAGTATTCAATGTTACTGAACATCTCTTTTCCTTATAGGACTGAACAATGGGAATCGGTCAAACACAAAGACAGAGAATTCGGAAAAAGAAGGAACGGCTAAGATGACAGCACTGCCGTCTGTGAAGAGGTATCAGACACGAGCAAGACATGTAGAAAATAGTGTATGAACGAGAGAGGCAGTAGGTTTGGACCAACTGGAGAACGGGATATGAAACAGATGGAAAGAGAAGTTGAGGGGGGGATTGAGAATGCTTCTCCAGTATAAAGTGACAGCTCTTCATAAAAATGCTTAGCCCAGACAAAATACTTTGTTGACCCGTTTGTTTATCTTCAGCGCCAAAGTGACCAAGGCGGAAAATGGTGGTCCAGAGGAACAGCGAGGGAAGCCCAATGCACCGTGGGATGAGAACGCCCCACAAAGGTACAGTACTGTCTGATTGGAGCCCGTGCTCTGTGATGGATCGGTCTGGCCTAATATGTTTCAATTACACTGTTGTCTTAAAGACTAATCCTCCCTAATACAGTCTGTGTTACGTACAGTATTTCTATTTAGTGGATTAAGCACAAACCTCCTCCGTTGACAACAACGGCAGAACAGAACAAAGCCCTTCAGTAGTGAAGGAGGCTAAACATAGTACACACCAACTGATTCATGAAATGCACTACTGGAAGAAGTGTGTGAGAGCCCAGTGACGAGACACATTTTTCATATATATATATGAAAAAAAAAAATATATATATATATATATATATATTATATATATGAAAAATGTATATATATGAAAAATGTGTATATATATATATATGAAAAATGTGTATATATATATATATATATACACACACACACTGCTCAAAAAAATGAAAGGGAACACTTAAACATAATGTAAATCCAAGTCAATCACACTTCTGTGAAATCAAACTGTCCACTTAGGAAGCAACACGGATTGACAATACATTTCACATGCTGTTGGGCAAATGGAATAGACAACAGTTGGAATTTATAGGCAATTAGCAAGACACCCCCAATAAAGGAGTGGTTCTGCAGGTGGTGACCACAGACCACTTCTCAGTTCCTATGCTTCCTGGCTGATGTTTTGGTCACTTTTGAATGCTGGCGGTGCTTTCACTCTAGTGGTAGCATGAGACGGAGTCTACAACCCACACAAGTGGCTCAGGTAGTGCAGCTCATCCAGGATGGCACATCAATGCGAGTGTCCAGAGCATGGAGGCGCTACCAGGAGACAGGCCAGTACATCAGGAGACGTGGAGGAGGCCGTAGGAGGGCAACAACCCAGAAGCAGGACTGCTATCTCCGCCTTTGTGCAATGAGGAGCATGAGGAGCACTGCCAGAGCCCTGCAAAATGACCTCCAGCAGGCCACAAATGTGCATGTGTCTGCTCAAACGGTCAGAAACAGACTCCATGAGGGTGGTATGAGGGCCCGACGTCCACAGGTGGGGGTTGTGCTTACAGCCCAACACCGTGCAGGATGTTTGGCATTTGCCAGAGAACACCAAGATTGGCAAATTCGCCACTGGCGCCCTGTGCTCTTCACAGATGAAAGCAGGTTCACACTGAGCACATGTGACAGAGTCTGGAGACACCGTGGAGAACGTTCTGCTGCCTGCAACATCCTCCAGCATGACCGGTTTGGCGGTGGGTCAGTCATGGTGTGGGGTGGCATTTCTTTGGGGGGCCGCACAGCCCTCCATGTGCTCGCCAGAGGTAGCCTGACTGCCATTAGGTACTGAGATGAGATCCTCAGACCCCTTGTGAGACCATATGCTGGTGCGGTTGGCCCTGGGTTCCTCCTAATGCAAGACAATGCTAGACCTCATGTGGCTGGAGTGTGTCAGCAATTCCTGCAAGAGGAAGGCATTGATGTTATGGACTGGCCCGCCCATTCTCCAGACCTGAATCCAATTGAGCACATCTGGGACATCATGTCTCGCTCCATCCACCAACGCCAGACTGTCCAGGAGTTGGCGCATGCTTTAGTCCAGGTTTGGGAGGAGATCCCTCAGGAGACCATCCGCCACCTCATCAGGAGCATGTCCAGGCATTGTAGGGAGGTCATACAGGCACGTGAAGGCCACACACACTACGGAGCCTCATTTTGACTTGTTTTAAGGACATTGCATCAAAGTTGGATCAGCCTGTAGTGTGGTTTTCCACTTTAATTTTGAGTGTGACTACAAATCCAGACCTCCATGGGTTGATAAATTTGATTTCCATTGATCATTTGTGTGTGATTTTGTTGTCAGCACATTCAACTATGTAAAGAAACAAGTATTTAATAAGAATATTTCATTCATTCAGATCTAGGATGTGTTATTTTAGTGTTCCCTTTATTTTTTTGAGCAGTGTATACATCTCATCCAGTTCACAGTATAACCTGGTCCCAGATCGGTTCCCTGCTGTCTTGCCAAAAGCTATAGTCATTGTCATGGGCCAAACAATGACCATAGGAGTTGGCAAGACGGCACAAGCAGATCTGGGACCAGGCTATTACAATGAAGTATTATCTAGGGCCATTTGCATTTCAATAAGCTGGTTTCAACATGATTGAATCTACGTATTGATTTGTGCTCCCTTGGTACGGGCTGTGTGTATGCATGCGTTTGTTCCAGCATGCATGCTTGCGTAACTGTGTGTCGGAGGGGCCTTATCTGAAGCTAATGAATGCAGACAAGGTGTGTGTGTGTGTGTGTGTGTGCCTGGGGTCACTTAGCAGCAGCCAGTGTTGCGCCCTGCTACCCTCGGCATTTAGCTTTGTCGTCATCATCCTGGCACATCTGTGGCTAGGTGGACAAGAATGTTATTGTTGTTTGCATAGGTAGGATGTCTTCATTCACACTAAAGACAGTACTGTGTAGGTCGTTTTGTTTGGCAACAGACCACAAGTTAGTTTCATCATACGGCTCAATGTATGTTCAGTAGGATCGACAGCTAGCTGCCTTGTTTTTCTCCCCAGTGGACTGTACAACACGGCCAACGAGCGAACAAAGTCGCCTAAATTCCCCACGGCACGTGGACGCACCCCGTCAGGGGGCAGCGAGAACGAGCCGTCCCAGAACAGACGCAGGTGTGTACTCCTCACCTTTGTCCTTTTCACCTGTCAACCTATCTCAACTCTCCTCCCAATACCTTAGCTGACACTGGTAAGACCTGTCCATAAATTGTCCAGGTGTCCCCTTCACCTAGGGCTAGATTCTATCAGTAAAATGTTCACAATGCTGTTTTGTCAGTGTTGGAGATGAAACTGCGTTAGCGCTGTCAAATCCACAAACGGCTCCTTCTGTAAGCCATTGGATGCAATGAAACCACCCAAATTTAGAATCCGACAAATCCCATGCAACCGCGTTACAAGTTCAAACACTCAAATAGGCGGCGGTCTATTGTCTACACCTCGATTAGACTAAGATCTAAGTAACATTAATTTTAAAAATCTCAGTTTAAGAGATTTTTTTCCATTTTTTTTTCAATCGTCTCAATCCGCCGCATCCTCCTGACATCCTTCCGCATCTGCCTTTTGGAAGCTACAGCGGTGTTTGTCAGACCAGGGGACATCCAAAAAGTCATTAATTTGAAAAATCCCAAAAACCTTTCCTTCAAAACCTCATTCATTATGTTCCTTTTGTCTTTTAATGGCTTTTTAAAAATCATTTATGAATGTTATTAAATGCATATGTTTAATGTTTTATTTTAATATTTTGTTCATTTTGTTTATTATATTTTTTTGTGTTTAATTTTTAAACATCCTTTTTTTTACCCCCAATTTCATGGTGTGCAATTGGTATTTACAGTCTTGTCTCATTGCTGCAACTCCCGTACAGACTCGGGAGAGGTGAAGGTTGAGAGCCGTGTGTCCTCCGAAACACAACCCAACCAAGCCGAACTGCTTCTTGCCACAATGCCCACTTAACCCGGAAGCCAGCCGCACCAATGCGTCGGAGGAAACACCGTACACCTGGCGACCGTGTCACCACAGGAGTCGCTAGTGCGCGATGGGATAAGGACATCCCTGCCGGCCAAACCCTCCCCTAACTCGGACGGCGCTGGGCCAATGGTGCGCCGCTCCATGAGTCTCCCGGTCGCGGCCGGCTGCGACAGAGGCTGGACTCGAACCCCGAATCTCTATGCAGTGCTTTAGACCACTGCGCCTATTCAATGTGTTTCTATGGGCTATAGTAAAGGTCAAATTCAATCTTTTTTTAAATATACACTACCATTCAAAAGTTTGTCCTTGTTTTCCATGAAAGCATATAATAATATAATACATGAAATGCAAAGGAATAGGAAATACAGTCAAGACATTGACAAGTTTATAAATAACGATTTTTAATTGAAATAATAATTGTCAAATTCAAACTTCGCTTTCGTCAAAGAATCCTCCATTTGCAACAATTATAGCCTTGCAGACCTTTGGCATTGTAGTTGTCAATTTGTTGAGGTAATCTGAAGAGATTTCACCCCATGCTTCCTGAAGCACCTCCCACAAGTTGTTTTGGCTTGATGGGCACTTCTTACGTACCATACGGTCAAGCTGCTCCCACAACAGCTCAATAGGGTTGAGATCCGGTGACTGTGCTGGCCACTCCACTATAGACAGAATACCAGCTGACTGCTTCTTCCCTAAATAGTTATTGCATAGTTTGGAGCTGTGCTTTGGGTCATTGTCCTGTTGTAGTAGGAAATTGGCTCCAATTAAGCGCCGTCCACAGGGTATGGCATGGCGTTGCAAAATGGAGTGATAGCCTTCCTACTTTAAGATCCCTTTTTACCCTGTAGAAATCTCCCACTTTACCACCACCAAAGCACCCCCAGACCATCACACATCACAAACTTAGATTCATCTGATTCATCTGTCCATAACACTTTTTTCCAATCTTCCTCTGTCCAGTATCTATGCCCATCTTAATATTTTATTTTTCTTGGCCAGTCTGAGATATGGCTTTTTCTTTGCATCTCTGCCTAGAAGGCCAGCATCCCGGAGTCGCGCCTTCACTGTTGACGTTGAGACTGGTGTTTTGCGGGTAGTATTTAATGAAGCTGCCAGTTGAGGACTTGTGAAGCGTCTGTTTCTAGCCAAGAACATTTCACCTGTCAACCAAAGTAACTGACAGTTATATGGGCCATCAATAGCCTTACTAGGTGTGTCCAGGTAGGTGTGCCTGTTGCAGGTAGAAAGTGAACCTCCTGTAGTGACAAGAGGGGAGAATACATCCACTGCTGTTGCTCCTTCAGTCATTTCCCTGTTGACAAGTACATTCATAGATGTAGACAGATATTTCATTGGTTGTATAAATGTGATGCATCCGTTTGGCGTTCCCACTCACTACCAAATATGGTAGTGAGAGGAAGCCTAGTGGCTAGCAGTGGGAGAAGATTGATTTTGGCAGACGTTCTGCAAATTCTCATTGATGAAGCATTTGATCTGAATACAGTTCTGTTCTTAAAACTATAGGGTGAAGTTTGAAAAAAATTGTGTTGTTTAGAAGGAGTGCAAAGGCGAATTTAGGTATTGCACATGTGCAGTGCACAGAGTTGGTGTTCCCGAACCGAAACATGCAAATATTTGCTAGAACGCGCCAATAGGATCTCGCTAGCTTGTGCTTGGCTCTGCCCACTATGACTCATTTGTTCCCATTGGAAATGACAGACTGTGGTCCGTCTTGGGTTAGTTATAAAAATCTTTGCTACATCTATGGGGTAATGTTGCCTTCTAGTGGTGTCATGTGGAACTGTCCGATTGCGTTACGCACAATATTGTGTGTATGTGTATAACGTAACATTTTAACCTTGTTGTAGCTCTTAAAATTGTTCCTATACGAGCAGTTCATTACAAAAAAAGATTGTGAAGACATTGTTTAAATTGCCTTGTAAATGCGACAATACTGTATGGAAGCTACTGAAAGGGCGTAGTAGTATGTTTGTACTAGGCCATTGTAGTAATCAAATGTAATTTGATTCATAAAGGTTAGTCTGGTCTGTTGTGCGGCAGAGATGCAGAGTTTCTGGGTATAAACAGTGAATCAGGTTGCCCCGAGGGTGCGATGGAGTCGTCCCTTTGAATAAAATGGATACTGATGGATAGATGCTCTCTGAATGTTTATGATTGATTGTTAAAACATTTTAAACTCATAAAACCTCTCTTTTAATAGTATTTTGTAAGATGACAAGTGACATTCCTCCGATGTCTTATAGTAAAAACATGAGTGACAATAATATAAAATGATCGTGACACTTCTGTGATCTGGTCCCTCAGGAAAGGCCAGGCCAGTGATCCAACAGCTCCCCAGCAGCAGAGCAAACAGCAGAGGAGAAGGTAGAGTTAACGTACCGAACTAAATAGTACATTCTTAAAATTCTCTCTGTCCTGTCTTCAACTAAAAAAAAAAAAAGGGCCACATCTTTACGTACACATTGACTTGATGAGTGGAAACCCAGTGACCGGCCCACGTGGTCGTTGACGTGCTGTATGTTGATGTCCACCATCCCAGTTGTACACAGACAACGGTTTACTCATTGTGTGGTTCCCGTTTGTCAGTAGTTACATTAGTCCGGGAGTCATTCCTGTAACAGTAAGCGTCAACCCCTCTCACTCTTCGCCCTCTCCCGCGCACTTTTGTCCTCTATCCCTGAAAAGGTCACGCACAAACAACATTCCGTCTCATTCTCTCTCTCTCCTCGTCAACCTTTGAACCCCGTTTTATTCACCCCTCCCACCTGCAGGTCACGTTCCCGTGGCAACACCAGTAGTGGCAGCGAGTCTGAGAACTCCACCCGGGATCATCGTAAAAAGAGGAACCGGTGAGTGATGTCACTCTGCTTCCTACAAGTAGACATTACATATTCAAAGCTCTATAGTAAACTACTACTACTTCACCCTCTTATGTTGTCTTGGGAGCAATTCCACCATGGGCTTAGGAAAATAGTTGTACGTGTCTGTCGTGGACGTTGTAAATGGAAGAGATAAATTATCAGGCTGCTATTGTTGTCTGAATAATACCATATCTTATTGAACAGCTATATCATATTGTAGGCCCACAATGGGCCCCCTCACCGGGTCATACCTCAGACCCTCTAAATATCGGAGCGCGTGATGCAGCAAAACGAAAGAGTATATTTCATGGAAACCTGTTGTGACAGTGAAAATGGGGATATATGTCATGTATCGGTTGGCGAGGTCCCTGAGGGTAGTGTTAGATGGATCATGTGTCATAGTAGTTGCAAGTTGCAGCCGTACTGTCACCTCTGTGTTTGCCTGTGCAGATGGAATGAGGTTTTAGTGCATCTTCAGGTCTATCGTGTAGCTGGTATTGATTATGATTGTATTATAACTTATCTTCCAGGTCTCGTCAAGAGAATGAGATGGTGGACTCTGGTCCTCAGTGGGAAGCTGTGCTCCGCCGTCAGAAGGAGAGGTCTCAGAACGACCCAAACCACCGCCGCTCACGACACCGCTCTCGATCGTAAGTTACGCCACACACACACGGGGCGGCAGGGTAGCCTCGTGGTTAGAGCGCTGGACTAGTAACCGAAAGGTTGCAAGAATGGCTCCCCGAGCTGACAAGGTAAAAATCTGTTGTTTTGCCCCTGAACAAGGCAGTTAACCCACTGTTCCTAGGCCGTCATTGAAAATAAGAATTTGTTCTTAACTGACTTGCCTAGTTAAATAAACCTAAAATATATATTTTTTTTAAAGCACACACAAACCCTCCTTCCCTGTCCTCCCTGCTCCAGAGACCCCCACCTCAGACCCGACCTGGGGAAATGATTTAAGCGCTTAAATACAACATTATTGGGTACCGCCTCAATTCCAAGACAGAGAATAATGTCCATTCATTTCAATACAACCTCCCTGTCAGATGGTCTTTAGAAATAACCCTTCAACTGTTAACCCCTGTAATTCTGTGACGTCCTCCAGGCGGAGTCCAGACGTGCAGGCTAAGGAACAACTGTGGAAACACATCCAGTAAGTCCCATGACTCCAGTTATGAGATTCAACAGTGGTCTTTTAGCAACGGGCCTTTTCATCGTGCGTTATGGAAAGTGAAACGTGTGACACTGTACTAACTTGACTAAGCATTCATGAACTATTTATATAAAGTGTATACTACTGAAAAAAAGGTGTACAGCCTTCAAAAAGGCTGTTGACACAGCAATGTCTGTTGGGGTTATGGGAAGAGAGATATAACGTGCCCTTGGTGGTCTCGTCCCTCTAGGAAGGAGCTGGTGGACCCAGCGCCAGACCTCACAGAGGATCAGCTGAAGGAGATCCCCTACAAGAAAGTGGAGTGAGTAACTGCTCTTCCCTTCATCATTAGATAGATAAGGATGAAAAAAATGGCCTAAAGGACAAATCACAGAATTGATCACGCGGAGTCGATATGTTGGGGGTAGGGTGTCTTGATCTGCACTTGGATAAGAAAAGAAGAGATCCAAAGCTCGGCTCATGCCTGAATTATTGAATCGTTGCTTCATCGTCGTCCACCCTGTAGAGATGCATTGTGCTCCAGACAGACCCCTATCTCACCGCCTCTGAAGTTGATGGATTCAGTAGAGAGAGGCCTTATCCCTAAGGCTGAATAAGAGGTACACATGAGATGAAGGGAATGATTTTATGTTCATCCCGTTCCTTCCAGAACCCAAGGAGACCCAATAAAAATCCGGCACTCTCATTCTCCCCGGAGCTTCCGTCAGTACCGGCGCTCCCAGTGCTCCGAAGGGGAGCGATCCGTGCTCTCGGAGGTCAAGTGAGTCTAAACTGGTCTCAGGCCAGATCGTATGGTTTTTCACTGTGCAGAGTCTTAGAAATGCATCTCGGGTGGGATTCAATCCGAAGCGCGTTATTGAGGGCTGCCTATAATGCGCCTTTGAAAGGCCGACGTTCGTGGAGGTCGCATTCGCGGTAAACGCTGCAAGTGACTGTCCAATTGGAAGTGACCTTTTCAAAAATGTCTAGCGTGCCGCAACGCGCCTCGAATTGAATCTCGGGCTCGACCCCTAGTTTATTTATTGTGCTGATGGTTCTTTCCTGTATTGTTCAGCACCTTTAGACACGATAGTGGGAGTGACGGTACGCTTTATAAGTAATAGGCACTGTATCGTGTGATTCAATTTTGATCCTGTTTATGTCTTCCAAGATCTAACACATCCCTCTGCCCACTCCACAGCGCCCGGACAGATCTTGTGCCCCCATTACCAGTGACACGAACAGCAGACATCCCAGGTTCCAGCTCCACCCCCGCTCAGGTCAGTGCCACACGTACTACCTCTGACAAAGGCTGTGAGGCAGGATTTTTTTTAGAAATGAATAGAAGTTATACTTTGCATAGTTGATCGCTTTCTTTCCTTTGAATGACAGCGCTACATGTCTAAAGTACAATACTAGATGTTATTACCAGAACCCCCAGGCAGTTGATTCATCTCCCAGCACTGATAATCGGTGTGTTTGTTGTGCGTTTTCCAGAAGAAGCACGGATCCAAAGACACCCTGCTCTCAGAGATCATAGAGCATGATGTGAAGAGCAGCGCTATGGTGGTGAAGACTGTCCACTCTCCCAGGACCAAGGTTGAGACGTGACCTGACCAAAACACAACCCCCACCGCAGAAACAATGCCACAATCTCCCAACACAAAACGTCAAGACCACCCTGATTTCTTGAAAGAAAAAAATAACTTGTGAAATACAATGGAGGGAGCTGTGTAGAGTACAAAGGCTGTACAGTGCACCAGTGACAAGCCCCACCTTGAAATAATCCTGTGTGTGTCTATGTACGGTAACGTTATGTGTTAGATAATGCATGGGCAAAAATGGCACTGGTCTTTGTGCCAGAATGCTGCTGTCTTTTGGAACACACCACACTGGGAACCCTGTACAGTATCTTCACATCATTTATACGAGCGCATTTCCGGCTTAAGTCCCTGTTGAGTAATCCTGGTCTCAGATCTGTTTGTGCTGTATAGCCAACTCCACAACTACCATAGACTATACAGCACAAACAGATCTGAGATCTGGCTACTCCTGAGTGGGGGGGGGATATACTATATCACAGTTGGTCTGTGTCTACAGCAGGTCATGGTCACCTGTTCATGCACGTAGCAACAACAGCTGATAATTAAGCGGCAAAAACCTTTTCAGTTATTTTAAACTCGGATAAGTGTTCTATAATTAAAAACACATTTTTTTCAGTTATTTTAACACTGATAAGAGTTCTACAATAAAACAGAATTTCAGATGTTTTTCTTGAATTGATTTCAGTCCAATGCTCACATGAAGGCTGAGGATGAGACTATGAATTGCGTAGCGAACACTGCACAGTGAGGTCCGA
This sequence comes from Oncorhynchus tshawytscha, assembly GCF_018296145.1. Lineage (NCBI taxonomy): Eukaryota > Metazoa > Chordata > Actinopteri > Salmoniformes > Salmonidae > Oncorhynchus > Oncorhynchus tshawytscha. The sequence continues at coordinate 1,733,211 of NC_056448.1, read as the reverse complement.
CTGAGATCAATCATGGTCTCCTAATGCATTTGCCTCCGATTTGGTTTGCGTTATTATTATACAACACAGTATTAAAACAGTGTTTCACTCATACATGTTGAGCTCCATATGGACACTGAGTGTGCGTCTGAAATGGCACCCTATTCCAGATATAGTGCACTACTTTTGACCAGACCCTTATGGGCCCTGGTAAAACAATGATTTACTATAGGGGATAGGGTGCCATTTCAGATGCAGACTGGGTTATTGTATTGTCAAGTCAGGTGTGTTTACTGTAAGTATTCTCTACTGTAGGAACCTTTGATCCTGGACCCCATTTTGTTTTGCTCATGAGTACTGAATAACTGTTTTGCATATCTCTGCTGTTTTAAGGTTAACTGTCACTTAGAACTGTGTAGCTACACTGTCCAGTTGTTAAACTGTCACTTAGAACTGTGTAGCTACACTGTCCAGTTGTTAAACTGTCACTTAGAACTGTGTAGCTACACTGTCCAGTTGTTAAACTGTCACTTAGAACTGTGTAGCTACACTGTCCAGTTGTTAAACTGTCACTTAGAACTGTGTAGCTACACTGTCCAGTTGTTAAACTGTCACTTAGAACTGTGTAGCTACACTGTCCAGTTGTTAAACTGTCACTTAGAACTGTGTAGCTACACTGTCCAGTTGTTAAACTGTCACTTAGAACTGTGTAGCTACACTGTCCAGTTGTTAAACTGTCACTTAGAACTGTGTAGCTACACTGTCCAGTTGTTAAACTGTCACTTAGAACTGTGTAGCTACACTGTCCAGTTGTTAAACTGTCACTTAGAACTGTGTAGCTACACTGTCCAGTTGTTAAACTGTCACTTAGAACTGTGTAGCTACACTGTCCAGTTGTTAAACTGTCACTTAGAACTGTGTAGCTACACTGTCCAGTTGTTAAACTGTCACTTAGAACTGTGTAGCTACACTGTCCAGTTGTTAAACTGTCACTTAGAACTGTGTTGTTAAACTGTCCAGTTGTTAAACTGTCACTTAGAACTGTGTAGCTACACTGTCCAGTTGTTAAACTGTCACTTAGAACTGTGTAGCTACACTGTCCAGTTGTTAAACTGTCACTTAGAACTGTGTAGCTACACTGTCCAGTTGTTAAACTGGAATTTCAGTCCTTTTCAATAAATGCATTCAATATGTCTCAAACATCATTCTGTGTTTCCTGCTATTGTCAAACGCTCTGGAGGGGTGGTCCATGAGCTCCAATCTACCTTTTCTACTTGGGACATCCGCTACGGACTCTGGTTTGGTTTGATTTTGTATCGTTTCGATGGTTAACCTGTCACCGCCAGAGGGAGCTGTATGACCACGATTTGCTCTGGAATGGTTGACTGTTGTAAGACTACTTGAAGACTGTAAAACTCGAGAGCAAGATGATCCTGAGTAACATGATAACGCGTTGATAATGGACTGCATCTGTTTCTTGCTTTGTCCTTCTACGCTTTTCAGAAGGTCACTTAGCCTTTTCTTGACCTATCAGGTCACACTGACTGCCATGTCTTTGTTCACCTATCCCAAGTGTGCCGTTTGGTTCTTTAAATCTTTATATATTTTTTTAAGCCATGTTCTTTGTTCAGGCAGCTAGATGCAGTAGTTTAGCACCTGCTGCAGCAGGGGTAAGCAGCTAGATGCAGTAGTTTAGCAGCTGCTGCAGCAGGGTAGGCAGCTAGATGCAGTAGTTTAGCACCTGCTGCAGCAGGGGTAAGCAGCTAGATGCAGTAGTTTAGCACTGGTACAGCAGGGGTAGGCAGCTAGATGCAGTAGTTTAGCAGCTGGTACAGCAGGGGTAGGCAGCTAGATGCAGCAGGGGCTGCAGGCAGCTAGATGCAGTAGTTTAGCAGCTGCTGCAGCAGGGGTAAGCAGCTAGATGCAGTAGTTTAGCAGGGGTAAGCAGCTAGATGCAGTAGTTTAGCAGCTGGTACAGCAGGGGTAAGCAGCTAGATGCAGTAGTTTAGCAGCTGGTGCAGCAGGGGTAAGCAGCTAGATGCAGTAGTTTAGCAGCTGCTGCAGCAGGGGTAAGCAGCTAGATGCAGTAGTTTAGCAGCTGCTGCAGCAGGGGTAGGCAGCTAGATGCAGTAGTTTAGCAGCTGGTGCAGCAGGGGTAGGCAGCTAGATGCAGTAGTTTAGCAGCTGGTACAGCAGGGGTAGGCAGCTAGATGCAGTAGTTTAGCAGCTGGTACAGCAGGGGTAGGCAGCTAGATGCAGTAGTTTAGCAGCTGGTACAGCAGGGGTAGGCAGCTAGATGCAGCAGGGGTAGGCAGCTAGATGCAGTAGTTTAGCAGCTGCTGCAGCAGGGGTAAGCAGCTAGATGCAGTAGTTTAGCAGCTGGTACAGCAGGGGTAAGCAGCTAGATGCAGTAGTTTAGCAGCTGGTACAGCAGGGGTAGGCAGCTAGATGCAGTAGTTTAGCAGCTGGTACAGCAGGGGTAAGCAGCTAGATGCAGTAGTTTAGCAGCTGCTGCAGCAGGGGTAAGCAGCTAGATGCAGTAGTTTAGCAGCTGCTGCAGCAGGGGTAGGCAGCTAGATGCAGTAGTTTAGCAGCTGCTGCAGCAGGGGTAAGCAGCTAGATGCAGTAGTTTAGCAGCTGCTGCAGCAGGGGTAAGCAGCTAGATGCAGTAGTTTAGCAGCTGCTACAGCAGGGGTAAGCAGCTAGATGCAGTAGTTTAGCAGCTGCTACAGCAGGGGTATGCAGCTAGATGCAGTAGTTTAGCAGCTGCTGCAGCAGAGGTAGGCAGCTAGATGCAGCAGGGGTAGGCAGCTAGATGCAGTAGTTTAGCAGCTGCTGCAGCAGGGGTAGGCAGCTAAATTCAGTAGTTTAGCAGCTGCTACAGCAGGGGTAGGCAGCTAGATGCAGCAGTGCATTCCTGGTGATTTTACAACCCCCACCCCATTTTTTATTTATTTTAATTACTCAACTTGTGTCAAATCTGACCTGCCTATTGCCAATCCCTGTGCTACAGTATATTCCTACGCCTTCTACCACACTGCTGTTGGATGGAGAAGCAGTCCCTAATCTAAGTCAATAGTTTGAAAACAGGCTTGTCTATGAAAAAGAGAAATGTAAAGGGATGACTGCTTAAAAATGTGTTATTATGATGGTCAATTAATCCTTAAGAGTCTCTTCACGCAAGTAACAAACTCCCCATCAAAATCCATCAGTTTAAGCTAGATATCTTGAATGGGCTGCGTCTCAGTCCACCACATCCGCCTACAGTGTATATCAACCATTCGCATCTGTGGTGGAAGGTGGCCGAGCTACAGCGGTGTTTGTCAGACCATGAGACAATTTGTCTTCTCATGAAAACCTCAGTAGCGTCCCAACGGTTTGGTATGCACCCCCTCAAAGGCTTAGACTTTTAGAGGTCAATAATGAATGCTGCCAATAATTCTATACACACCCATATGAAATAGGCCAACAGCAACAACAGCTACTAAATTTTACAGCGAGCAAACTGCTCAGCGATTTGATTTGTCACTGAGTGTGTTGACGGCTGCGTGATGAATGGCAAGGCGTCTGAGCTCCGGTTGTATCCCGACTTCAACTCAACTGAATGACTCAAGACTTTGTCCTGGGAATCATGATATGATTCTGCCAGCATTCTTCCATTCATAGACTTCAGTGATCTGATATAGCCTCCCTGCCTTCCCTTCTATGGTCTGATGTGTAGCCTCTCACGTCTTCCATTAGATTCATTTCCACTTACCTGATATACCCTGCCACCCCATTCCTCTGACTCGTGTTATCTCCTCACATCTGCACTGGAGCCAGTAACGATTTTAAATGTGTTAAGTCACCATACCGGCAAGCCGTACCAAATGCACTCATTCACCTCTTTCAAGGAAAGGATATGAACAGGACCAGGTAGTAGAAGATTATACTATGAAACGAGAGTGACTGTAGGTGAAGGTGTCATAAGTTAGGCGAGACGGTTTATGTTTCCTTTACCTTTTTTTGTTTAGCCTTTTCACTAATGTACACATTCTTTTTGAGAATACAGATCATGTGTGTATTCATTTCTTCTTCCTCCATCATCATCATCATAGCATACCAAAATTATTCAACCAACCAATTACATTGGAATTATATCCATGTCTAATGCCCTGCAAACATCCTTTGCTCCCAGAGGACAACAGCCTGTAGCAATAGCACTCGACTTGCTATAAACAGGAAGTGGTAATGTCCCGCTTCTCTTCAATGCAGATTCAATGCTACAGGATTGTTTTGAGAATACTGATTGGAATATGTTTAAAGATTCATTCACCCATGAATCATCCATCCATTAGGAAAACTCTCAAAAGATTGAATGCTCAAAGCCGCATGCCCAGATGACATCCCTGGCCGTGTCCTCTAAGTGTAAGTTGACCAGCTGGCGGGCGTCTTCTCAGACAATTTCAACCTGTCCCCGTCCCAGTCTGTAGTCCCCATCTGATTCAAGGAGACCACCATCGTCCGTGAGCCCAAGAAAGTGCTTCGAGAGGCTGGTCATGGCCCTCATCAAGGCCAGCATGCCAGGCACACTGGACCCCATCTAATTTGCCTACAGCTCGAACAGATCCACAGAAGATGCCATTTCCATCACTATTCACAGAGATGAGAACGCTGTTCATTGACTACAGCTCAGCATTCAACAATACCGTTCCCTCCAAGCTTGACATCAATCTCAGAGCCCTGGGTCTGGACACCACCCTCCACAACTAAATCCTGGACTTCCTTACCAGGCAGACCACAAGCTGTGAAGATTGGCAACAACACGTCCTCCACACTGACTCACACAAAAACAGGGGCCCCCCGGGGATGTGTCCTCAGCCCTCTGCTGTACTCCCCGTTAACCCACGTTTGCGTGGCTTTGCACGACACCAACACCATCGTCATGTTTGCTGAACGAAACCACGGTTGCAGGCCTGATAACCAACAGCGATGAGTCAGCCTATAGGGAGGAGTTAAGTGAACTGGCACTGTATTGCCAGGGACAACATCCTCTCCCTCAAATTCAGCTGAACAAAGGATTGTTGATTCAGGAAGCAGGAGGGAACATGCCGCGATCCACGTCAATGGGACTGCAGTAGAGAGTCAGCAGCCTACTGGACCCTATTCCAACTAAACGACTGAGAGCTACTTCCTGTGTTTGGCCCTCCTATGTTGAACATAATGAAAGGCTCCCTATACTCCGCATGTGTAGTAAACTCATTAAAAGTGGCAGTAATAAAGCCTCTACTGAAAAAGACAAACCTTTAAAAAAAACGGCATATATCAAAAAAGCCGTTTCTCAGCAACTCACTGCCTTCCTGAAAACAAATAAATGTATACGAAACGCTCCTGTCTGGTTTTAGACTCCATCACAGTACAGAGACTGTACTCGTGAAGATGGTAAAATGACCTTTTAGTGGCGTCAGACCAAGGCTCTGCAGCCGTCCTCCTAGACCTTAGTGCCACTTGACGCCATCAAATCACCACATTCTTTTGGAGAGAAACCCTAATGGGTCTAACAGCTCTTGCCTGATTTAGATCTCATCTGTCAGAAAGATAACAGTTTGTCTCTGTGGATGGTTTATCCTCTGACATTTACTCCTGACCTGTTGCACCCTCTACAACCACTGTGATTATTATTTGACCCGGCTGGTCATCTATGACCATCTTGAAGAACGATCTTAATGGCCATGTAGTCTTATAATCGCCACCGTTCTTCTACACCTGCACTGCCTGCTATTGGGGGTTTTAGGCTGGTTTCTGTATAAGCACTTTGTGACATATGCTGATGTAAAAAGGGATTTGTAAATACATTTGATTGACAGAGCAGTTTTAAGTTCTTGTGTCCACATCACCGAGGCCTGGTCATGGACCAACAACACCGTCATTATTGTCAAGAGGGCACGACAGGGTCTCTACATCCAAAGGCGTCTAAAGAAATTCGGCATGCAACTCCGGTACACTCCAAACACTACTGCTGCACCATCGAGAGAGTCCTGATCGGTTGCATTACGGCCTGATACGGGAATTTCTACGTCCACGACCACAAGGTCCTCCAACGAGTGGTGAAGATGGACCAGTACATCACTGGGACCGTGCTCCCACTACTCAAAACGGTGCCTCAGGAAGGCCCACAGCATCATCAAGAACCCCACACACACACCACAGCCACGAGCTGTTCACTCCCTTACCGTCGTGCAGATGGTATCGGAGCATGAGGTCTGATACTAACAGGCTCAGAGACCGTTTCTATCTACAAGCCATTAGACTGCTGAACACTTGAACTGGACTGACCACCTGCATCTTAGCACACATCACTCACTAGTGTGCACGCACACACCCCACACAGACATGCACACATCCTCACACACAGTATATACATTCATGCTACACACACACACACACATCACAACTGTTGCTACCGGACTCTTATTATGATTGCTAAATACTGCACAATTTAAAACACTTGCCCCCCCCCCCTTCCTGTATTATACTTATGCTAAAATGTTTATTTCATACTGGGCCATTTACCTTATGTTCTTATTGTTGTTGCATTGTCGAGAAGGAACCTGCAAGTAAACATTTTGTTGGATGGTGTGTATACCATGTGTATCCCATACATACGATTAATATAACTTGAGACTTCTTTCTAGTTTATGATAGACCTATCTATCCAGGCCAATCCTACATTGTTTTGGCTGTGTGCTTATGGTCGTTGTCCTGTTGTAAGGTGAACCTTCGCCCCAGTTTGAGGTCCTGAGCGCTCTGGAGCAGATTTTTATCAAGGATTTCTCTAAATACTTTGCTCTGTTAATCTTTCCCTTGATCTTGACTAGTCTCCCAGTCCCTGCCACTGAAAAACATCCCTACAGCAGTATGCTGCCACCACCATGCTTCACCGTAGGGATGGTGCCAAGTTTCCTCCAGATGTGAGGCTTGGCATTCAGGCCAAAGAGTCTTGGTTTCATCAAACCAGAGAATCTTGTTTCTGAGAGTCCTTTAGGTGTCTTTTGGCAAACTCCAAGTGGTCTGTTATGTGCCTTTTACTGAGGAGTGTCTTCCGTCTGGCCACTCTACCATAAAGGCCTGATTGGTGGAGTGCTGCAGAGATGGAAGAGCCTTCCGGAAGGACAACCATGGAGCTGGCCGGCCAGCAGCCAGCTCCAGGAAGAGCCTTGGTGGTTCCAAACTTCTTCCATTTAAGAATAATGGAGGCCACTGTGATCTTGGGGACCTTCAATGCTGCAGAATTTGATTGGTAACCTTCCCCAAATCTGTGCCTTCACACAATCCTGTCTCTAGACAGTTCCTTTGACCTCATGGCTTGGTTTTTGCTTTGACATGCACTGTCAACTGTGGGAACTTATATAGACAGGTGTGAGCCTTTCCGAATCATGTCCAATCAATTTAATTTACAACAGGTGGATTTCAATCAAGTTGTAGAAATCTCAAGGATGATCAAAGGCAAACAGGATGCACCTGAGCTCAATTTCGAGTCTCATAGCAAAGGGTCTGAATACTTGCGTAAATATAGTATGTTTAAAAAATTAATAATTATAAATGTGCAAACATTTCTAAAAACCTGTTTTCGCTTTGTCATCAAGTATTGTGTGTAAATTGATGAGGACAATTTTTTATTTAATCAATCTTCAAATAAGGCTGTAACGTAACACAATGTGGAAAAAGGGGAATCTACTTTCCGAATGCACTTTTCACTATATTAACCAATCAGGTTCATATAATCTCAGACATAAATTACAGCAGTTTAAGACCATCCATTGAACATACTATGTGCCAGTGAAACTGAATTACATGCACTTGGAAATGGTATAATTCTGCTGGAGGTGCATATGTTTTCATCTTGTGAAGGCTGTCTGAATTCTGGCAAAGAGTTCTTTTATCTCAGCAACAGATTCTCCCTTCTCACGGTTTTTGTGTTTGCTTCGAAATGTTGATACTGGGAACTGTTATCAGAAGAAACTGTGTAACCCAGCGTTTATAGCAGCTAGGAAATACAGTGCCATTAATCGGAAGGTTGGTTATCACTAGATTTGTTTTCTTACAAGATTAAGGGTATTGGGGGTATACCTTTCATAAGGTCTGGATGCCTATATGGAATACTGTACGAGTCTGTATGATAACATGCAGGGGAGATACTTATTTAGGCAATCCCTAGTTGCTGGGTCTACGCGGTCCTGGGGGTTGTCACTCTGGCCTTGGCCTAACACATCCTAAAGCTGAGTGGGGTGTATTGGGGTGCTACAGGGCCATGAACTCCTAGGGGCAGGACGGGGTGACCCAGCTATTTTCTGTGCAAGTCCAAATAGCTCTACAGTACTATTAGGCCCATGATATGAATTATATGGAGGGTGTACTGTTTCTGTGTGTTAATGTGTAGGTGTGTGTGTGTACTCATTCAACTTTTGTTTTCCAAACCTTTCCCTTGAGACAACAAAAGAAGAAGATGGGAAGGAAGTTGTGTTGGGGGGGAGAGAGTTGAGTTCTTGTCCAGACTGGTAGGGGTTGGGCGTGCAGGCGGTTTGGGCTAGCTGGGCGGTCTGGCTGAAATTTGATATAGAGGATGTCTTTATAAAGACAATCAAAAGTTATGTCTTTGTACTTTATTTGTAAGAGTTGTTCATTTGTTAGGCTGTGGGTTAAAAGTGCAACACAATATTGCTTATTGAATTATCATTGACCTAGTTCAGTCTTAAAAATAATTAATCATCTCTTACCTAGCTTGATGACTCTGGGCATTTTTGCTTACTTTGTTGTTTTAAATAGAGACAGTTAGAATGGCCATGGGTCAATTGCAGGAAATGTTTAAGATAACCTCAAAAATGGGAGGACCCCAAACCCCCCACCAAGTTATGTTCCCTCCACTTCTAAAACCAAAGTTCTGCCCGTGTATCAGTATCAATGCAATTTCAATGTACATTTCAATAAGAGTCGAAAAGAAACACAGTACAGTAGAAATACTCTCACGCTGCAAGTCAGGCCTAGTTTTTTTTTTTTGCCCTTTTTCCCCGGAATTTTGTTGTATCCAAATTGGTAGTTACAGTCTTGTCTCATCGCTGCAACTCCCCTATGGACTCGGGAGAGGTGAAGGTCGAGAGCCATGTGTCCTCCTAAACACAACCCTGCCAAGCCGCACTGCTTCTTGACACACTGCTCGCTTAACCCGGAAGCCAGCCGCACCAACATGGCAGAGGAAACACTGTCAAACTGATGACCAAAGTCAGCTTGCAGGCACCCGGCCCGCCACAAGGGGTCGCTAGAACACGATGAGACAAGGACATCCCTGTCAGCCAAACCCTCACCGAACACAGATGACCCTGGAGCAATTGTGTGCCGCCTCATGGTTCTCCCGGTCACGGCCGGCGGCTGTGACACAGCCTGGGATCAAATCCGAGGCTGTAGTGATGCCTCAGTACCGCAATGCAGTGCCTTAGACCACTGTGCCACTCTGGAGGCCTAGTCAGGCCTAATTTATGTAACTTCAATGGACATACAACTTCACCTTTATATTTTAAATTCTACATTTTGATGGGAGATCTAGTACAGTATCAGTAATTACTACATTACATAAATAAAAGCAGCAGTGTACGCAAAGTGTTACAGTAGACACCCTACCAACTAGGACTAAACACCTCCCTCTGCAACTGGATCCTGGACTTCCAGGTGTTAAGGGTAGGCATCAACACATCTGTCACCAGTGGCGATTTTAGCATGTAAATCTTGGTGGTGCAGGCCTGCAAAGTCACTACACAACACATTAATTGCACTATACCGGTGACAAACGTTGCCCACAAACTGTTAGGACCTACATAAAGCTGTCCCAACATCTTACCACTGCTACACCTGGCTATCAGTGGAGCCTTGTTTGGCAGCGAAACAGTTCTTTCAGCCTCATTTACTGCCTTTTAAAAAAAACATAGCTGATGTGGCTGACTTGCTAAACAAATGTGGTTTCTACTGACAATTGAAATGTACGAACTATGGCATAAGTGGACGACAAGCGGATAAGAGGCAATACAACATTTTGATTAAGACATTAATTGTCATTTGGGAATTTTGAAATGTACAGCGGCAAAATTCAGAACATAGGGCATTCTTACAGTGTTCTCCCAGTACACCAAGTCAGAACCATAGGATAAATAAAGGGGGCATATAAGCAGACAATGAAAGCTCTCCCAATTTTCGATGACTACATAGGCTACAAGTACACCACCAAGTCATATTAGTAGGCAAAATTAAGAGGGGTAAATAGACCAAATTATTAGGGTGAGGCAAATGGGCTACTAACAGCTTACTACACAACATACACTTAGTATTACTTTCTTAGATACAGTATACATATCTCCCTGGCATATTACATCATTTATGCAGCAGCATACAATACATTTTTGGACTCACCTTGTTGTGCTGTGCTGCTCACTTGAACAGGAAGGCGGTACTTTGAGGGCAAATTGTGTCATCAAAGTCTGGAATTCTCTGGATTTCATGGTGTTTTCAAAACAACTGGGAACTTGGAAAAAACAAGGTTGAATCATGATGACGTCATTGATCTTCAGGTCATAGCTCTAGAAAGAGACTGGATTTACAATTCCAGGTTTGATGACCGTTCAAAATGTATTTCCCCCAGTCAGCTTGTTTATTCCCGACTTCAGTGAGTGAGTTCAAGACAACTGGGAAGTCAAGTTAAGTTGTTTTGAGCGGGGCACAAATCATGCTTCATTGAGAGCATGGCTAACGTTGAATGTTGATTATTTTAAACTTGGAAAAGGGCCCCTTAACCCCAGATTTGGGACCTCACAATAGCAGGCTAGTGATTGCTTTGCAATGCTCGCAGTTAGCAATGGTCACGGATTCCTTCCAACCCCCTCGTTGTTGAATTTGCGATTTCCAACTTGTGTAATGTTTATGCCCAATGGCTGATGAGCACCGATACGTTTTCCCTTCTATATTTTCTCTTCATATGACAAGGATTAAAAAGGATTTGCCAGTAGATTGTCGACTTGATTCATGATGACTGCTAGCTAAGATTTTGAAAATATGATGTTGACATGATCAGTCCAAATCAAATATACTGTACATATGTGGTTTTCAACATAATTTAATCTATGGTCAATGACCTTGAGCCATCTTGGATCTGCACTTCTAATGTAACTATTGCAGCACCCAAGGGGGTAGAATTTACCCTGCCCATGAGTGACAGAACACTGAGCCAATCACGACGCAACGCTCCGTATTTTCTGCTGGCTTGCCCCACCACCACAGAAAGCACTGAGCTAGGCTGAAACATCTGCATTTTGGAGCTGCCTTACTCAAGAAAACAAAGAGACCATGTTTGTATGCGGCTTTATTAACTTAATGATCTATATATATATATATATATATATATTTTTTTTTACATTGTTTGCAAACAAATGTGACACGGATTAATGCCAAAATAACATGCAAGCCCCTATGGGCTCTGCCCCACCTGCCCTGAATGACGGGTCGCCACTGTCACGCTGATCCCAAACACTGGGGCCCCTCAGAGGTGCGTGCTTAGTCCCCTCCTGTACTCCCTGTTCACCCACGACTGCGTGGCCAAGCACACCTCCAACACCACCCTTAAGTTAGCTGATGAGACAATAGTGGTAGGCCTGATCACCGACAACGATGAGACAGCCTATAGGGAGGAGGTCAGAGACCTGGCAGTGTGGTGCCAGGACAACAGTGGTGCCAGGACAATGATCTCATGGACTATAAGATCATCAACGGGGCTGAAGTGGAGCGGGTCGAGAGTTTCAAGTTCCTTGGTGTCCACATCACCAACTAACCATAATGGTCCAAACACACCAAGGCAGTTGCGGGCATGACACCTATTCCACCTCAGGAGACTGAAAAGATTTGTCATGGGTCCCCAGAACCTCAAAAAGTTATACAGCTCCACCATCGAGATCATTCTGACTGGTTGCCTCACCGCTTGGTATGGCAACAGCTCGGCATCTGACCGCAAGGCGCTACAGAGGGTAGTGCGTACAGCCCAGTACATCACTGGGGCCAAGCTTCCTGACATCCAGGACTTATATACTAGGCAGTGTCAGAGGAAGGTCCAAGAAATTGCCAAAGACTCCAGCCACCCAAGTCACAGACTGTTCTCTCTACTACTGCACAGCAAGCAGTACCAGAGCGCCAAATCTATGACCAAAATGCTCATTAACTGCTTCTACCCCTAAGCCATAAGACTGCTGAACAATTAATCAAATTGCCACCCGGACAATTTACATTTGGGGGAGGGGGGGGGTCATTGTTTTTAACCCTGCTGCTACTCACTGTTGCACATTGTACCAGTACCCCCTGTATATACTTTTTATCGTTGTGTAATTTTCTTGTTACTTTAGTTTATTTAGTAAACATTTTCTTAACTCTATTTCTTGAACTGCATTGTAAGTAAGCATTTCACGGTAAGGTCTGCACCTCTTGCATTTCGGCGCATTTGACAAATACAATTGGATTTGAACTGACAGCCAACCAAAACCCCTCAAGGTCTCTTCCATATCAGATGCCTAAACAAATCCAGAGCTTATCATGAGAGGGCAGGGTCCCCTTTGACGAAATCTTCAGGCACATATAAACCTTTAGCACTAGAGGTTGTTGTGTCGTCAGTGCACAGACATCTTGTTACTGCAGGAGCATGTAATCATCGTCACCTATCGCAACAGATACTATAGGTCCAACTAACAGACAGGTCTACTCCAAGCCAATGGAAATGCATACTTAAGGGCCAGGATATGAACCCGGGTCTACCATGGGAGAAACCAACGTCTTGACCATTAGACCTAGAGGAATTTCCCTAATGGCCTGAGGGTCAACACCGACTTCGAAGTCGCAGGCGGCCATGAACGATTCATGTCACATACAGTGATTGACATTGATGGACAGCCAGAAGCAAGTAGCCGGACAGATCGGTACCTTCTGAAGTCATCTTATGTCACTCCTGAAGTGGAATACGGTCAACCATCTTAGCCAAAAATACTGCATACTCGCCTAGGCAATGTCTTTGTACAACATCAAATTTGAATAGAGGGATTTAACAAGATAAATCATATTTGGTTTCATGGCAGTTCTACAGCCTGCTTCTGAGGTATTTCCTGATCCTGTCCTTTTTGTATTGAATAACAGTAAGTGACTGAGATCATGTGTTGCCATAGACACTTATGCACTGTGATGCATAGCACTGAAACCCATTAGAAAGGAAACAGAAGCCTATAATTCCATTAAAAAGCTGAAAGGTCCTGGATCATTGATGTGATACTGTAGGTTAGGAAATGGACATGTCCTTTCCCCCCTGAGTGTGTGTGTGTCTGGAATGCATGTTTTTCCTTAGGAAGGCTTAAATGTTCTGGGTCTCGGGTAGCTAGCTAATGAAAGGATTCTATGAAAGAGCTGGTCCCAGACTCCAAATGGACCATAATTTCCCATGCTGCTGTTTAGCTAAGGAGGACAGTACACAACAGTGCGTTAGCCTTCACTCGTTCACCGCCCCAATGCCAGAATATGATTTAAAGACGGGCTTGGAAGGCGCCACACAGACTGAGACTACAGTAATTACAGAGAAAAGAGGTCAAATACATACAACTATAAATTGAATGTTATTAATACACAATCGTCTGATGAATGCAAACTTGGAATCCTTGGTATTGTTTTACGAAAGAGAGGAGACGGGGTAGAGAGGGGGCGGAGAGGAAAAGAGACGGGGTAGAGGGGGCGGAGAGGAAAAGAGACGGGGTAGAGGGGGCGGAGAGGAAAAGAGATGGGGTAGAGGGGGGCGGAGAGGAAAAAAGAGACGGGGTAGAGGGGGGCGGGGGCGGAAAGGAAAAGAGAGCGGGGTAGATAGAGGGGGAGGCATAGCGAGAAAGAGGAGGCGAAGACAAGAGGGGGAGAGATGGAGAGAGAGAGAATAAGGAGGGAAAGTGAGGAAGAGGGAATTAAAATGAATGAAAAGTGGTGTTTGGAAGGTGGAGCTGCTGATGAGATTAGAATGAGCTGGTCACCGAAACAAAGACAGCACCAGGGAGCCAGGACTCAGTAGTGGCTCAGCTCTGTCTGACCAGACCCTCCTGCCACACAGATGTCAGGGAATAATGGGCATGAACCCAACAGCCCAAATCCTGCAGTGGGAAGACCGTTTCTACGCCCACAAAATTCACACACCAGTTACACAAGAACATAGAGGGAAGTTTCTCAATCTTAAGATCACATGCCTCTTCAGTTAAAATGCCATCGTTCACCAAATCTTAGTTTGATTCAGATTCCCCTTGACTGCATTTCCACTTTCCCAGAATGAAACTCCATAGAGATTAACCTGAATCTCTGAGAACTGCTAATAAGGCATTTCTATGGCATCTCAGTGGGTAAAACTGACCTCAGTATTGAATTAAAGAGGGATGTGGTTCTTCTGTGGGTAAATTAAACACTGCGTCATCCTTCACAAATCTGCAATATTCTTTGATTTATCCATGATAGTAATCATCTCCGGCTGTGTTTGCCGTTTAAGGACAGCTACTGTACTTTAAAATGTCATAGAGCTTAGTGTTTGCCTGTGTTGGTGGGAAAGTATTTTTGGGGGGGGGGAAGAGGTTCCTCCAACAACGCAGTTTCTCCTCTGGAAAAATATGTACCCCCTTGTTTTGGGGGTCAGATCATTTTTATGTTGGACTGAGAAGCTCGGTTCTGGCAACTTAAGAACATTATACCCCAAAATGATTATCAGGTACTAGCAATAAACATCACTTGTAGCCCAACTGATGCAGCAAAGTGCAAATAAATAGGATGAAGCATGGGGTTGCCTATTGGGCTAATCATTCGTCAGATCCCAAATGTTCTTTTAATTATTTATTATCCTATTGATGAATTTTACATTCCCAAAAAATTGCATATAAACAGTGAATATAATGTAGGCCTTAACCCACTGTTCCTAGGCCGTCATTGAAAATAAGAATTTGTTCTTAACTGACTTGCCTAGTGAAATAAAAGGTAAAAAATACATTTTTAAAAAGTCATCTTGTGCTGCTAAAAACTCTGGGTTTAAAATGGTGCTGTTCGCACATATTTTAGGAGTTGAGAAATAAATAAAGTAGGTTTTGGAAAGTTGGGATTCCCCCTCTAACAAAAGGCAAATACAACTGCTTGTCATAATGCATGTTTCCCTCCCCATGACACACTTGAATGCTCCACAAGAGGAATGGTTCACTCCCACAGAACAAGTTATGTAAATAGGTGAACTATTCCAGTGGTAATCAAAGTTGGGGTCGCGACCCCTACTGGGGTCTGCAGTGGGGTCGCCAAATACATTTTTGTACCCCCCCCCCAAAAAGAGTACAGATTATTATATGGGACAATAAAACATTTGAGAAAGATAATCTAAAACAATACTATTCTATTGAGTAAATGTATGGCTTTATTTTCTTAAATAAACCAATATATTTCTTAACATTCAATTCAATTCATTTGTTTATTTATGTAACAAAAAATAAAAATCTACATTTAGAGTTTAAAGGTTGTGTCATTATATTTGGGCTCGTGAGAATTGGCGGGGGGAAAAAAATGGGGGGAAAAAAATTGAAGACAACTGTGGTACTTTGTTACTCGTTTTGTTTTCAAAGGGGGAAAAACAATGTGGACTGCTCTAGCATCTTCAAAGTGGGCTTCAGGCAGAAATATTTTTCCAAGTTACATATTCATTTGCCGTGACTAATGATTTTGCCGTGGCGCAACTACGTTGTAAGGAATATCCACTTGGAAGCCATAGGAACTGTACAACCACACTTTGGATCGGCTCTCTGGATACTTGGCTCTCTGCTGTTTGCCACTAATGGCTAAAAACCACAACTTGGAAGAAAAAAAAAAAAAAAAAAAAAAATCACATGACTTTTTGAAACTGTATTCCAAGACCAGTCAGGCTTCTCTAACAAAGCACAATTGCACAAGTTTCCTACAGCACTGGAAAGAAGACTCCACACACATCAACAGATAAAACACCAAATTACAAGCTTGCATATTTATTGCACTACTTCTAAAATTGCCAAAGTAAAGTACATGGGATACTGTAAGTTAAGCGCATCGTTATAATCATTTTCCCAAAGCTGGCATACTGTATATATATTTTTTCAACCTTAGTGGTAAATACTGAATACCTCACGCAACACAGCCTGCCTACGCTATTCACTTTGCTATGTACAAAACAGCATTCATATTAAGTAGTCTATGAGGAAAGAATTGCAAGAGGATATTTTTTCTTTCTTCACAAAACAAAAACCACAATGACGAAAAGAGAGCACGCAATTAACAAGAACAGAACATGCTGGTTCAATCGGTCCCAATATCGAGAGAGAATGGAAGACAAAAGACAACTAAAGTGGGCTTTCAAGTTGGTTATTATTAATTAGAATATTTAACAATATAAAAAAAGGGAAGCAAAAACAAAACTGCAAATACTGACATAACTTTGATGTTTTAAATCTCTAGCTAGGGTGGCAGATAACCACTAGGCTAAGAGCATTGGGCCAGTAACTGAAAGGTTGCTGGTTTGAATCCCCGAGACAACTAGGAGAAAAATCTGTCAATGTGCCCTTGAGCAAGGCCCTTAACCCTAGTTGTCAATTTTTTTTTGTTGCTAAAATTTTAAAAAAACTTTGGGGTTTTAGTTGTTTAATAAAAAGGTTCAGTCAACAATTAATTTACTAAATAATTCAAAGACAATGAAAAATATATATATTTTTAAAACAGAGTTCACTTTATGATACATGTGTGCCCTGAAAATGGTTTTCTAAAACAAGATAAAATGCATTGTGTGATTCCAGACTCATGTTAACATGAGATAATCACACATGACTCACTATAGCATGAAGTCATATCCAGCTGGTGAAGAAAAGTTGAAACCCTGAACCCTAACAGGCTGGGCCTTGACACACAAGTGTGCAAAATCGCTTAGGAGATCTGTTAAACAAACACGTGAGGGGAAAAATGCACTCTTGGTTTCCAGATTGTCTGTCAATCAGAACATAAACAAAAACCGTAAAATGTTCTAAAAAGTGACTTGTGGTGCTCCTTTGATTGCACATCTCAGGTTTAAAGGCTAACTAGTGTTAATGATTGCAGTTTTGTGATTGCTCCGATCAACATGGTGTATCCTCATAAATATTCTCACCTAAACCCCCCTTTAGTAAAACATTACCATGAAAGAAGTTGATATTTTCCTTAAGTCCAATGAGAAAGCCGCACAGAAAACGACAAGGGGAAAACAAAGCCAATCCAGACCGAGTTACAACAACCAAACGTCAAAGAACCAACCCCTTCCTTAATCAGAACATGAAAATAAAAAATAAAACCCATCTCAGCTACCTTTCCAAGGAGCAGATTAAAGTCCAAAATAGCACCAATCATCAGTGTCTCAGTTCCGTGGCAGCATCTCACTCACTTACCACAAGGAAACAATGCATTTCTATACATCACAGCGTACATGACTGTGTCTACACGTGGTTTTATACTAGTTTGCAACGTAAACATTCGAAACTTAAAATACTACATAAAAAAAATAAAATACAATTTAAAAAATGAACTACCAAGCATTTAGTAATCTAAAATGGAAAAAAGGGGGGGACTCTTAGCCTCAGTAAATACTTTAGAGTATGTAAATATGAGTTTTGAGAATGAGCAGAGGATTTTTGAGAGCTGAAGGGTGTGAATCACCTAAAGAGCTGAAGGATTAGGACTATTAGAGGTAAAATACCGAACCCAATGTTTGAATGGTTATGCGTCGAGGTGGAACCACTCCCTTTCAAGATTTAAACTCTGAATTGTTCGAAAAAGACTCTTAAAGAATGTCACTGTTAGTCTACACCTGTAGTTCATGAAGCATGTCACAAATAAACATTTGATTAATTTTTTTAAAGTGTGTTTGTACAGACAATGATAAGTCTAGGCCTAACTACACATGGTGTTAAGCAGAGATCAATGCTGATGAGTGTGTGAGGTGAACAGAGCAGATAGAACTGGATGAGTGTTAAAACATGGAGGATCCAGCAGCTGTTTCAACTATGTTCTGTGGAAGAGTGGATGACATGCTGCTGCCTGTCAGTTACTATACTCAGCCCCCCCAAAAAAGGGGCCACCGGTAGAGTTTGAAAACGCAGATGTTGGGCCTCTGCTCGCCTGGTTCCAAATCGGTTTGTGCCATCTTGCCAATGTCACGGAAGACAGCACAAACAGATCTCGGGACCAGGCTAGGTCTCAGATGTAGGAGACTCTGCTCAAGTCAGCCAGGTATCGGTGTTATTACTACATTCCTGAGTCTTTTCCTCTCCTTCCCGAAATACAAAACATATCGTCAAGGCTTAGAGTCCCTTACAGGCTACTGTATATCGAACATGTTAATAAATCACAGATAAGAGAGAGAGAAGGTATGAAACTTCAGAGTCATCATGATCTCATCTATACCCCCACACACCAAAATAAAATAAAAAGTTAGACATGTTAACAAAAAAATATGAAACTAAAATATACAGATGTCATTTTTCCATTTGCTCTTTAGGGTGACAGTGTTTCTTCCAGGAAGGAAGGGAAGGAACGGTGAGCCGTTTCGTTGCGGATCCCCTTTTGTCTGACTGGCAGTGACTTGCAGTCTTCTCTAAGAAAGGCAAATGTTAATTCAATGTTTTTGACATGATATATTGAGACTTGCCAAAAGACGTAAATGCAGCTAAAATGTAAGTAGAGATTTTCAATACTAAGAAACCTTAACCATAATTTAGCCTAGAGCAGGTTTCTCAGCATGTGCAGTTGAAGTTGGAATTTTACATACACCAAATACATTTAAACTCAGTTTTTCACAATTCCTGACATTTAATCCTAGTAAAAAAAAAATACAGTTTTAGGTCAGTTAGGCTCACCACTTTATTTTAAGAATGTGAAATGTCAGAATAAAAGGAGAGAATTATTTTTTTCAGCTTTAATTTCTTTCATCACATTCCCAGGGGGTCAGAGGTTCACATCCAAATACTAAGCATGATTGTTAGCATTGCCTTTAAAATGGTTTAACTTTGGTCTAACGTGTCGGGTAACCTTCCACAAGCTTCCCACAATAAGTTGGGTGAATTTTGGCCCATTCCTCCTGACAGAGCTGACAGAGCTGGTGTAACTGAGTCAGCTTTGTAGGCCTCCTTGCTCGCACAAGGAGGCCACTCCAATACCTAGACTTAGTTGTCCTTAAGACATTTTGCCACAACTTTGGAAGTATGCTTGGGGTTATTGTCCATTTGTAAGACCCATTTGCGACCAAGCTTTTAACTTCCTGACTGATGTCTTGAGATGTTGCTACAATATATCCACATCATTTTCCTGCTTCATGATGCCATCTATTTTGTGAAGTGCACCAGTCCCTCCTGCAGCAAAGCACCCCCACAAGATGATGCTGCCACCCCCATGCTTCACAGTTGGGATGGTGTTCTTCGACTTACAAGCCTCCCCCTTTTCCTCCAAACATAACAATGGTCATTATGGCCGACCCGTTCTATTTTGTTTTCATCAGACCAGAGGACATTTCTCCAAAAAGTACAGTCTTTGTACCCATGTGCAGTTGCAAACCGTAGTTTGGCTTTTTTATGGTGGTTTTGGAGCAGTGGCTTCTTCCTTGCTGAGCGGCTTTTCAGGTTATGTCAATATAGGACTCGTTTTACTGCGGATATAGATACTTTTGTACCCGTTTCCTCCAGCATCTTCACAAGGTCCATTGCTGTTGTTCTGGGATTGATTTGCACATTTCGCACCAAAGTAAGTTCATCTCTAGGAGACAGAATGCATCTCCTTCCTGAGCGGTCTGACGGCTGCATGGTCCCATGGTGTTTATACTTGCGTGCTATTGTACAGATGAACGTGGTACCTTCAGGCGTTTGGAAATTGCTCCCAAGGATGAACCAGACTTGTGGAGGTCTACATTTTTTTTTCCTGAGGTCTTGGCTGATTTTTTAAAATTCTCTCATGATGCACTGAGTTTGAAGGGAGGCCTTGAAATACATCCACAGGTACAACTCCAATTGACTCGAATGATGTAAATTAGCCTATCAGAAGCTTCTAAAGCCAAGACTTCATTTTCTGGAATTTTCCAAGCAGTTTAAAAGCACAGTCAACTTAGTGTATGTAAACACCTAACCAACTGGAATTGTGATAGTGTGAATACATAAGTGATATAAGTGAAATAATCTGTTTGTAAACAATTGTTGGAAAAATTGCTTGTGTCATGCACAATGTAGATGTCCTAACCGATAGGCAAAACTATAGTTTGTTAAGATATTTGTGGAGTGGTTGAAAAACAAGTTAATGGACTCCAACCTAAGTGTATGTAAACTTCCGACTTCAACTGTATGTCAGCAGCTATTATTAGCTAATGACATCTTTACAGACCAATAAATACTACAGTAGCCCTGCACTGTCATTCATTAAGGGACTTGGCTGTCTGACATAATTATGATGCAGAAGCTCTTACCTCAGAGGATTCATCATAGCCTGTGTTCATTTCCGTTTGAGGGTTAAGCTGATACCTAAGACCAAGAGAGACAAGCATGAAATTCAACTGTTTGATGAATAACAGGAGTTAGTCTGTATTACAGTACAGAAAGTAGGCCAGGCCACCTGTTTAAAGCATAAAGACTGTCCTTTCCACTTCCCTAACTGCAGCTTGAAACACATCCAGGCCGCACCAGTCAAACAAGGTCAAACTTACCCCCAGCGTCGGTCCACCGTACTGAGCCTGACTCGAACCTATTTGACCCCTACAGGCAGCCTTGAGCTAGCAGAGACTTACAGGATACAGACAGTGTCCTGCTTGAGACACGGCCCTACAGTCTGTAGACACAGCTCCAGCTCATTGACCTATAACCCCAGCCCTGCTCCACTAGCACAACAGCCGAGAAGAAGGGAGGTTAGCCTAGCCAGATATTGTGGCAAGCTGAGCAGCCTAGAAGGATCTTAGAAGTACAGACAGGAACAGCTCCAGTCCTGTACTACATCACGGGAGGGAGGGAGGGAGGTAGCCTAGCGAGCAGCCTTGCAGGGTCAGTGCTGCATCGGAGCCTTGGATTTACATTAGCCAGAGCACTGTTCAATGCTGAGCAGCAGTGACGATACTGTTCCGGCTAAAGCTGTGATTGGAATACAGCTACCAGTATACTGCTGCTGCGCACTCTGATTGGATAAGGGAAGGCACACGTATCATTACAGCATCTAAATTGGTGCTGGTTTAGTGTGATGCTGTGATTTGGTTATAGGTTCCTTCCGCAATTGGTTAGATGAGGAAATGATATGACCGTTATAAAACTTGGCATGGATTATTTAAGATATGGCCAATACTCCTCCCCTTTAGACTTGACACAGATACTTTTCTCAATGTTATAAAGTGTGATTAAACATAGCTACATAACCTGCAACATATATCAAAGCAATATCCTAATAGCTATGCAAAATGCATTTTTCCACTTAAATGAGCCCGGGCGGATTGGCTATCTTTAGTTGGGTGGGCTACATAAATTGAGAAAAAAATATATATTGAAAAAGATTGCATGGCCGCTGATCCTTGGGCGTGTTTAGATTTTTGAGCAATTTCTCTGTTATGCTAATCGATAAGCAGTTGACTTGTGCTTGAAAGATTGTTTATGAGACTTGTGCTAAATTTTCTATAATGCCTGCTACAAAAAGTTGGTTATTAGTCGTGGATGTGCTTCTGGTTACATTTGTAACAAAAAGCGCATTTTCATAGACTTGAAAGCCAAGTCAGTAATTATTGCAAAAAAAGCAGGTTAAACAATGTTTTTATAAAATAAATAATTAGTGGGTTTTACGTTTGAAGGCTTATATTTAACCTTCTTTTTTTTACAAGCCCTGAATTTATTAGATTATTCCCGACTGTTTGAAATGCAGTGTATTGACCTTTACAACAATGCTGAGACAGAAAGTGAATCGCCCCCAAAAGCACGTAGATAAGACTTGAAGGCCATATCGCCCAGCCCTACATAGGGCTATAGGTCTAATTGGTAGGAGCCTACAACTGCAACGTTTATTTTAGGACATTAAATGTACTGCTGGATGAATACATGGCTACTAGCAGTGGGTATTATATTTAGAGTTAGAAATCTAGGGAGAGAAATGTCAACTTTTTCCTACTTCATATTCATCATCTCCAGCACATCCCCAACATCTCTGTTTTGTAGTAAAAAGGACAGAGGAAGATACAGACAGGCAGGGTTTCCGTTAGTTAAATATGGAGCCAGACATTTGACCTGCAGCATTTTAATTTAATTTTAATTCACTGGGCATTTGAGAAATGCATTGGGTGCATAAACGGATTAAGGTATCCACCCACTGTGCTCAGAATGATAGAAACCACATTTAGATTATAGTTATTCATATGAACATGCAACTCGAGGATGCAACGATGTGTGGTACTTCTTACCAAATTCTGATGCCAACTTTTAAGATTTTTAAATAACTGTCCACATTTACTTTTTCCCCAGCCAACAAGAAGAGTAACCAACAGCAAAATCACTAGCCTATGTCAATCTACTTTCCACCATATTAGACAAGTTTACCTATTATATTGGTCAGTTTATCGCGAAAGAACTAGACTATTCCAAACAGACGTTGGGACAGCTGTGGGACGATAGATCCCAAATTCATACAACCAGGAGGCCTAGACAACAATATACAACAAAAATGAAAATAATGAGTCTGATGCAACAGATCAAAACTTTAAGCTTAAAATGTTGCACTCATTTCTTCATATTATAAGCGCAGCAGGAAAACACCTTTGTTAAAAGCGCACCACACTTGCAAGCGGTTATGTTGACAGTGATGAAAATATCTGTTAAAACATTTAGAAAGTGGGGAGATCTAATATAGCAACCCATGCAGAGTTTGTATAAGACTAGGATTGTGCCTTTGGCTACTGGACAATGACAAAGTTTATATAAAATCCATGGATATGGTTTGATTTTGGCTAGGCTACTTTGAAGCAAGGTAAGACATGCCTCATAATATGTCGTAAAATGTTCAGGTTTCAAACAATTAAGTATATGTTTTCAAAATGCATTCTGCCTCCAGCTCATTGCAAAGTGGTGTATGACGCGCTGATGAAGCCTGCCTTTTGTTGCTTATGCGTTCGCTGTTTGGGATGCTGTTGCAGATTTTTCGCTTAAAGGCTCTGCACGCATGTGATAAATAAGATACATAATGAATATACTGTATACACACACACAACAATTTAATTCCACTAAATTATGCAAATTAACCCATAGACCGATCAGCATTACCAGTCAAATGTATTTCCATCAATGAATATGCTAAAAAGCATTATTTTGCTATGGAATAGTTTCTTCTCCTGGACAATTGGCCGGCGCCAATTTTATTTTGCGGCTTTTCTATTTATTTAATCTATCTGCCAAACGCCGCCTATTACCTATTACAAAACCCTGAGAACAAGAAAAAGCAGTGTGTGATGAGACAGACAAACACACCAGGGTGACAAACAAAATGGCCAGAACAGAGTTACAGTCACAGCGCTAAACTGTATCTCTAGTGGTGTGTTTACATTTCTTTTAAACATGAGCTGGTTGAATGAAAACGAGGACCACGTCTCGCCAGTCACTGGTACCGAAATGGTTGAGAAACGATGTTGTGTCAGCACTAATGTCTGTGTCTAAGTAGGGTGTGTGTGGGGCTTGAGTTGGCAGCGCGCACAGTGATGTGGATAAAATGTCAGGGCCGAATTCTTGTCCCAGTCTGCTACTCAAGGCACTGCAGACATCATTAAAAAAAGTGTAATTCATGCATGCAGTCCATGACAGTCAGTGTACATAAAATAAGCCGCATCTCAATGCACAGTAATGTGCCATGCAGTCAGAGCTTATCAAATGTATTTGTGCAGCAAGCAGACAAAGCATGACTCCATCCGTCTTTGTGTCTAAATATAGATCCACGCAATCCCCGAATTAGCAGCTGCCTAGATACCAAATGAAAATAGCAATGCTGCTGCGTAAACGTAACACATGCTGGATTCTATGGGTTGAAAGCAGAATCTAAAGACCTCATATTAAACTCTGGACATCGAAGCCAGTTTCATTGCTTATTTCTCTCCATCCCCTCCACCCACTCATCCCCCCCACCCACTCAGGTGGGCGCAATTTATTAGCAGATAGACCAGAAAACCCATCAGGCTCCGAACCTCGTAGGACAAGACAGGAATAACCCTGGTCTAAAGGATAGAGTTTGCGTTAAGCAAATTGCAGTGGTCTTACTAGCCTCTCAAAACACAGGGGTTACTATAGTGTAGCTGATGTTAGCTTGCTAGTTTAGCACACCGTCTACGGCTGATAGCGGTGGCTCGCGCTGTATGACAGTGCAGCACAAATTCCATGCCGGTTTGGCAACTCGCTAGTTAACTCACATAGTTAGAGTCGCTAACTAACATAGAACAGACCATTATAATTCGATGTCGCTACTTACGGACTGAAGCCCCGATCCGCTAGCAAATTCTCGTTCGCTAGCCAGCTAGCGGGGGCTGGGCTAGCTCGCGCTGCTGAAGTTCCAATTTTACTGCAACCGTGCTGCATTCGCGTAGGTATAAAATCACAGGCAAACTTGCGGGGAGAGAACCCCATACAAGCCTACCTTAACCAGACTGCCACCGTCTTTAATTAGCTACCTAGCTATATTGTATAACAATTAGCTAATTCTGACGGTTGAGTGCCCGGGGCCAGGCCCCCCATTACAGCTAGACAGCCAGTCCGCGGTAACTCAAGGTCCCCCTCTGTCTAGGAGCCAGTTTCTCCAATCAGAGCGAAGGCTAGCCAAGCCAACCTCTAAACATTGAGGGGATTCAATTATTTGGCCCGTGTTACTCCGGTGGGAGGAGTTTGCGATGGGTGAAAAATAATTGCATTCGTTATGGAACTGGGCTTCCTCCCGGGCTTAAGCCATAGTTACACGTGGTCTGTAGTTGTAAGGACATGTGGATGTACTGCCAAACTCTCTAAAACAACGTTGCAGGCGGCTTATGGTAGAGAAAGGAACATTCAATTCTCTGGCAACAGCTCTGGTGGATAATCCTGCAGTCAGCATGCCAATTGCACGCTCCCTCAAAACTTAAGACATCTGTGGCATTGTCCTGTGTGACAAAACTGAACATTTTAAAGTGGCCTTGTATTGTCCCCAGCACAAGGTTTACCTGTGTAATGATCATGCTGTTTAATCAGCTTCTTGATATGTCACACCTGTTAGGTGGATGGATTATCTTGGCAAAGGAGAAATGCTCACTAACTGGGATGTATGCAAATTTGTGCACAAGAACAATATGCTTTTTATGTGTATGGACATTTTCTGGGATCATTTCATTTTAGCTCATGGAACATGGGACCAACACTTTACATGTTGGGTTATATTTTTGTTCAGTGTATTTTATGGAAAAGTGGTGCATGTTTCTGAACAATACAATGCACCATGCTGCCTTGTTGACAACATGACCGAGTGGCGCAGAATACTCTTCGATTTGAGAAGGGCACTCCAGGAGTCGCTCCTCCCTCACTGCTTTTGGCCGTTATGCCACAGGCCATAGACCGGTGCACCGCGGTTCAGTTTAATCGAACTCACTCAGTAGGTGCAACTCGATCTCGTTTGCAGCACATATGATACCTGTATGCAATGGGTGGTGGCTGCAGATAACACTGATCTGGTTTCCCTTAAACATCCACTATCAGGGGAAGCTCTACGACTTCTTACATGCAGGATAATGCAGCAGTTTGGGGGTGCAGGGGATAAAAATATGCCTGCACTGAAGAGGTCTATATTTGTCTTCTAATACAGGGCTAGTAAAGGCCCATTGCACTACTTTGGTTAATGCTTTTAAACTAAAACGTATTTGAGTGTTTACCAGCATTTGTAACTTCAGTCTAATAATTATCTGTAC
Source organism: Oncorhynchus tshawytscha (assembly GCF_018296145.1). Lineage (NCBI taxonomy): Eukaryota > Metazoa > Chordata > Actinopteri > Salmoniformes > Salmonidae > Oncorhynchus > Oncorhynchus tshawytscha. The sequence goes on along the minus strand of NC_056448.1, from coordinate 1,707,209 downwards.
ACAAGTTAATCTGGTAATACTTGTGGAATTGAAAAATACATGCTTGATATGTTTTCCAGTTTCTTGAAATACGTTGCTAATGCACTTATTTCTATGTGAACTTAAATCGTCTCTCCATTCCTTTTTAGTTGCCACTGTTATCCAGAGTATCTTACATTAGGGAGTGCATACATTTTCATAGTACTGGTCCCATGTGGGAATCAAACTTACTTTTCTCGCGTGTTATTTGATCAAGAAAAATATGACATTTTAAGTGGATGTTTTGTGTCTTTGCCCATTACTTTGCACCTTTGGATGTAAATGTTTTGAGGACAGGGTTTTGTCATTTCTGGATTCCATTAGAATGGCAATGACAGAAAAACAACCAACTCAAACTATTCCAACTACTGAATCCTGCAAGATACTGTCCTTAAATTATACAACTACCATTCCTGCCAAAGCAGAGATTATGATTTTTTTGTCGTTGCCTGTGCTACATACGTCTATATTGTTCCGTTAATACTAGTAAAGGCTCACAGTACAACTTTTATTTCAATTTTTGTATTTTTTTTTTCTTCTGATTTTTCAGGGGCTGCCACAGCACCCTCAGCTTTCCACTGCTATGGGATACATAATTCCCATATTCCCTATATTTGGACTTAATTGGCTCCTGGGTGGGTGTAATGCACACAATTTGCCATTTTACAATTGCTTGTTCATAATCAGAGACAGACAGTGATGAGTTTATACTGTCTAAAATCATTGATTGGCAAGTGATGCACAGTAGAAGAGGCTGGTGGAAGGAGCTATAAGAGGACAAACTCATTGTAATGGCTGGATTCGATTCAATGGAACCAAATAGATGGAAACAACACATTTCACTCTGTTCCATTGATTCCATTCCAGCCATAACAATGAGCCCGTCCTCCTATATCTCCTCCCAACAGCCTTTTCTGATGCAATGTTTTCATTTTTTTTTTATCTAGGCAGGATGGAAACGGTTGGAAACCCCCTGATTAATTCAATAGCAGTCTATAAAAGTGAATGACCCTATCCGTCTTCAATATGGACCAACAGAAGGCGGGGCACTGCCTGTGAGAGGGTGGAATATTTATGTAGTGAGGTCACCTAGCAACCCCTACGATCTCCTCTCTATGCTGCTTGGGAATGGAACATCTGCACGTTCCTCCCCCATCCCCCTTATGCACACACAGCAACAAAAAATGTTTCCATTGAACTTTAAAGGCTTTTGATATGTGCTCTCTTGATTTCTGTTGAGCCTAACTAAGATATCTGAACAATGTGTTTTTTAATAACTTTGTTACAGATTTCTTATGTTGCCATAAGGTTCTGCTGCATACCTGGTCTGCAAAAAGCAGTCATAATTGTGCAGCTAGACTGCCTCCTGCTGGTCAACTGACAGAAGACCAATGTCAAAACAGAGCTCTACATTCTCACTTTAAAGTCGGCCTCTGCAAAGCCACCTCTCCCTACGAGCTGAGCGTAGGGCCCCTTGGCCGCTAGGGGACCCAGACCAAAAAACCTCAGGAACCCAGTCAGGTTCTTAAAGTACTGCTGAGAATTAGAAAAGTAGAAAACACAAGGTGCAATTAAAAAAATGTGGTAGTACATAAGCAGTTTCCCACTTGTTTTGTCAGTCACTCAATTAGCCCATGTCAGCTAACACTGCTTAAATTGGTAGGTAATCATAACAAAATTACCATCCGGACCGCAGGGCATATGCTCAGGGGGCCTGAACTCCCCATCGATTGTTATTCACTCTCACTCTGATATCATATGAATTTGGCATAAATCAAGGGCACCTGAGAGGCGCAGCGATCTAAGGCATCTCAGTGCTAGAAGCGTCACTACAGACCCTGGTTCGATCCTGGGCTGTATCACAACCAGCTGTGATCGGGCGTCCCATAGGTCGCCGCACAATTGGCCCAGCGTCGTCCGGGTTAGGAGAGGGTTTGGCCGGGGTAGGCCATCATTGTAAAATAACAATTTGTTCTTAACTGAAAAATTACCCACTGCCAAGTGGAGGCACTAAAACATTTTTTTTTCCTGCGAGGCGGGCAGCTAAATCTCGCTTAAGGCCCTTAAAAAGGTGACAAGGCGTAGTTATCAAATGTTATTTTCTCATCTGTTATCGCAACACATGAAACATAAAGTAGACATTACCGTATAAAACTTTATTCACATATTTGACATAAGCTACAGAACAGCTATGTTAGTTTGAACCAACAGTGGCTGCAGAACATAATCAATCATTCAGAACTGGAATTGAACTCATGATCTGTGCACTGTTTCTGTGAGTTTGTCACTGTACATGGATTAAACTAGAGGATTCTGTTCCAGCGCCATTTGAAATTATATTTCCTGTATCTTCAGGGAGCATGAAATAAAGAGACATTGCTGTGCTGTCCCTCAAGCTGCAAAGCTGGGTCTTGTTCAAGCATGAAGAGTGAAAAACCAAAGTAAATGTTAAGGATACATACCCCTCCAATATATCAGATCTAAATTATAATAAACATATATACACACAATGCTCATGTTTAGACAATGGCTACCTATGTAAACAATATTTCAAATAAGAACACAAATTTGAATGTGAAAGTCCCTGTAGTAGAGTGAGTTGACACTGATTTCAAGTATTCTCCTTCTTGCAGATAGAGGGAAATGATCATGAATGTCTGGCTTGGTGTGGTTTGAAAAAATACAAACCAAATAAATATAAATATGTTATTAGATTGAATAGATTACTCAATAGGCTAGATGATATGATTGGGGTAAAATAGCCAAAAAAACGTAATCATTCAATATAGGAAAGTAGCTTAAAGGCGCGCCAGTTTGGTCCCCCCCAAAATTTGAAGAGGAATTATCCCTAGTTTGGTTTCACTGTTGCCATCTTGTGACCAAATCTGTTCGCTGCAAGCATGAAACCTTGTTCGCATAAACATAAGCAAGCAGAAACGTAATCTCAGTGGTAGATACAAAAACATGTTTTCTTAAGTGTTTAACATTTTGTTCTCCAGTTTGATTCAAACAAAGAGAGAGAGAGTGCCTTTTTGATCTCCTTTCCCTTCCTCCGTCTCTCATCCCTCATTCTCCTCGACCTCGGTGAAGATGTCACTGAAGAAGTACTGGGACACGTTGATGGGTTCCTCGTCTGCTGAACCGCTGTCCACACAGGGAGACGCACTGGACTGGGCGGCTGGCACCTGAGAGGACTGGTGGAGAGAGATGGGGAGGGAGAGAGAGAGGGACAGGAGTACAATGAGGGTTCTGTTTCTCATCATTTAAAACAACAAAAAATACAAGATCATACCCACAACAGAAGGTTCATGTTTTTTTTTTGCAAAGTTCATAGGTAAAATACTGTATCACCAGATGTTGTCCATCTCTTTACCTCAGTAGCTGTAGTACACAGGGAAGTACTGGGCTCTGGGTCTGAGTGTAAGGCCAGGGCATCAGAGGGTTTTTCCTGAGTCACCCTGGCGGAAAAATCTGGCTTAGTGGTGGTTCTGGTGGCCCTAGTGGGGGTGGTGGTGTAATGCATTATGGGAGGTGAAGGCATGGTTCTGGTTGTGGTGGAAGGTGCAGGAGCAGCCCGTTTCCCCCCTGGGCGGGTGGTGTTGACCTGGGGCCTCCGAGCGGCTGCTCTGGTACCTCGGGGGGGGGCAGCTACAGGGGAGGCGTTCTTATTGGACATGAAAGACAGGAATCCTCTGGGTCTCCTACCAGGCCTGTAGGGGGGAAGGAACATACAAAAGATTTAAAATCAATAATTATTAACACTCCTAATCAATCGAATCAATGGAACACAATCAAATGTGTCCTGTCAATTAACTATAATACAACAGCAGGTCCTTTGAGCTACTAACAACTTAATCTTTAATTGAGGAGTTCATAACTAATAGATAGTACAAACAGGGGGAGATAGAGAGTGACAGGTATAAGAACGAATGCATTTCAGACAAATCACCTGCTCAAGGGGCCACTCATAGCCAGCGGTGTAATTTGACGGGCAGCCTGAGACTCCGCCCCTGAACTATTGTCCTCCCCTCCAGTCGGCGTGTGCTCGGTCTCTGTATGATCGAAACAGCCCACAGTCCCCTGCTGTGATGCAGTTCCCGTGACGGAGGGGCCTGGCTGGGCCAGGGGACTGGAGGCAGGGAGGTGGTAAGTGTCTAGGGTGGTAGTGGTCAAAGAGGGTGTCTGGTCTGGGGTAATGGGTGACACAGCCTCCTTGGCAGGGGCCGAACAACTGGTCTGTTCCCTTACTGCAGTGTTAGGTCTCACCTGCAGTTTGTCTACGTCGCACAAGCAGAGACAGAATTATATTAGGAGAATTTTACACAATAAAATGGATGGACAGATGAATGAACGGAATCGAATGAATGAACGGACAAACAGACGATGGAGAGTAAGTGTTCGACACATTGGATTAGATGCACTACGGTGTACTCTGTGCCCACCTCTCCTGGCTCTCTCTGGCGCTTTCCTCTTCTTAGAAGGAGGATGCGTGTCCTCACTAGTCTCTGCATCAGCCATGGAGTCTTCTGAGGGTTTGGCCGAGGCACACACACCTACTGGACCCGCCGTGGAGCCAGACTCCACTTCCTTGATACTGGTGTATGAGGGTTGAGGAAGGACCTCATCCACTGACATAGGCTCAGGGACTTCACAGAGGACACCAGCATTCCCTTTCTCCAAACTACCTCCGGGGGCAACAATATCACTGCTGAAGGAGAGGAGAAGGATATCCAAGGTGAAGGGACAGAGTGCACAAAAGAGGGACGAAAGAGAGAAAGAATGAGGAGGAGAGAGGAGAAAATGTACATTCATTTGGGAGATAAATTGCATTTGGGGCGGGAGGACTGAGTGGAAAAGGGGTTAGTGATGACTGACAGGCACTAACCTCTGCTGCAGTTGAGCGCCTGCGTCTGGTAGAAAAAAGAAAGGCTCAGAGAGGGTCTGGGATGTGCAGCCATTCTCCTCCCCTGCGGGGAGCACTGGGATTTCAGTCAGGGAGAGGATGAATATAGGCTCATCCGGGTCTGACTGGGCCTGGTCCAACGGAGCAGTCGACACAGACGTTTCTGAGTGCTGTATGAAGACAGCATCACTTTGTTGCGAGAAAAAGCTTCCCTCCGTAAAGAGAGAGATATCGCCCTGTGAATATAAATGTCAGACACACACAGATGAGACGCATATCTTAGGAGCATATTTCTACACGCAACCAGACATCTTCGGGTAGGAATACAATGAATTACCTGGGTAGAATCAATGACATCAGTAAGAGGGATGACTTGGTGAATCTGTTCCATTTCCTCCTATGAATACAAACACCACACACACAGATCAGAGACTAAAAACACACTGAGGTAATGCAACCGGCTAAACCAATAGCTGACATTTATAATAGCCTTACCTGGGTCGTATCGATGATGTCACAAAGGGGGGAGACTTGGTGGATCTGTTGTATTTCCATGGGAACCTCATCAGCTTCCTCTGGTGTCTGGACTTCAGGGCTTGGCCTGCTTTCTGGTAATTGGACTGCAGAGCGCGTAGCGGCTTTGGCGGTGAGACCCAAGTTGGGTTTGGGTTTAGGTAAACGGGCCCTCCTGGTTGGGGGGCCTGTCTGTTTGGGCTGGTCTGAGTCTGATGTCCCTGACTGGGACCCTCCAGCACTGAGGGAAGATGAACTATTTTCCTTTGAGCCATCGTGACCTTCCACCTCTCCTGATGACCTCAGAGGTGACTCTGGGACTATGGGTCTGAGTGTAACTGGACCTGGCTGCTCAAGGCTTGAGGTGGGCTGTGGTTGTGAGAGTATGGTGGTACTCTGTGTGGATTGTTGTTTTGAGAGTGTGTTTGTGGGGGAATTTAGTGTGGGCTGGGGTGGTTCTGACTGTGTGGTGGTATTCAATGCAGGCTGTGGTTTTGAATGCGCTACTCTGGTTCTCTGAATGGGCTGTGGTTCTGAGAGTGTGGTGGTAGTCTGTGGTGGTTCTGACAGTGTGGTGGTCGTCTGTTTGGGTTGTGTGGTCCTGGCAGCCCGTCCCAGGTTGGGTTTGACCTTAGGGAAGTGGCTCCTCCTGGTCTGTGAGGTTGTCTGTTGCTCTGAGCCCTCTGACACTTCAGAACCTGATTCCACCTGAGAGGCGTGTCCAATATCAGTCCCCTCCCTCTGTCTGAGAGGCCCCTCCTCTATGGTTGGATGAGGGATGACTTGGTGAATCTGTTGTATTTCCTCCTATGAATAAAATCACACACACACACACACACACACACACACACACACACACACACACACACACACACACACACACACACACACACAGGTAATGCAACATGTAACACAATCAGACATATTTGTTAAACACATTAAATTATAAATAGCATTTAGGCTAAACCAATAGCTGACATTTATAATAGCCTTACCTGGGTAGTATCAATGATGTCACAAAGGGGGAAGACTTGGTGGATCTGTTGTATTTCCATGGGAACCTCATCAGCTTCCTCTGGTGTCTGGACTTCAGGCCTTGGCCTGCTTTCTGGTACCTGGACTGCAGAGTGCGTAGCGGCTTTGGCGGTGAGACCCAAGTTGGGTTTGGGTTTAGGTAAACGAGCCCTGCGGGTTGGGGGACCTGTCAGTTTGGGCTCGTCTGAGTTTGATGTCCCTGACTGGGACCCTCCAGCACTGAGGGAAGAGGAAGTATTTCCCTTACGGCCATCGTGACCTTTCACCTCTCCTGATGACCTCAGAGGTGACTCTGGGACTATGGGTCTGAGTGTAACTGGACCTGGCTGCTCAAGGCTTGAGGTGGGCTGTGGTTGTGAGAGTATGGTGGTACTCTGTGTGGATTGTTGTTTTGAGAGTGTGTTTGTGGGGGAATTTAGTGTGGGCTGGGGTGGTTCTGATTGTGTGGTGGTATTCAATGCAGGCTGTGGTTTTGAATGCGCTACTCTGGTTCTCTGAATGGGCTGTGGTTCTGAGAGTGTGGTGGTAGTCTGTGGTGGTTCTGACAGTGTGGTGGTAGTCTGTGGTGGTTCTGACAGTGTAGTGGTCGTCTGTTTGGGTTGTGTGGTCCTGGCAGCCCGTCCCAGGTTGGGTTTGACCTTAGGGAAGTGGCTCCTCCTGGTCTGTGAGGTTGTCTGTTGCTCTGAGCCCTCTGACACTTCAGAACCTGATTCCACCTGAGAGGCGTGTCCAATATCAGTCCCCTCCCTCTGTCTGAGAGGCCCCTCCTCTATGGTTGGATGAGGGATGACTTGGTGAATCTGTTGTATTTCCTCCTATGAATAAAATCACAATCACACACACACACACACACACACACGCACACACACACACACACACACACACACAAGAAAGCTAAGGTAACTGAGCTAAACGACTACCGCCCCGTAGCACTCACTTCCGTCATCATGAAGTGCTTTGAGAGACTAGTCAAGGACCATATCACCTCCACCCTACCTGACACCCTAGACCCACTCCAATTTGCTTACCGCCCAAATAGGTCCACAGACGATGCAATCTCAACCACACTGCCCTAACCCATCTGGACAAGAGGAATACCTATGTGAGAATGCTGTTCATCGACTACAGCTCGGCATTCAACACCATAGTACCCTCCAAGCTCGTCATCAAGCTCGAGACCCTGGGTCTCGACCCCGCCCTGTGCAACTGGGTACTGGACTTCCTGACGGGCCGCCCCCAGGTGGTGAGGGTAGGCAACAACATCTCCACCCCGCTGATCCTCAACACTGGGGCCCCACAAGGGTGCGTTCTGAGCCCTCTCCTGTACTCCCTGTTCACCCATGACTGCGTGGCCACGCACGCCTCCAACTCAATCATCAAGTTTGCGGACGACACAACAGTGGTAGGCTTGATTACCAACAACGACGAGACGGCCTACAGGGAGGAGGTGAGGGCCCTCGGAGTGTGGTGTCAGGAAAATAACCTCACACTCAACGTCAACAAAACTAAAGAGATGATTGTGGACTTCAGGAAACAGCAGAGGGAACACCCCCCTATCCACATCGATGGAACAGTAGTGGAGAGGGTAGTAAGTTTTAAGTTCCTCGGCATACACATCACAGACAAACTGAATTGGTCCACTCACACAGACAGCATCGTGAAGAAGGCGCAGCAGCGCCTCTTCAACCTCAGGAGGCTGAAGAAATTTGGCTTGTCACCAAAAGCACTCACAAACTTCTACAGATGCACAATCGAGAGCATCCTGGCGGGCTGTATCACCGCCTGGTACGGCAACTGCTCCGCCCACAACCGTAAGGCTCTCCAGAGGGTAGTGAGGTCTGCACAACGCATCACCGGGGGCAAACTACCTGCCCTCCAGGACACCTACACCACCTGATGTCACAGGAAGGCCATAAAGATCAAGGACAACAACCACCCAAGCCACTGCCTGTTCACCCCGCTATCATCCAGAAGGCGAGGTCAGTACAGGTGCATCAAAGCTGGGACCGAGAGACTGAAAAACAGCTTCTATCTCAAGGCCATCAGACTGTTAAACAGCAACCACTAACACCGAGTTGCCGCTGCCAACACACTGACTCAACTCCAGCCACTTTAATAATGGGAATTGATGTAAAATATATCACTAGCCACTTTAAACAATGCTACCTAATATAATGTTTACATACCCTACATTATTCATCTCATATGTATACGTATATACTGTACTCTATCATCTACTGCATCCTTATGTAATTACATGTATCACTAGCCACTTTAACTATGCCACTTGGTTTACATACTAATCTCATATGTATATACTGTACTCGATACCATCTACTGTATCTTGCCTATGCTGCTCTGTACCATCACTCATTCATATATCTCTATGTACATATTCTTATCCCCTTACACTGTGCATAAGACAGTAGTTTTGGAATTGTTAGTTAGATTACTTGTTGGTTATTACTGCATTGTCGGAACTAGAAGCACAAGCATTTCGCTACACTCGCATTAACATCTGCTAACCATGTGTATGTGACAAATAAATTTGATTTGATTTTGATTTGACACACACACACACTGGTAATGCAACTGCAACACAATCAGACATATTTGTTGGAACACATTAAATTATAAATAGCATTTAGGCTAAACCAATAGCTGATATTTATAATAGCCTTACCTGGGTAGTATCGATGATGTCACAAAGGGGGGAGACTTGGTGGATCTGTTGTATTTCCATGGGAACCTCATCAGCTTCCTCTGGTGTCTGGACTTCAGGCCTTGGCCTGCGTTCTGGTACCTGGACTGCAGAGCGTGTAGTGGCTTTGGCGGTGAGACCCAAGTTGGGTTTGGGTTTAGGTAAACGGGCCCTGCGGGTTGGGGGACCTGTCTGTTTGGGCTGGTCTGAGTCTGATGTCCCTGACTGGGACCCTCCAGCACTGAGGGAAGATGAACTATTTTCCTTTGAGCCATCGTGACCTTTCACCTCTCCTGATGACCTCAGAGGTGACTCTGGGACTATGGGTCTGAGTGTAACTGGACCTGGCTGCTCAAGGCTTGAGGTGGGCTGTGGTTGTGAGAGTATGGTGGTACTCTGTGTGGATTGTTGTTTTGAGAGTGTGTTTGTGGGGGAATTTAGTGTGGGCTGGGGTGGTTCTGATTGTGTGGTGGTATTCAATGCAGGCTGTGGTTTTGAATGCGCTACTCTGGTTCTCTGAATGGGCTGTGGTCCTGAGTGTGGGATGATATTTGTGGTGGGTTGTGATTTTGAGTGTGTGGTAGTTCTCTGTTTGGGCTGTGTTTCTGACTCTGTGTTAATACTCTCAGAAGGCAGTGGTGGTTCTATGGTGATATGCATGGTAGGCTGTGGTTCTGAGGTTGTGATGATATTCAGCATAGAATCTAGTGGTGGTTCTGACAGTGTAGTGGTCGTCTGTTTGGGTTGTGTGGTCCTGGCAGCCCGTCCCAGGTTGGGTTTGACCTTAGGGAAGTGGCTCCTCCTGGTCTGTGAGGTTGTCTGTTGCTCTGAGCCCTCTGACACTTCAGAACCTGATTCCACCTGAGAGGCGTGTCCAATATCAGTCCCCTCCCTCTGTCTGAGAGGCCCCTCCTCTATGGGTGGATGAGGGATGACTTGATGAATCTGTTGTATTTCCTCCTATGAATAAAATTACACACACACACACACACTGTGGTAATGTAACTGCAACACAATTAGACATATTTGTTGGAACACATTAAATTATAAATAGCATTTAGGCTAAACCAATAGCTGATATTTATAATAGCCTTACCTGGGTGGTATCGATGATGTCAGAAAGGGGGACGACTTGGTGGATCTGTTGTATTTCCATGGGAACCTCATCAGCTTCCTCTGGTGTCTGGACTTCAGGGCTTGGCCTGCTTTCTGGTAATTGGACTGCAGAGCGCGTAGCGGCTTTGGCGGTGAGACCCAAGTTGGGTTTGGGTTTAGGTAAACGGGCCCTACGGGTTACAGGTCCTGTCTGTTTGGGCTGGTCTGAGTCTGATGTCCCTGACTGGGACCCTCCAGCACTGAGGGAAGAGGAAGTATTTCCCTTACGCCCATCGTGACCTTTCACCTCTCCTGATGACCTCAGAGGTGACTCTGGGACTATGGGTCTGAGTGTAACTGGACCTGGCTGCTCAAGGCTTGAAGTGGGCTGTGGTTGTGAGAGTATGGTGGTACTCTGTGTGGATTGTTGTTTTGAGAGTGTGTTTGTGGTGGTATTCAATGTAGGCTGTGGTTTTGAATACGCTATTCTGGTTTTCTTAATGGGCGGTGGTTCTGAGTGTGGGATAATATTTGTGGTGGGCTGGTGCATGGAGTGTGTGGTGGTGGGTTGTGATTTTGAGTGTGTGGTAGTTCTCTGTTTGGGCTGTGTTTCTGACTCTGTGTTAATACTCTCAGAAGGCAGTGGTGGTTCTATGGTAATATGCATGGTAGGCTGTGGTTCTGGGGTTGTGGTGATATTCAGCATAGGCTCAAGTGGTGGTTCAGAGAGTGTGGTGGTAGTCTGTGGTGGTTCTGACAGTGTGGTGGTAGTCTGTGGTGGTTCTGACAGTGTGGTGGTAGTCTGTGGTGGTTCTGACAGTGTAGTGGTCGTCTGTTTGGGTTGTGTGGTCCTGGCAGCCCGTCCCAGGTTGGGTTTGACCTTAGGGAAGTGGCTCCTCCTGGTCTGTGAGGTTGTCTGTTGCTCTGAGCCCTCTGACACTTCAGAACCTGATTCCATCTTGGAGGCGTGTCCAATATCAGTCCCCTCCATCTGTCTGAGAGGCCCCTCCTCTATGGGTGGAGTTTCTAGAGTGGGCGTATCACTGCTCTGAGGCACTGGGACAGATGCCGTTGATGTGGTGACTCGGATAGAGGCCGTTGTTGTCAAGTTGACTGGAGGAGAGGATGTTGTCGTGGTGACTGGAACTGAGGCTGTTGCCATGGTAATTATGACAGAGGCTGTTATTTTGGAGCCTGGGATAGAAGCTGTTGTCGTGGTGACAGGGACAGAGGCTGTTGTTGACGAGGCAACAGGTACAGAATCATCAGCGATTTGTGATGCCTCAGTGACCCTAAGAGATTCAGAAGGAATGGTGCTAGTTTGTAATTGGTCAGTGGGCTGTGGTGTCATCTGGTACAGTTGGTCCTCATTGGAACGTTCTTCTGTGATGATATCATCTGCTCCGGCAGTGAAGGCCTCAGCCGCCTGAGACAGGTGGGTGAGGTTGCCGATGGCCAGAAGGGTTCTAGCTGCCTCGTTGTAGCTCTCCTCAGATACTGGAACACAGAGGGGAGAGGAGAAGAGAAACAGTTGAACATGCAATAGTTAGTGGTGTGAGGGAGAGCGTTTATATTTTTTACTTAAGAGGATACAATAGATATCAGCTCTTGAAAGGACCAACCTACCTTCCATGTTATCTGGAGACAGGAAGTCTATCACATCCTAGAACAAAGAAGACAAAAACATTAGTCCTCATAACATAGACAGAATCTGGAGCAAAACAGCAGCCGTGCTTGATCCAATTGGATGCTTGACCCAGTGATTTCAATTTAACACTGAGAACTTCTGAAAGGTGCTATATACTGAATCTCAAATATGAAACTATAACCAGATTTCTATCCAACCATTTAATACAGATGAATTGCCTGACACATGAAGAAAGTCACGAACGGACTGATGGAAACAGTAAATACTGGTACAATTTCAGAAATGTTGAGAATTCGTTCGTTCGACATTTTTTAGTGTCTGGAAAATGTATTCTGTGAGAAATGGCGGTGAGAACCGCCTTAATGCGCAAATAATAATATAATAACCATCAGAACGTAGTAAACTTGAGTCACGCGATGATGTGTGGTCCTCCCACTACCAAGCATGCAGTTTATTAGGCTACAGATGAAATAAACTTCACAGGGTGGTGAAAGTGCACAGTGATGAGTTTGATGCTCCTTTCCCATAAATATTGAGTGTCTTATTCTGGTGACATGATGATCGATGCTTGGCTGCCGTTTTGACAAATACAAATCCCCTAAAATCCCATAGTGTTGGGAGGCGACCCACACTGTATCTGCGAGCTGTTGGCTGCAGCGCTTGTGACAAGACTAGAGTGGGCACAGTTGGTATATAACTCTTTTTTTTTTTTGCGACTGAACCATCAGTAGAGTTGAAAAGGCGATATAAACCCATTTTACTTGTTCCCCCCCCCCGGGTACTTGGGAATTTAACCGTAAAAAGTTATTTTTATGTGCACTACGTCATCACACAGCCTTTTATCCGCAATAAGTCTGTTTGATTGAAACATCTCTGGTAGGAAAATGCTTATATTTTTTTATATTTATATAAATTATATATTTGAGAATTTTCACCTGAAAATCTGTCACTAATTGGATGGAAACCTAGCTATTGATGACAAAATGTTGGTCAAAAACATGGATGAAGGAGGGATGGTAGACAGACAGGACAGGGCACATGATGACTTACTACTAACAGGTCCAACTGATGTTCACAGGGCACTGTGCCCATGTCAGCACCCTGTGCCCGCTCGCATGACGAGTCAGGGCAGAATGCATCATGGGAAATACCCAGGACATCAGGCATGTTGACGGAGATATCGAGCTGTGAGCGGGGGAGAGGATGACAGGATGGAAGGGGAGGTTACAGGATAGAAAAACCATGCATGATAAATAAATGAATAAAAAGACATACACAGGGTCGGTTGTGCTGGGTTTTCAACGTGTAGGACAACTAAAGCGGCTTTGTGAATAGCAAGTCGGAGAGTGAATTAAGTGTGTAAACCAATGGGATGCAACTGTGACTGGATAAAATAATAATAAAATAACCTAAAAATAAATACAAATAGATCCATTATGTAGGATCTAGATCCCCGGGACAGTAGAATAACCTTTTTCAAAGCATTGAGCCAACCCATTCCACAGTGGCTCAGATTTGTTCTTTACACATGGACCCTTCCAGCAACTATGGTGCAATTATGGTGGAGCAATTAAAGGGGATGTGTAACCAGGCCAGTGCATTACAGCTAAGCTCAGTAGTGTGAAAATGGTAAGTGTGTCACCCCTTTCACCTCCTCCATGGTCTCCTCAACCTCTGTGGCGACAGGTTGTGGCGAGCGAAGGCTCATGGGGATGAACGCAGGTGCCTGATTCTCCTTCTCTGGGCTTGTGGGATTGTGGGTGTCCTCCTCGGCCTGCGCCTCCTCTCTCCATGCTCCTTCTTCCTCATCTTCATCCTCATCTTCAGACTGGGACGCCCTGAGGGTGACCAGCTTGGATTTCCTAGCCGTTGATTGGCCCATCCTACCTGGCAGGGCTGGGCCAGGTTTGATTTTGGCCCTCCTGGTAGCTGGTTTGGATTTGGGCATGGTGGAGGGGGATCCGTCTGAGGCGGGAGTGGGGGCAGAGTCTGATTGGCCCATCCTACCTGGCAGGGCTGGGCCAGGTTTGATTTTGGCCCTCCTGGTAGCTGGTTTGGATTTTGGCATGGTGGAGGGGGATCCGTCTGAGGCGGGAGTGGGGGCAGAGTCTGAGGGCGAGTCCCCATCCTCCTTTGCAGGGTAATTCAAGAGCTGTGTCTTTTTGGGTAATCTGCCGTACCTGAAATACATGAACATAGTTAGTTTTACTGCCACATGTGGCTGTGACCCTCTTCAGTTATGTAGGATCAGTGTGCGTGTGTACCTGGTGGGTTTGATGGGTTTATCGCTGGCTTCTTCCTCCTCTCCCTCAGATGAAGAGAGTTTACCAGCTTTCTTCTCCTCCTTTTGACTGACTGAAGGGGAAGCATCTTTATCTACCTGAAAGTGAGTTACGGTAGAGGTTGGACCACACAGACACTCAACTACTTTTGAGCTACTGAGGTTCAGACAACAGTCTTAGGGTTTATAGAATGTTACAAACATTTGCGATTAATTTGTCACAGGACAAAGACCTACCTGTTCTTCAGACAGCCCTTCTTCAGTGTTCTCCTCCTCTGTAGGTGTGGCCCCATCTTTAACGTTAGGCTTGGTATTGGGCTCGGGGCCCCTCTGGCCCCACTTCCTACCCAGGTTAGGAAGAGGTCTCTGGGATCGGCCACGGGACAACTGAGCTGGTTTGATCACCACAGGTCCCTTGGCTGCTTCCACAGGCCCTTCTGCCTGCTTTGAACTAATAAAAAATGCATCATAATTATTAAACCTACAAGATGTAATTTTTTGGGCGACCTGACCAAATTCACATAGAAATGTGAGTTATAGATCTGTCATGCTCATCGAAAGCAAGTCCAAGAAGCGGTAGATCTGTTCTATGTACATTATTTCTATGCTTCCCGTTCTTAAATATTATAATAGTTGATGATATTATAATTTTGTGTGTCTTTTACTTTCGGTTTTGTACACCAGCTTCAAACAGCTGAAAATACAATGTTTGGTTATTTAAAAAATATTTCACAGGGGTTTAGATGGCATAATGATTCTCTACAAAAACTGAAATTAGGCAAACTAATAGACTTCTAGCAAAATGGAAAATGGCAGAGCGATATCTGCATACTGCGCCTTTAAAAAGGGACATTTCTAAACATTTTCAACATCTCCAGCACCACCCCAACATCAACATGTGAAAATGGCACATTTCTATGTTTTGTTAGATACAGGAAGATAAGTCTTTCCAGTGACGACGTCGGTGTGCATCATGATATTTTAACCCATTGCGAGTAAGCATTGCCTACTAATTGGTTGAGGATGTCATTAGAAACACATCTTTTTCCACACAAAACATAGAAACACTATTTTCATAGAGGACCCTCCATGACCAAAAGTATATGGACACGTGTTTGTCGAACATCTCATTCCAAAATCATGGGCATTAATATGGAGTTGGTCCCCCCTTTGCTGCTATAACAGCCTCTTCTGGGAAGGCTTTAATATGGAGTTGGTCCCCTCTTCTTTGCTGCTATAACAGCCTCTTCTGGGAAGGCTTTAATATGGAGTTGGTCCCCCTTTGCTGCTATAACAGCCTCTTCTGGGAAGGCTTTAATATGGAGTTGGTCCCCCTTTGCTGCTATAACAGCCTCTTCTGGGAAGGCTTTAATATGGAGTTGCTTTGGTCCCCCTTTGCTGCTATAACAGCCTCTTCTGGGAAGGCTTTAATATGGAGTTGGTCCCCCTTTGCTGCTATAACAGCCTCTTCTGGGAAGGCTTTAATATGGAGTTGGTCCCCCTTTGCTGCTATAACAGCCTCTTCTGGGAAGGCTTTAATATGGAGTTGGTCCCCCTTTGCTGCTATAACAGCCTCTTCTGGGAAGGCTTTAATATGGAGTTGGTCCCCCTTTGCTGCTATAACAGCCTCTTCTGGGAAGGCTTTAATATGGAGTTGGTCCCCCTTTGCTTTGCTGCTATAACAGCCTCTTCTGGGAAGGCTTTAATATGGAGTTGGTCCCCCCTTTGCTGCTATAACAGCCTCTTCTGGGAAGGCTTTAATATGGAGTTGGTCCCCCCTTTGCTGCTATAACAGCCTCTTCTGGGAAGGCTTCCACTAGATGGTGGAACATTGCTGCGGGGACTTGCTTCCATTCATCCACAAGATCATTAGTGAGCTCGGGCTCTGCTGTTGGGCGATTAGGCCTGGCTCGCAGTCAGCGTTCCAATTCATCCCAAAGGTGTTCAATGGGGTTGAGGTCAGGGACTTGTGCAGGCAGTTCCACTGCTTCAGAGACCAACGGCGGAGAGCTTTACACCACTC
The DNA here is from genome assembly GCF_018296145.1 of Oncorhynchus tshawytscha. Lineage (NCBI taxonomy): Eukaryota > Metazoa > Chordata > Actinopteri > Salmoniformes > Salmonidae > Oncorhynchus > Oncorhynchus tshawytscha. Next base: position 1,690,992 of record NC_056448.1, on the reverse strand, counting down.
CAGCCGACACTTGGCATTGCACATGGTGATCTTAGGCTAGTTTGCGGTTGCTCGGCCATGGAAACCCATTTCTTGAAGCTCCCGACGAGCAATTCTTGTGCTGACATTGCTTCCAGAGGCAGTTTGGAACTCGGTAGAGTGTTGCAACCAAGGACAGACGATTTTTACGTGCTTCAGGGGTCCCGTTCTGTGAGCTTGTCGCCTACCACTACGCGGCTGAGCCACTGTTGCTCCTAAACGTTTCCACTTCACAATAACAGCACTTACAGTTGACCGGGGCAGCTCTAGCAGGGCATACATTTGACAAACTGACTTGTTGGAAAGGTGGCATCCTATGACGGTGCCACGTTGAAAGTCACTGAGCCCTTCAGTAAGGCCATTTAACTGCCAATGTTTGTCTATGGAGATTGCATGGCTGTGTGCTCCATTTTACAACCGTCACCAACTGGTGTGGCTGAAATAGCCGAAATCACTCATTTGAAAGGGTGTCCACATAATTTTGTATATATAGTGTATGTTGATGTTGGGGTGGTGCTGGAGATGATGAATATGAAGTTGAACATTTGACACCTTTTCTTTTAATGTAAAGAACAAAATAGTTGTCATTTACAAACTGCACGTGTTACCTCTCTGGAGGCCCTGCCTCAGAATCTTCAGGTAGGCCAGCCTCTTCTGAGGAAGCAGAGGAAACAGCGGCAGTAATTAAGATAAATAATAATGAGTTAGTAGATTTTGTATATTTTCACTTTGTTATATGGCTACTGTGAAAAGCACCACTGAAGTCGTGGAAGTTCTACTGCACCTTGATCGCTTGTTATTAGGTCAATCTTCTTTTTCTTTCCATCCTTTGCTTCTTCAGGAGAGGACTCTCCTCCACCATCCCTACTTTTGCGTTTTCTCTTAGGCGTGGGAGCGGAAGAAAGCGTGGTCCCTTCGTTAGAGACGTTCTCGTTCTCCTTCTCTCCCTCCACCTCCTCTGTGTCCATCTCCGCGTCTAACCCCTCCTCCTCCACGTCGCTCAGCTGCTTCGCTGCATTCTTTTCTGATGGACAGTGAGAGCAGAGATAATGAGACTCATACAGGGAGCAAGGACGGATAATGCGTGGGCTGAAGACATTACTACCTTTAAACTATGAATAATGTTCAAGAAATCACAACAATTTCACCAGTTTACATAGGTGAGAGATGCCATACTGAGAATTCCAGGCATTGACTTTGTGGTGGGACTCCCGACATGACAGGTAGTAAACAAGGAAATGTATCTTAGTTACCTTTCTGTCTGATTTTTTTCTTGATGCGTATCTTCTCTGTGGGGGACTTATTTTTGTTCCTCTTTGCCTCTGCAGCCAAGATCTTCTCCAGGAGACTAGTGAAGAACTCATGGTCCAGCCTGCGTTTCTCCTCTAAATCAAATCACATTTTTGTTGGTTAGATACACATATATAGCAGATGTTATTGCGGCTGTCGCGAAATGCCTGTGTTCCTAGCTCCAACAGTGCAGTCAGAACAGAGAAAAGACCAAGATGAACTGGATTCCCGAATCACGTCTACAACGGTAAATCCCTTCTGATCATTGTTTCAAAACTTACTGAAGGCCTTGTCTATCCTCCAGCTGTTTGCTCTCTCCTCTTTCTTGAACTTGTTCTGAAAGACAAGAAACGGGAGACGAAATTACAAACCGGCAGTAACACAACCTAGTGCAGTTGTATAGTGCTACAGCCCCAATCTACAGTATTTAGGGTTGGGCGGTACCCAGACCTTCATATCTTCATTACCGTCCTTCTCATCCTGGGTTTTATGGTATTAGCAACTTAGTACACAAGAGGGTGCCAAAAACACACAAAAGAAAAGCCCATTGGGCATCCATTACCAGAATGCTAACAAAATGAGTGCAAGTAATGGCGAATTTCCATGGAGTCTGATAGCTAAATATGCTAACGAGCGCAAATGAAGTCGCTCGGGCAACAAGCCTGCTTGCTCTGCTCAGAGAAGGGGGGGTAGCAGAGAGAGCTTTACAAATAACTCATCCAAAGGGCTTTGACTTCTTAAACAAGGCAGAAAGCTAACACAATATGATGCCCTGTTACCTTAATTATTCAGCCACTTACTTATAACGACCAAGTTAAACTTGAACGTTAACGCAGAATTTCCCGCAGGAAAAAATAAATATCTTTCTGCATTTTGTAAACACAGACCTAAAATGCTCCTTATTGTAATTTCTGCTCGGCATCAGACAAATTTTATGCTTCAATTGCACTTCTCCACTCAGATGAGAATTCACGAATGGGCATTCTATCATCAGACTGACTGCGCTCTGACTGATGTGTAGCTAAAAATTGTTGATCTCAACCCTATTGAGCTGTTGTGGGAGCAGCTTGACCGTATGGTACGTAAGAAGTGCCCATCAAGCCAATCAACTTGTGGGAGGTGCTTCAGAAAGCATGGGGTGAAATCTCTTCAGATTGCCTTAACAAATTGACAACTACAATGCCAAAGGTCTGCAAGGCAAAAATTGTTGCAAATGTGACGAAAGCAAAGTGACAAGGACACTGAAGTCCACTGACACCTGAAGTCCACGATCATCTCCTTTGTTTTGTTGACGTTGAGTGAGGTTGTTTTCCTGACACCACACTCCGAGTGCCCTCACCTCCTCCCTGTAGGCCGTCTCGTCGTTATTGGTAATCAAGCCCACTACTGTTGTGTCGCCTGCAAACTTGATGATCGAGTTGGAGGCATGCATGACCACACAGTCGTGGGTGAATAGGGAGTTTGTACGGACAAACTGAAATGAAACTGAAACTTGAACATCAAGCCTCCAGCTTGATGATCTTGTAGGGTACTATGGCGTTGAAGGCTGAGCTGTAGTCAATGAACAGCATTCTTAAATAGGTATTCCTTTTGTCCAGATGGGATAGGGCAGTGTGCAGTGTGATGGCGATTGCGTCGTCTGTGGACCTGTAGTGGCGGTATGAAAACTGAAGTGGGTCCAATGTGGCCGGTAAGATGGAGGAGATATGATCCTTGACTAGTCTCTTAAAGCACTTCATGATGACAGAAGTGAGTGTTACGGGTCGATAATAATTTCGTTCAGTCATCTTTGCCTTCTTGGGTACAGGAACAATGGTGGCCATCTTGAAGCATGTGAGGACAACAGACTGGGATAGGGAGCATTGAATATGTCCGTAAACACACCTGCCAGCAGGTCTGCGCATGCTCTGAGGACATGGCTAAGGATGCCGTCTGGGCCAGCAGCCTTGCGAAGGTCAACAAGTTTAAATGTTTTACTCACGTCAGCCACAGAGAATGAGAGGGGGAGCAGTCCTTGTTAGCGGCCGTGACGGTGGCACTGGATTATCCTCAAAGCGAACAAAGAAAGTGTTTAGTTTGTCTGGAAACGTGATGTCGGTGTCCGTGACGTGGCTGATTTTCTTTTTGTAGTCCGTTATTTCCTGTAGACCCTGCCACATACGTCTCGTGTCTGAGCCATTGAATTGTGACCCCACCTTGTCCCTGTACTGGCATTTCTCTTGTTTTATTGCCTTGTGGAGGGAATAGCTACTGTCTATATTCAGTCATATTCCCAGACCTCTTTCCATGGTTAAATGCGGTGGTTCGTGCTTTCAGTTTTGTGCGACTGCCGCCATCCATCCACGGTTTCTGGTTAGGGTTTTAATAGTCACAGTGGGAACAACATCTCCAATGCATTTCTTTATAAACACACTCACCAAGTCAGCGTATTGGACAATGTTGTTCTCTGAGGCTGACCAAAACATATTCCAGTCAACGTGATAAAAACAATCTTGAAGCGTGGTTTCCGATTGGTCGGACCAGCATTGAATGGTTCTCGTCACTGGTACATCCTGTTTGAGTTTCTGCCTATAAGACGGTAGGAGCAAGATGGGGTCGTGGTAGGATTTGTCGAAGAGAGGGGCTTTGTATGCATCACGGAAGTTAGAGTAGCAGTGGTCGAGGGTATTGCCCATGCGTGTAGCGCAATCAAATGCTGGTAGAATTTAGATAGCCTTGTTCTCAAAGTTGCTTTGTTAAAATCCCCAGCTACAATAAATGAGGCCTCAGGATATGTGGTTTCCAGTTTGAATATAGTCCAGTAGTGTGTGTGTAATATATAAACACAGGGCCTTACTTATGGGGCTAAATCAGGAATAACACTATAATAAATTACACAGGTAAGACTATCAGTGATACCTTGATCTCGGTGCGACCGCGGTGAGGGAACAGCTGTCCAATCATGGAGAAGTCTGTTCCCACCATACTGATGGCCAGGAAGAACATGTCCGTCTCTGAAGAAACAGCACAAAGACTTTGTTTTAGTACGACTTTTGGTTTCAACATGCACAAACATAGGTAAACTAAGGTGTAACTGATGATTAAGTAAATATTGGGATAGAGTAGAGTTCTATTGGACCCATGTAGTGGTTGTCAGACAGACCTTTGTTGGACCAGGGCTTGACGTGTGTCCCCTTCCTGAAGCTCGAGTAGGTGGTTGTGGAGCCACGCTCAAAGATGGGGTCTCTATCATCAGCTGGGTTGGGCCCTTTCTGCCTCAAGACCTCTACCGTCAAACTGGGACAAACACACACGGGGAGAAAGTTAAGTAACATCCAAACATAACAGGATTGGGGTGAAGTCCAATTCAGTCAAATCAGTGAGTCAATTCAGGAAGTAAATCAAAAAATTGCTTTTCAATTAGGAAACTGAGAGACGTCGCTGACCTCTCCTCATCGATGATCAGAGAGCCGTCTTCTGCCACCTTCACCCGCGGGACCATCACCCCATCGTCATCCTCATCTTCATCTTCATCTCCCTGGCTGGCTATCTCAGCTGGGACCTCCGGTGTTGGGGGTCTTTCAGGTGACCTGTACAAGACAAATATAATCATTTCAATTGGGTTAAATAGCACAGCTCACTAGGTTGTTACATTGTGAGATGATATTTCACACACTTTATTGCCTGCATAATATTTATTTTCTAGAAATGGAAAATAAACTTGAACATGATACGGTCTTACTCTTCTCTTGGTGGGGTGAGTGGGAGGACAGTCTCATTCTCCCTCTGTTCCTCTACCAGATAAGACCTGGAAGGAAAACACAGGGAACTTACACCTCAGAAAAACCTTTAAAATAGAACATAGATTTACACTGACTGTGCCCAACAAATACACCCCACCCCCCCAGACTCACACCCACTGAAGGTGTAAGCTTACGTCATGGGGTTGGTATCAGGCAGGTAGTAGATGAGATCTCTCATGGTCATTTTAGAGGGATCTAGTGTGTATTCGCTCACACACACCTTGGCTTTGCTCCGTTTCTGCACGTTCAAATCATCACAATGTTAAAATTCAGTGGCATCTAAACAATGACAGTAAACACTGTGCTCTGCTGTCATCTAGCAGCTTCTCTTGGTGACAGCAACAACTGGTTTAACTGAAGAACCTCTGCTATCTAAACAATGACAGTAAACACTGTGCTCTGCTGTCATCTAGCGGCTTCTCTTGGTGACAGCAACAACTGGTTTAACTGAAGAACCTCTGCTATCTAAACACAATCAGTGTGAGTGTATGAGATATGCTAATTCATTGCAGTTCTTGGTATCTTCAGACATTGACAGTGCCTAGAGAAGCGTTTAACATAATAATCCTACATTCTGTGCAGATTGTGTGTTACCAAACATGCATAGTGGTGTTTAGATGACATTATCCAGCCCCAAAAATAGATTGACGGGATCTTAAGCACATACAAATGAATAACATTGTACGAATTGGAATTTGTAAAATACTAATGAATTTCTAAAAAATTAAATCAGGACGTAACAGAGTAAATGGATGATGTTGAATACAGTTGTGCACAATTACTGGGGATCCGTTTTGGCTCGTGAGCGCTACTTTCAAAATTACTGGCTGAAATTATACAAAACCTTTCTAGCATCACTTTATTCTTTGAACTAAAGATCACCAGTGAGACTAAAACCAATCTCACCTTCTCCTTGTTCATCTCCTGTCTCAGCAGCTCTCTGAGCTTCCGGGCCTTAGCCAGCCTCTGTAGGTCTGTTGGGTCATTCAGGAACCTGCTAAGCCTGGACTTCCCAGGTGCCAGCCCGGTGAGCCCACCAGACACAGACCTGGCAACCAGAGTCTTAGCTCTCTCTGATACTGAGATACCCTCTTTGTCTGGAAGGGAGGACGATGGGACCATCTCTAACGGAGTGGATGGAACTTTAATGATTGGTGTTTTTTTCAGGAGATCTGATTGGATGCTGCCTTTGCCTGCTGCCTGCGGGGTCTGTTGTGACGAGGATGAGTTCTCCACTGCCACATTCCCCAGAGAGGTTGTTGTAGGGCCTGGGGAAGCTGGGGACAGTGGACTGGGTTTGGGCTGTCCTTTGGCCTGCCTACTACCTCCAGAGGGCCTCCGCCTTGGGGATCTCATGCCCTGTGGGGGTCCAGAATCTGTCTGTCTGGGGGCCTCTGGAGCCTCAGGGGTTGGAGCTGGAGTCTCAGTGCCCGCTCTCACAGGGGACTTGGGGGTCCTGGGGGAGGAGCGGGTGAGGGCTGGGGTGGCAGCCACCCGGGGTTTGGCAAGGTTTGGCATGACAGAGAACCGCTTCCTCCTTTGAAGACCGGCAGAGGGGGTGCTGCTGGAAGCCTCGCCATTTGGGTCTTTTCCATCCCTATACCAAAGACAAAAGGGTCAGAGACAATGCAGACAATCAGCTAATACGTGAGCAACACTGAACCACAGTCAGTGGATGGTTGTTGGGGCAAAACCAAGTTTAAACCTAGTCTGATTAATATGTATATACAGCCTGAAGCCAATGGCTGCAAAATTGTGTAAATGTTTGTTACGAGCCAGAATGTATAATACCTTTAGACTTACTCTCCAGGTGGTCTGTGCGGTTTGTCTTCTAGCTGCTTGAAATGTGAGACAAATCTCCACAGGAAAGTATTATTTACTGTGACAATAAACTATATATTCTGAATCAGGGGAGGATGGAGAACAATCCAGACCTTTTTTATGTGACTTTTTCATTTTTTTCTTCAGATGTCCATTTTTTAAATTATTATTTTAAATGAAGGTGTGGATTGTTCTACAATACAACATTTTCATTGCAATGGCATGCTTAGTTCAAAGCTATTGACGAAATGAAAAAAGATCCAATACCAAACTAACTTTACCTTGGTGCCAAATCATATACCTACTGGCTCGCTAAAAAACACATCTGGTAAACAATACTTTCCTGTGGATATTTTGTCTCAAATTTTTAGCAAATGAAGGACAAACCGCACAGACCTCCAGGCTGTGTAGTTTAAATGCATTTTTATTAAACATTTACACGATTTTGCAGGCATTAGCTTCAGGCTGCAAATGAATAATAATAATAATACAAATGAAGTGTATTACAGCCTAATTCATCAGACTAGTTTAAACCATGTGTACGACCCATGTTACCTTGAGTAGTTCTCAATTCTACAACAAAATTTGAAATCCTACAAGAGATCATAAACCTCCAGAACAGTCACTGACAGCCACACCTCTGCATTTACACATTTAGCTGTAAAAATGACTATAATACATTTGATTCAATTATGGATGTTGAATAAGGCAGTCCCCTGCACCTCTCTGATTCAGAGGGGTTGAATTAAATGCAGAAGACACATTTCAGTTGAAGGCATTCAGTTGTACGATTCGCACTCACTCTCTGGGTGTGGTGGACTCTGTGGAGGCTTCTAGCACTGCAGTTGTGGTGGTGTCCTTCACGCACTGGCCCCCTGCCTGGGGAAGGTCCTCGGAGGCCTGGGAGACTGCAGCTGGAGCCTCCTGGGAAGGTGGAGTGTCCTGGGAGGAGGCTGGCCCTCTGCCTGCTGGCCTGACGTTCGGACGAACACTGATCCTGGATCTGCGAAGCATTCTGTCCTACTGCAGAGAGGCTGTGACACGGATGATGACATTAGCTATAAGAAACACAGAGCTCAGAGTTGCTAGCAAGCGAACTTTCATTATATATTTGGCAAATGACAATCAATGGCATGTGTATTAAGCTAGTTAGCTACTAAATGCATCTGTTGGCTGCAGGAAGTCTGCTCAGCTGCTAAATGTCACTCACTGGCTCACTTATCTTCTGACTCAGCTAGCTAACGTCAGCTACGTGTCAGTCACATACCATAGCTGACTACCACGGGTAAGTCAGCTAGGGAAATACACCAGAAAACGTAAAGTGAGATAAAGTAATTACAATTTCAGCTCACTATATTTTGTTAGCTAGCATGTCTTACATAGTAGTAGCGACGAATGAGCATTATTAGCGTGCTAAAAGTTGTAAACTTGCTAACAGTTAGCTAGCAGTCACGCTTTCTTTAGACGTATAGGAAAGTAATGTAATGTAAAACTGCCACTTCTCCAAATACGTATCGTAATCCAGAAAAATACAAACCTCGTATTTAATGATCAGCTTTTCGACATATATTCCATATGGTCGACGTTTTAATCCAAGTCTAGCACCATGCACACACACGAGTCCACCATGTTTTCGATGACGTCAGTGTCATTCGCGAAAGGGATTGTGGGAATACTAGTTTAAGTGATTGAAAGGCCAAAAGTTGTTAGAACAGCAGCTCGTTTTCATGTTATTTCTACATTGCAAAATTGAAAGGGACAGGTCCACAATATTATTTTAATGCATACTAGCTAGCAGTACTTTATTTAGAACATGATTTTAAAGTAGGTATATCAAACACATAAGTCATCACATCATAGGGCAGGAATCGTGAGTCATTCACCCGCTTTAATTTTTCTTAATCAGGGGCACTAAACTATACTCAAATTACTGTGACTTACCACATGTATTAAAAAGTCAAATCATTTCAATTTCAGTGATTCTGGCAACAGCAAAAAAAATGAGTCACACAACCCATTGTATGATCAAAGTGCAAATAGTTTGGGTAATAGTAACCTAGGATTGTTTTACATTTAACCAGGTGCTTTACAGTCTGCACTCATTAGGTGATTCATTAAAGTATCTATAGGCTTATTTGGATAAGGCAAGTATGTATTAGCAACCAAAATTGCATATGAATGAATTCAGCCTTTTCTCACTTTTAGATTCTGAAGACCCAGGTTGGTAAATGTTACTTCAGAGGATGAATGAGGCATTGCAACCCACACAAGTACATGTCTATGAAAACTTGTTTGAGTGGCCTATACTAAGACGCATGAATGTTGCCCACTTTAAGAAGCCTAAGGTGAGTAGTCTAGGGATACAGTAAAACCCCTTAACATTTCCCGGATAATAATAATCATATCTAAGACATGACAAAGACCAATGAAAGAAGTGTGTGTTTAATTAGACAGGGTATTTGGAGGACCTTCCATTCATGTTCCTCCCTTTCGGGAATAATTTCATTAGAATACATTTCATTCAGTGGCACTGAAAAGCTAAGTGAGCTGGGAACAGAAACTACTACCACCACCGATTGGGCAAGACATATTAAAGTCCTCTGGGCTCATTCATCACCTGATTTACTTAAAGGCACAGACCAACTCCTTGAATTGGCTTACGAGGAAGTTTGCACTCATCTTTTTAAAAAACACACAAAACTATTTTGCTGAAAACCTTTATTTTTCCCCTTTAAGTGTATACAAATGTGGGATATTGTTTTTCCATCAGGAAAAGTTAGACATTTCTGGAGTGCATCTTTAAAGTAAAGGTGGTTTGGGGGAAGCTAAGTAACTGACATCAAAAAAGGCAGGTGAGGAGTTAGTGTGTGCTTTGGGGCAGGGGCTAAAAGACGCAATCATGTAGATTGTCTGGCGCTCGTTGTAGCAGCTGGTTCTGAAGATCTTATTTGGTCGTAGAGCCTTGCTGCTTATTATCTGGAACTGATGGGCAGGATGTCACTTAGGCAAAGGGGTTACCAAAGGGGTCTCCGAAGGGATCCGAGCTGCCAGTGGTCTGGGCAACAGGAGTGTTCTGTCGGAAAAACAGTGATACAAAGCAGTACGTTACCATCAATTGCTTGGCGTTTGATAGGATTCATTGCGATACGAATCCGTTTCCGTACCATTGCTAGGAGTGGTGCTCCAAAGGCATTAGGAGTTGCAGTGCCAAATGCATCATCAAATAGGCTCTGGTTGAGACCTGTTGCTGCTGTTGGAGCAAGGCCTGGGGCTGGATTTGGGGCAAAGGCATCCAGGAGCCCTGGAATGGGGGCCGCTGCAGAAGACATGGAAGCAGCTTGCCGTGGGGCCGGTTTGGGTGAGTCTGAAGACAGACAGGAAAGAAGAAACGGGAGAAGAATAAGGTGGATCAAAAATACAATACCAGTCAAAAGTTGACAGTTCAAGGGTTTCTATTTTTTTTTACATTGTAGGATAGACATCAAAACAATGAAATAACACATTTGGAATCATGTAGTACAGTGTTACATCAAACTATATTTGAAATTCTTCAAAGTAGCCACCCTTTTCCTTGATGGCAGCTTTGCACACTTGGCATTCTCTAAACCAGCTTCATGAGGTAGTCATCTGGAATGCATTTCAATTAACAGGTGTGCCTTGTTTTTCCTTCTTAATGCATTTGAGCCAATCAGTTGGTAGGGGTGGTAAACCAAATATGGACTTGGTATTTTACCAAATAGGGCTATATTATGGCAAGAACAGATAGAAAAGAGAAACGACAGGCAATTACTTGAAGACATGAATATCAGTCAATCCGGAAAATGTCAAGACCTTTAAAAGTTCCTTCAACTGCAGTTGCAAAAACCATCAAGCACAGGAAAGGAAGACTCAGTTACCTCTGCTACAGAGAATAAGTTCATTATAGTTACCAGCTACAGAAATTGCAGCCCAAAATAAATGCGTCAGAGTTCAAGTAACAGCCACATTTCAATAACAACTGTTCAGAGGAGATTGTGTGAATGGTCGAATTGCTGCAAAGAAACTACTAAAGGACACCAATAAGAAGACTTGCTTGGGCCAAGAAACACGAGCAATGGACATAAGATGTGGAAATCTGTCCTTCGGTCTGATGACCAACCTCAATGTCTTTGTGAGACAGTAGGTGAACGGATGATCTCCGTATGTGTGGTTCACACCATGAAGCATGGAGGTGTGATGGTGCTTTATTTATTCAGCAGCAATACGCCATCCCATCCGTTTTGCACTTAGTGGGACCATTGGTTTTCAACAGGACAATGACCCAACACACCTCCAGGCTGTGTAAGGGCTATTTGACTTAGAACAGTGATGGAGTGCTGCATCAGATGACCTAGCCTCCAATCACCCAACTTGGATGGTTTGGACCACAGAGTGAAGGAAAAGCAGCCAACAAGTGCTCAGCATGTGGGAACTCCTTCAAGACTGTTGGAAAAGCAGGTGAAGTGTGCAAAGCTGTCAAGGCAAAGGGTGGCTACTTTGAAGAACCTTAAATAAATGTATTTAACACTTTTGGTTACTACATGATTCCATATGTGTTTCATTGTCTTCAATATTATTCTACAATGTAGCAAATAGTCAAAAATAAAAAACCTTGAATGAGTAGGTGTCCAAACTTGACTGTTACTGTACATCAAAAACCATCCTGTAACCCAAGCCATAGACTTCACTGTGCTACTGGACCATGTTATTTTTCACACATTAAGGTCTACACCCATTGTATTCGGTGCATGTGACAGATTTTTTATTTAACTTGATATTTGCTGGGGCTAGATAATAGGTATTGGGGTAATCTACAGATTTGATAGGATTTTGAAATTCCAAAACAACCACCATTACCATTGGCAACCGCTGAAATCTGACTCTGAATTTCAAAGTCGTCGTGATCCGCAACCTCCTGGAGCATGCCCACTTTGCTGGAGAAGTACTGGGCAAATGCGCCATCCCCATTAGTGCTGGGGGCAGCTCCAGGAGCCTGCTCCCCCTTCCTGGCCGGGATGGCTGGAGGTTTGGCAATCTGGAAGTCCTTGAACATGTCCTTCCCACTCTTCTTTTCCTTCTCCCCTCCCAGGGGGTCCAGAGCCGTGAACGCACTGGGTTCTACCTTGGCTGCGGCCTCCTTGATTGGGGGTCGGGGTGGTGGCCGGGGTGGTCCTTGTGGCATACCCTGTGGAGGGCCTCCCATCATGGCATAAGGGCCGGGTTGGAAGGGGTTAGCCATGGGAGGCTGGCCCCAGCCAGGTGCAACCATGGGCCCTGCAGGAGCAGGCTGTCCCCAAGCCTGGGTGACCGGCTGGGCCCCATACGGGGATGGAGCCTGCTGGCCCCAGGGGGCCGGGGGTATAGGAAGGGCACCGAAGGCAGATGGCTGGGGGAAGGTGGTCTGGGGGTTGTGGAGTGTTACCCCTCCTGGCATGGTGAACATGGAAGGTCCTGGTGCTGGGACTCCCCACGGTGATGTGGCTGTGCCATGAATGGTGACTGAAGGGTGACCCAACTGCAATGCTCCTGGAGGACAGAGGAAGACCAGGGGAGAGAAGAGGATAAGGTGACCTTTTCATTTAGATACAATAGGTAGACTGAATAGAACTTAAAACGCCAACTAGTTTGCCTCAAATGCAGCATAGCTAAAGGATGATTTGAGCCAATGCCGATTTAAGCTAGCCAATTGTTTCACTTCAACACAACATGGGTTCTCATTATTTGGAGCCAATGACGCCACTAGTCTTACCCAGAGCTGCTATGGGAGAGGTGGTGGTTGGACTGTTGAAGAGGTCATCAGAGGCAGATGAGCAGTCAGGCTGACTGAGAGCAGCATATGGGTCGGTCCCAAACAGGTCATTGGCAGGAGGAGACTGGTGGTCAAACCGCAAATAAGGCAACCAAATTTACTACAGGGATATTGAACAATTGACTATCCATCGAGGGCCAGTAAACAAGGGAAAACTGTAGTGAGCACTGAATTAATGGCAAGGTTTATATGGATGATAATGCGGTTGAAAAACTATCATACATATACTGTATTCACATTAATATGAACCTTTAAAAAACACAGCCCTAATAATACTTAAAAGACAAACACCAACACTTACCTCCACACCTCACTGAAGCATGAATGTTAAGACAAGGAACATATAAATAGATCGCAACAGGAGATAAACAGTGGTTACAGTCAAGCAGAGAGGTTGTTAATCTCCAGGGACAAGCAGGTTAGAGAAGCCATGTGAGCACCACTACATGCAGTTACATTAGAAACCCATACCAGTTCCAGTTGTATCCCCAGAGACAAAAACACCAACCCTAACATCCTTGTACCAAAACCATGTTGGTAAAGACAAAACAGTGCAATGCTACCTGTTGGCCTGTAGGAATAGAATATGCCAGCATGGTATCCCAGTGCTGTGAAAGGGGGTTGTTGTTAGAAGACCAATTATGGTTTGGGGAGGTGGTGTGCAGACAGACTCATTCTCATACATGCAGCAACATCATCATAGGACCTCTATGGAGCTTCACCTTGGCACTCCTCCGACCTCGTCCAGCCTTAGTGCTCTGTGGAGGGGGGCTTATCACAACCGAACCATCCTTGCTAGGACCCACAGGGGCAGGGAGTTGTGGATCGAACATCACGTCATTACAAGGGAGAGGACTTTTCCCAGAAACATCAAGAAAGGGGTTCTGTGGTGAGTGCACAGATCCCAAACCATTCTGGACAGGAACCCTGCTCTCTTCTGTCATCACTCCCCCTAGTGGCCACTGGCCATTACTGAGAGCCAGGATCATGTTCCTATTGGACAACCCGCTCAACTGCTGACCAAAGTTGTCAGAGTCTTCTGTAAAACCAACTCCGCTCCTGATTGGCCTACCCAAGAAGTTAACAGAGCTTTCTTGGTTGTGATTGGTGGAGGGGGCTGAGATCGGAGAATGGGGGGGTGCTGATTGGGCAAGGGGGTCATTGCCAAAAGGGTCCGTGTCTGGGGTTGGAAAGAAGCCAAACGTGGAGGAGAAGGGGTTCTCTGTCTGGGGGGTGCCCCAAGGGTTAGGTGTACAGGAGGTGAAGGGATTTCCCTTTATACAGTTCTGATTGCTGTCAACCTCGGCAGACAGATCCAGCAATAGAACATCACTAGTCTCCTGGTTATCAAGGGAGGGAACGAGAGGGAGAGAGAAAAAAATAAAAATCTGTTGCGCTGAAAGAGAGAAGCAACTGTTAACACAGCTAAATGAATAACAAATGACATGACATGAGAAGACGGTTTGATTGATAAAGCAACAGTGGTGATAGCTAAACAAACATTTAAAACAGGATTCAGAAACTCAACTGTAGGAATGTGCTTTGTCAAGGCACCCGCCTTTGTGTCGAGGGATTACAAGCATTAGTCGTGTTGCCATTTAAGATATAGCCAGGATTTGACCTTTGTAATCAATCAAAACTACCTCAAGTTAATAAACATACACGTATTACAGACAGACCTTTACAGAGTTGAGTTTGAGAGTCCTGTATGACATAAGATGGTTTGATTGGTTTAAGGGGTGAAGTTACGCAGTTAAGCTATGGTTTGGGGCGAAAAACTGGCATACATCCACAAGGCAGAACAAAACATCTATGGCTCAAGGGTAAGACTGAGCTAGCTAGCACCCGAGAGGAACTTTACCAGAGCTTGTGTAGTCAAAGCCACCTGATTATAACATTGGGGGAAAAGATCCTTGTTTGGAATAGGAAAGGGTGCAAAAAAATATTTAAATAAAATACCAGCAAGGTAATTTGTTATCCGTTCTGTCCAAAAAGTTTACTTCGAAGACACGCATGGCATATAACATAATTGCCAACCATTGGCCCTATCCATGTGTAAAGTCTGTTACGAGCATTTCCCCCAGCTCTAGCACTTAAGCCTTTTCACATTATGAGTATATTCCCAGAAAAAAATATATTCCCATAATAATGTGCACATCCAGTGAACACAACAGCAGGCTAACTTACTGTAGGAGAGTGGATGTCTGGGGGGGTGGACATGTCGCCAAACAAATCCAGCTGTTGCACCTCCTAAACAAAATCATATCCATTTTAAGCATCTTAAAAATACTGGATGTACCATAAAATGAGACAACAGCACATCTACTAGTAGACACTTGTGCCTGGAGAATCCTCTTCTGCATCCACGTTGCACACTTTTACATGCATGACTCCAATATCTTAAAACACTTACTTTGGCAGCGCCAGCCTGGCCATCGATACTGAGCAAGGCATCACCACCATTCTGTAAATGAAAACACAGCAGTAGGAGGTAAAGGATGCAGTACATTGCAGATGAAGCTTATAGTTAGCCAACATACACAGGCACTTACCTCAGCTACCGCATTATTACTCCCACCCTGAAAAGATAGCGCAAGAAGAGAAACATGGTGAATATTCCCATTGGAGGAATGGCAAATGTTCTCCATTTACAAGAAGAGAAACATGGTGAATATTCCCATTGGAGGAATGGCAAATGTTCTCCATTTACAAGAAGAGAAACATGGTGAATATTCCCATTGGAGGAATGGCAAATGTTCTCCATTTACAAGAAGAGAAACATGGTGAATATTCCCATTGGAGGAATGTCAAATGTTCTCCATTTACAAGAAGAGAAACATGGTGAATATTCCCATTGGAGGAATGTCAAATGTTCTCCATTTACAAGAAGAGAAACATGGTGAATATTCCCATTGGAGGAATGTCAAATGTTCTCCATTTACAAGAAGAGAAACATGGTGAATATTCCCATTGGAGGAATGTCAAATGTTCTCCATTTACAAGAAGAGAAACATGGTGAATATTCCCATTGGAGGAATGTCAAATGTTCTCCATTTACAAGAAGGGAAACATGGTGAATATTCCCATTGGAGGAATGTCAAATGTTCTCCATTTACAAGAGAAACATGGTGAATATTCCCATTGGAGGAATGTCAAATGTTCTCCATTTACTTATTGGAAGCGATTTGTGTGCGATGAGTCATCATCGGTATTGCAATGAAAGCTCGTGGTGCAGGACTAATGAAGCACTAGGGGGTAGTGTTGACTACAAACTTCAGTCACATGACCAAAATGTTTGGAAACAGGGCTGTACTACCAGAACATAGAAAAACATTTAACTGAAAAGTACAATTTGTACAGCATGCCCTAATGAACAACCCCATCATAGTTATTTACCTTCTGTGAAGCCTCAGACTTCTTCACGTTGAAGATGACCTGGAATAGATCCTTTAGGTCAATGACCAGGGGCTCTGCCTATATGGAGAGGAGATGAATGGAAAAACAGTCAGACAATCAACTACTTGCAACAAGCGAACAATCTACGTGTGTCCCCATGCGTCTTACCTGCTGGCCAGTCTTTATGGCGAAGAACTGGTGTTGTCCCTCGGCCCCACACACGTAGCCGAAGGCCCTGTTATCCGTTACGTCTCTGGCGATGAATGAGATCTTATTCACTATGTGCTCGTGTTCTATCACCTGAGGGAGAAGAGAGAACTGATTTTAAAAACAGTCTTCAATAACTTAATAAACACTTGCATTTAGGCCAACATGGAACCTACTCGACTGAGATCATGTCCTGTGTTTACCTTGTGAAAATGTCTCTACCATTCTGTTATAGGAATTGTAGTTGTAAGACATGATTTAGATAGGAGGGATGAAGAGGGATGAACTGTGGATTAGAAAGTCAAACCGTTCTCACCCCTGTTTTCTCATCAATGAGCTTGATGCCTGACATGGATATGTTGACCCAGATCCTTTGCTTGTGTTTGCCCTGGGACCGAGAAGCTATTGCCATGCCCTGCGAAGACAACACAATGACATACTAACACACAGACAGCTCACCACCATATGCACACCCAGAGAGAAATTACCATAGAAAACAGATTAACAAAAATCATATTCAATTTGCTCTTCATTAACATGTACTGTAGCATCTGCATCCTAATATCTGGTACCTTGAGTTTCATCATGGAGTCCTGGCTCATCTTGTCCCCTCGGGCCTCTGGAACATAGTCGATGCCGATCAGTTTGGCCTTGTACCGCACACCATCACCCTGGAACCTTGACAGCAGGTACTCATCAGTCTTCTCTGGAGCTGGGCAAAGGGAAGGAGAGAAAAGTGAATCGATTGTAACTTTGTCTGGTTGAGAATGCCATTTATAATTCATGACGTAGCCTCAACCATCACGCCACAAGACGCATGGAAAGCAAGATGTAAAACTAGACCAAAGGTAAAGTCTGACGACTCAGAAAAAGTATGTTCTGCCCATAACACCAAATCCCTTACGTGGGGTAAGAGGGAGAGGCCCCTTGCATATAGTACCTTTTTTCTTCTCTTTCTTAAAGGGGGTCTTGGCTGGTGCTGTGGAGGGTGTGGTGGGAGGGCTGGTTGTGGAGGCGGGGGTGCTGGAGGGGGCAGCCGGGACCACGGGTGCAACGCTCTCCATTTCAGTAGACATGGTGGGGTAGGGGCTAGCCTTACTGGAGTCAGGACAGGTAAACCAAATCAGACGGCAGCTCCTTGTTCAGGCCAGGGGGTCGACTCAGCAAAGAGACTCAGTACTAGCACATGCTCCGTTATGTGCCTGTAGGAGGGAGAGCGAGAAATAATGCAACTACACTCAGATGTTAAAGCAACTGTCCAGTGAAAATGTCACTAAAGTTAATATTCTGTTAACTCGTACCCAAACAATTGTTGACTCGTATGGCAGAAAGCTGCTTTTTAACATATTAAAGCGGCAATAGTCACATAGAAGTGAGTCAGATCTGCCACTCATTGAAAGTGTGTCTAAGAAGTGGTAGCTCTGTTCTATGTGCGCTATTTCTATGCTTTCCATTCTAAAGTTTAGTTTAAGTCCTTTACACCAGCTTCAAAATACTAGATTTAGTTATGGCAAATATATTTCAGTGGTTTAGATGGTACAATGATCCTCTACAAAAATACTTGCTTGTTTTGTCCCAAACTGAAAAAAGGCAAACTAGAATTTGAGCAACTGGGAAATGGCAGGGCGATTTCTGCATAGTGCATCTTAATTTTTTTTTTAAATTCAGAAAGAAAAGTATCACTCATATTACTAATTATAGGTCATATTTCATAGAAATCAGGAAACACTGGACAATTACTTTAAGCTTTTGAAAAATGTATATAACGTAGGAAATTAAATTTCACATAACATAAACTTGTTTACAAAAACATGTGATAAAAGAATGATGATCTTTATGATGTTGAGAACAAAGACATTACAGCTAACAGCTTCTGCTGGATCCGCTACCTGAAATTGTCCCCTAAAAAGGTTGTGAGCATCGTAAAAAGTAATATCCCTATAATGATCCACAATGAGGAGCCATGACCCAGTACCTCGTTCTTACTAACCACCCATCATATTGAAGCCTTGCTGTAACCCATTGATAGCCATGCATGGTGGGATGGGAGGTGATGCAACTCTGTGGGGTCTTTAATTAAGACAATGTGTGCGAGAAAGGAACACCTGGAGGGCATCAGAAACAGCTGCGCCACTAGCCAGGGACACACACACATACTTCCTCTTTCGAACAGTGCGTCCTGTCAGTCATGTGATTCACATCGGGCAGAGGTCCTGTCCAGTCCAACTCTAGGCTGTCATAAAGATCTTAGGGTGAGATGCTGGGTGTTCAAATTAAAGCTGTTCCATGTAACCTACAGTGGCTTGAGAAAGTCCTCAACCCCCTTGGTATCCTTCCTATTTTGTTGCCTTAACCTAGAATTAAAATATATTTTGGGGGGATTTACACAACATGCCTATCACTTTGAAGCGAAATGTATTTTATGAAAAACAAGAAATAAGACAACACATAAAACTACTCACCCCCCCCAAAATCAACACTTTGTAGTGCCACCTTTCTCAGCAATTACAGCTGCAAGTCTCTTGGGGTGTCTAAGCTTGGCACATCTAGCTACTGGGATTTTTGCCCATTCAAGGCAAAACTGCTCCAGCTCCTTCAAGTTGGATGGCTTACGCTGGTGTAGAGCAATCTTTAAGTCATACCACAGATTCTCAATTGGATTGAGGTCTGGGATTTGACTAGGCCATTCCAAGGCATTCAAATATTTCCCCTTAAACCACTCGTTGTGGTTTAAGAGTCATTGTCCTGCTGGAAGGTGAACCTCCATCCCAGTCTCAAATCTCTGGAAGACTGAAACAGGTTTCCCTCAAGACATTTCCTGTATTTAGCACCATCCATCATTCCTTCAATTCTAACAAGCTTCCTAGTCCATGCCGATTAAAAATATCCCCAAAGCATGATGCTGCCACTACGCTTCACTGTGGGGATGGAATTCCCGGGGTGATGAGGTGTTGGGTTTGCACCAGACAGTTTTCCTTGATGGCCAAAAAGCGCAATTTTAGTCTCATCTGACCAGAGTACCTTCTTCCCTATGTTTAAAAAGTCTCCCACATGCCTTTTGGCAAGCAAACACATTTGTTTATTTTTTCCTTTAAGCGATGGCTTTTTTTCTGGCCACTCTTCCATAAAACCCAGCTCTGTGGAGTGTATGGCTTAAAGTGGTCCTATGGACAGATACGCCAATTTCCACTGTGGAGCTTTGCGGCTCCTTCAGGGTTCTGATTGGCTTCTGATTAATGCCCTCCTTGCCTGGTCCATGGGCGGCACCATCTTGGCAGGTTTGTTGTGGTACCATATTTTTTAATAATGGATTTAAAATGATGCGCCATGGGATGTTCAAACTTTCTGGTGTTTTTTAATAACCCAACCCTGTTTTGTACTTCAACTTTGTCCCTGACCTGACGCACCACTTTTACATTTATTTTTTAAACTTGTTTTGTAAAGTTTCACTTCAACAACTTGGACTATTTTGTGTATGTCCAGTACATGAAATCCAAATAAAAATCCATTTAAATTACAGGTTGTAACACAGCAAACAAAAAAATAGGAAAAACACCAAGGGGGATGAACACTTTTGCAAGGCAAGTCAGGAAACTATGCTCGAGTATAATCCATTGTGATTAACATTGCTCCTCTTTCAGTGTAGTAAAGACAGTAAGAGGCAGAGTGAGCCATGGAATACCAAGATATTATGTTAAAGGAACACTCAGGTGTTCTGGTTTTAGAGAACGTAGTGACAGCTTCTTAGGAAGTCACACTCAGCTTGGGTCACCCTATCTGAGGCTAAAAGACAGCTGGATACCACCACACTGTCCATCTGTGTGCAACTTGGTCCTCTGGTTATGGTAGGAGACAACATTTGCTATTAACAACTATGCCCACAGGTCATTATTACTAACACTATCACAGCTGTAACTAGGCCCTTCATGACAAAGACAGAAACCGAGCACAGACAGAGTAGCCTACAGTAAAATATAAAGTTAGTGGCCAACCAGTACTGTAAACTGCAAGAGGAGACTTGACTGCCAACACCGAGCTCTGGAACCATCAACACTCACAGCTGGATTAGGGAACAAAATGGCTTCTTTCTGAGAGAGAACAAGAGAAACACTACAACAGCACATTATAAAAACCACCATAGGTTGATATCAGCAGCTAAACGCTAAGCATTTATTTTCCATATGACACATACCTTCAGGGGCACTTGCAGATGCTGCGTAGATTGCCGCACTACTGGAAATTAGCCTTGACTGACGATGGCAGAGGAGAGCAAAGGTTGGGAGTGAACAAAGGTTGAGCTATTAAATGAAGTTAATCTTACGCTACCTGGTTGGTGTTTAAAACTGGCCATACGCTCTAGTAATCTCATAACACAGTAGAGCGTGCAATCCACCCTCAGCAGCTGTAGTCCAAAACCTTACAAAAGGTGAGAAGACTACAGTGCAAAGGATTGACAATGTATAGTAATGTCCAAGAATGTGACTGAGGCAGGATCGAGAACATAGGCCTGCTAAACTCTATTTCTATAAAATAGAGTAACTCAGGAATAATGAGACATACAAGGTCAAGAACCAATGTTGCCTCAGTTTCTCAGCACTGAGCAAATTTCAGGTCTGCGGAATACAAAGTTCCAGCTATAACTTTTGCCAATTAGGCTACTTCATCACAATGTAGGCCTACCAGAGTGGCCTATTATCAAAACAATGGAGAAAATGCATCCCATAACATTATTACATGGAAATAGCTGTTCTATCATTCAGCCTCCAGTAGAAGCCAATGTGGTGTTAAAGCCTGTCTCAAAATACAACACTGCCCCTTTAAGACAAAAAATAAATGCTCTTTACTAGACTTGCTTTTCAAAGATGCCTAGAAATGTACACGGTTTGTGCTCTTGTAGGAAGCAATCGCTCCCCTATTGCCGACTACAAATGATCTAAAACTTGATGAATAACTCCAACTAACAAAGGATATTAACAAAATGAGCACACGTGGCTACATGCCAGTCGTGCTTGGATCTCCAAACAAGCATCATTGGAATTTAAACCTAATTGTCTGTAAGTCACTCTGGATAAGAGCGTCTGCTAAATGACTCAAATGTAATGCCGCACAGGTCTGTGTAGAGTACGGGCTGAGTTGTGCGTGTCAGTGCAATAGTATCCTACTCCCATGTGTTCGGCCTACAACAAATTATTTTGGTATGTTGCAATGAAAGTGGCTATTGATTTGATCACAATGAAGGGAAACGCTGATCACTTTCTAGAGTTTCCCCTGTTGACGCTAGAAAGTTAAGTGAAGTTCAATCTTGTGTGCTTTTCTCCATGGGCTGATATTTCTTCTGCGCGGCAGTCTCGGGCTACTGCTCGCAGCTTACTAGCGGAGCTTAGAGAGAACATTTCCAAGAACCTCATGTATGACACAGCTCCAGCTGAATTCCCGCCACTCTACATAGAGGCCTCTTGTAGTCCTCTCAGGGTCAGTCTGGGGGGGGGGTTACTCAAAACAAACAGTCCATTTCCTGAAAACAAGTACAAAGCTCTTGTTGAAACCAGTGCACAGTGACTGCTGAAGAGTAGTTAATGTTAGCTTGACTCGTCAGGTAAATTCCCCTCTGATGACTTGTAAACACGTTAACATTTAAACTACAGTGGGAGACTGGAAGCTGTTTAAACAATAGGCAAGGCAGCCCCTTTAGTACCCTTTTTCACACTACTGTGCCAACCTGAACATTTATTTTCACAGTCCTGAACAGGACAGTTGCAGCCACTACAGGGGATGCATAACCAGCCCAGTACACATTTCTTTGGTGAAAAGCCTTAGATGAAATGATTATATAATGACTGTCCTCAGTCCCAGTGGTCCTCAAGCGATTGGACAAGTCCATATTCTATTAAGATAAGAAATAAGCTCTTGGGGACATTTAGTGCATCAGGCCTGTATGTCAATATCACCATCTAAATCAGTGATATTATTATTATTATTATTATAACACTTACAAACTGCCTTTGGAGAAGTATGCAGCTCTTCTAAACCAAACTCATTTCAGCATGTAAAAGTCAGATGACATGCTTTGCAGAGCTACAGTGGCAAATGTTGATCTAACATCTTCTTGCAAATCGAGTTTATAATTGCACGCACACTTAAAACCACAGCCAAATCTCGCTCTGCCAGCAATCATGTGCATTATATGGCTTGCATCACAAGAGCAACAGCACTAAGACAATAAAACTTTCATGCATTGGTTTCTGCTATGAGAGCAGATTTTTTTTGTCGACCTTGAACACACCAAAGTGCATTCAAGGTCTACAGAAATGACTAGAACAGTTTTCCAGTCATCATATGATAGCTGGAGACAGGGTTTGATTGCATCCCCCACTTTAAGACACACGTAACCTTTGGGGCTATCGGTCACAGAGTAAATGTTCTCACACTTTACATGTGTGTTTACCGGGCCTCTAATCACAGAGGAAACAATTATGTTCCTAATAGCCGATAAGTTATCAGATAACAAGCAGAGAGGGTTTCCTTTCCAAACCAAATGACTGACTAGATAACCAATCAGATAGCACCACGTGACTGATTGGATCATCTGTGGATCACAACACACCACAGTGTTTGTGTGTCAAGTCAAAATCCCAAGTAAATGGGCAAGAGGGTTATTGAGATACTGTCAGCCAGGGTTGACAGGCTGAACTACCTTTCGGGTGGTGGTTACATTAGGCACATGATGCTAGCTGCTCAGTAACTACCATGGACTGACAGTCCCAGTGACTTTGCCCTAATAAGAGGCCGTGTCAGCAACTTCAGAAAAAAACTCATTAAAACAACTTCAATGTCAGCATGACTAACTAACCTGACAGTAACTGCAGGAAGAGACTGCCCCTAATCTAAGGACAGACAAAAACCATTGGCATCTCCTGAGCAAATACTCAATGCCACAGCTTTAAAAAGGTGAGAGAAGGACTAGCCAGCAGCATGGCTATTTTTAATTAGGCATTTTAAACCAGCCAGGGGACCAACTTTCCAAACACTGGATGGTTACGCTACATCAAGAACACCTACCATCTTTTGGATTCTTCAGGCATCTTCAACTAGTTAGGCTGAAGCCATACACATTTTTTTTAAAGAAAAGATTTACACTGAACCAACAGAATGGCTGCAAAAATGGAGAGAGATGTCCCAATCCTGGGCGTTGCGTTGCTTCATTAGAAGGAAAAGTGCAGTTCTATTCAGCACATCTGGAGGAGATCAGGGCATGAATCAGACACTCAATAGGATGGTGAAATACCACAACTGCAGCCTAGACCCACTGTGGATACAGACAGTGGCCGAGGCTACAAAGACTACATTCCGACACCGCCAGGCAACTGTCTACTAGGGATACTAACAAATGCTGTTAGTATATGACTAATGAGCTATGGCATTTCATATACACGCAAATATCCAGTTATGAAAAGGATAAATATGGTTGCGCAATGCAAAGAGACCATGATAACCCATTTTGGTAGGCCCATGAAGACGGCCTTGTTTAACAAACATTTTAGGTCCCCAAAACATGATTTTAACGTAGTTTAAATATAATATTCAACAAGTTGTCCCGGGAAAAAAAAGAGATCTGTTACTCAGCCGAAGTATGTTTTCAGAAAGCTAAAATAGCGACCTCCCACAATTACCTAGCACTAAACCATTACCTTAGCGACGTGTGCATAGCGCGCACAGCTGGATCTAATGGAAAAATCATGGGGGCTTCTTGGATTTGTTTGATCCAGCATGTAAAATATAATTCCAAATGTATGAATTTCCATTTTAAAGTGAAGCATTCCGTGACAGCGAAACACAAATAGCCTTCCCTGCCTGTGAATTTGTGGATGCGAAAGAATGTGGATGTCACGTACCGTTAACAAGCGCTCCAGACAGAATTCCTCATATTCGAGGTTTCTCTTCCAGTGTTCTGAATGTTATTCAAAAGCTATCTAGACCGGTCGACACGTCTCCTATCCTCTATGAAGGTTGAATCAAACACCGCTTTTTCAGAGATGTGTTTGAATAAGATGTTTTCCGCTAAGAAGTGCCCCAGAACGCGCCGCTATGTGGTGAATTGGTGACTCCCCTACCGCGTACAGGGCTCCTTCTACCTCCCAATTTAACCCCTAGCACGCCAGAACGTCAGGAGGCACGTTGCGCCTGTATAGGCCGCACAACTACACCAATCAATGATGAGACCAATAGGATGATTGCCATGTAAACATTATTGAGAGAATGCTAATGCAAAGTTAGATGTCATATTTAGAGGTGTTATCTTTATCAGCATCATTAGTTGATAGTACGTTAATACAACCACATAAAATATGTATCCAAGCCCAACTGAAATCTTATCAGAAACATGTTGGGTAGTTCTGACAGCTTTCTATGTCCTTACAACCGGTCAAACTGATGTCATTTGTACATTTTGCAATGAAAATCTTTCCCGTTTTTTTTGTTGTTAATTAAGCTATTGCGTTTTCTCCCCGGTCCCCAAATGTCTTTGCTCCGCGAAAGAAGCAGAGACGACAGAACAAACGTTACCTATTTGAACTCCACTGAAGCGAGGGTTTGTTTAGTATTCTAGGGAAACATATAATGACAGAAGAGAAGCTGCATGTATCTAATTATAGACGAGTTGATTAACAAATATCCTACGAAAATGTTGGAAATTATAAGCAGAAACATATCTAAATCAGTTTTTTTTTTAAATATCCTGCACCCCCTGTCAAAAAAATCCTTCTGCTATCGTTGACTGTAGCCTACAGCACATTTTCAATTTTAGTTGCATGCATCACTATGCTTTTACAACTCACATCAAACATACTTTCAACCTGCTTTTGCCTTCCGCTTTATAAAAATCTGTGGGCCATGTTACTTAGCTATGGGATCTATGTAGCCTAAGCCTATAGGAACATGATCCGATATTTCCTGATGTTCTTTGCAGATTAAAAAATAAATATTTTGCCCACTGCACTGCGCCAGGTTTGTTTGACCCAGATTTAGTAGGTTTATAGTAGGCTAAAGACAAACATTGTAAATGCAATTTACAGTAAGATAACGTATTTCAGTAAGACATGCTGCTTAGAGTAAAATTTGTCAAAACCTCCATCAGACGAAAAAGAAGAGGACGACAAAAGCATTTCCTTTTCAACCTTACACCTATTGTTCACAATGGGTAGGATGACAGTAGAATTTGTTAGTGGATGTGTCCATGCTTGCATACTTTCATGCATTTGTGCTTCCACATGTGTGTGCGCCAGTGGTCAGCTGTTTGTTAACTCGCACCCGGCAGCAACTGCTAATAACCCATCTGCAACGCCCGACTATGTTGATGTTTGATTAAGTTCAAATCTGAGGCCACCCAATCCTAACCCAATAATATAGAACACGCTATAGGCTAAATCAAAATCAAATCAAATGATATTTGTTAAATACCCCGAATACAACCTTAACGTGAAATACTTACAAGCCCTTAACCAACAGTGCCGTTAAGAAAAATAAGAGTTAAGAAAACATTTACTAAAAAAAAGAAAGAAAAGAGCAACAATAAAATAAAGGCCTGTGGCAGGAAGCTTGGCCCCCGTGATGTACTGGGCAGTACGCATCAACCTCTGTAGCCCTTGCGGTTGGAGGCCGAGCAGTTGCCGTACCAGGTGGTGATGCAACCAGTCAGGATGCTTTCGATGGTGCAGCTGTAGAACCTTTTGAGGATCTAAAGGCCCATGCCAAATCTTTTCAGTCTCCTGAGGGGGAATAGGCATTGTCGTGCCCTCTTCACTACTGTGTTGGTGTGCTTGGACCATGTTAGTTTGTTGGTGATGTGGACACCAAGGAACTTGAAGCTCTCAACCTGCTCCACTGCAGCCCTGTTTATGAGAATGGGGGCATGCTCCACTCTCCTTTTCCTGTAGTCCACAATCACCTTCTTTGTCTTTATCACATTGAGGGAGAGGTTGTTGTCCTGACACCACACGGTCAGGTCTCTGACCTTCTCCCTGTAGGCTGTTTCATCGTTGTCGGTGATCAGGCCTACCACTGTTGTGTCATCTGTGAGCTTAATGATGCTGTTGGAGTCGTGATTGGCCTCACAGTCACGGGTGAACAGGAAGTACAGGAGGGGACTAAGCACGCTCCCCTGAGGGGCCCTCATGTTGAGGATCAGCATATCAGATGTGTTGTTGCCTACTCTTACCACCTAGAGCAGCCCGTCAAGAAGTCCAGAGGGAGGTGTTTAGTCCCAGGGTCCTTAGCTTATTGATAAGATTTGAGGGCACTATGGTTTTGAAGGCTGAGCTGTAGTCAATGAACAGCCTTCTCACGTAGGTGTTTGTTTAATCCAGATGGGCAAGGGCAGTGTGGATTGCAGTAGAGATTGCATCATCTGTGGATCTGTTGGGGCAGTATGCATTTGGAGTGGGTCTAGGGTTTCTGGGATAATGGTGTTGATGTGAGCCATGACCAGCCTTTCAAAGCACTTCATGGCTACAGATGTGAGTGCTACAGGTCGGTAGTCATTTAGGCAGGTTACCTTGGTGTTCTTGGGCACAGGGCCTATGGTGGTCTCCTTGAAACATGTAGGTATTACAGACTCGGCCAGGGGCAGATTGAAAATGTAAGTGCAGACACTTGCCAGTTGGTCAGAGCTTTCTTGGAGTTCACGTCCTGGTAATCCATCTGGCCCTGCGGATTTGTGAATGTTGACAAGTACTTATTAGGGCTGTAATCCCGTTAACGGGATCGATATGACAACAGCCAGTGAAAGTGCAGGGCGCCAAATTCAAAGCAACAAAAATCTCATAATTACAATTCCTCAAGCATACAAGTATTTTACACCATTTTAATGATAAAATTATTGTTAATCCAGACACAGTGTCTGATTTGAAAAAGGCTTTTACAGCAAAAGCACCACAAACGATTATATCAGGTCACCACCAAGCCACAGAAAAACACAGCCATTTTTCCAGCCAAAGACAGGAGTCACAAAAAGCACAAACGGAGATAAAATTAATCTCTAACCTTTGATGATCTTCATCAGATGACACTCATAGGACTTCATGTTACACAATACATGTATGTTATGTTTGATAAAGTTTATATAAAAAAATCTGAGTTTACATTGGCGCGTTATGTTCAGTAGTTCCAAAAACATCCAGTGATTTTGCATAGCCACATATATTTACAGAAATACTCATTATAGGTGTTGATGAAAATACAAGTGTTACACATGGAATTATAGATATACTTCTCCTTAATGCAACCGCTGTGTCATATTTCAAAAAAGCTTTAGGGAAAAAGCAAACCATGCAATAATCTGGGAACGCTCAGAAAACATTTATATATATCTGCCATTTTGGATTCAACAGAAGTTAGAAATAACATTATAAATATTCACTTACCTTTGATGATCCTCATCAGAATGCACTCCCAGGAATCATAGTCCCACAATAAATGTTTGATTTGTTTGATAATGTCCATCATTTATGTCCAAATAGCTACTTTTGTTAGCGCGTTTGGTAAACAAATCAAAACTCACGAAGCGCGTTCACTAGTTGCAGACGAAATGTCAAAACGTTACGTTACAGTCCTTTAGAAACATGTCAAACGATGTATGGAATCAATCTTTAGGATGTTTTTAACATAAATCATCAATCAGGTTCCAACCGGAGAATTCCTTTGTCTTCAGAAAAGCCCTCTCATGTGAAATGCGCATGACCAGCCTGTGGCACTCTGCCAGACACCTGACTCATTCCCCTCTCATTCGGCTCCACTTCACAGTAGAAGCCTCAAACAAGTTTCTAAAGACGGTTGACATCTAGTGGAAGCCTTGGGAACTTGACCAATATCCCACTGTCTATTCGATAGGGGCTGAGTTGAAAATTGACCAACCTCAGATTTCCCACTTCCTGTTTGGATTTTTCTCGGGTTTTTGCCTGCCATATGAGTTCTGTTATAATCACAGACATAATTCAAACAGTTTTAGAAACGTCAGAGTGTTTTCTATCCAATACTAATAATAATATGCATGTATTAGTAATTGGGACTGAGGAGCAGGCAGTTTACTCTGGGCACTTCTGGGCACCTTTTCATCCAAGCTACTCAATACTGCCCCTGCAGCCATAAGAAGTTAAAGGTCTTGCTCACATTGGCTACGGTGAGTGTGTTCACACAGTCGTTAGGAACAGCTGGTGCTCTCTTGCATGCTTCAGTGTTGCTTGCCTCGAAGTACGCATAGAAGTCATTTAGCTCGTCTGGTAGGCTTGTGTCACTTGGCAGCTCGCGGCTTGCTTCCCTTTGTAGTAGGTAATAGTTTGCAAGCCCTGCCACATCTGACAAGCGTCAGAGCCGGTGTAGTACGATTCAATCTTAGTCCTGTATTGATGCTTTGCAAGTTTGATGGTTCGTCGGAGGGCATAGCTGGATTTCTTATAAGCGTCTGGGTTTGAGTCCCAGTCCTTGAAAGCGGAAGTTGTACTCTTTAGGTCAGTGCGGATGTTGCCTGTAATTTACGGCTTCTGGTGTGGGTATGTATGTACGGTTACTATCATCGATGCACTTATTGATGAAGCCGGTAACTGATGTGGTGTACTCCTCAATGCCATCGGATGAATCCCGGAACATATTCCAGTCTGTACTAGCATAACAGTCCTGTGTCTTAGCATCTGCATCATCTGACCTCTTCCATATTGAGCGAGTCACTGGTGTTTCCTGCTTAAGTTTTTGCGTGTAAGCAGGAATCAGGAGGATAGAATATGGTCAGATTTGCCAAATGGAGGGTGAGGGAGAGCTTGGTATGTGTCTCTGTGTGTGGAGTAAAGCTGGTCTAGAGTTTTTCCCCTCTGGTTGCACATGTAATATGCTGGTAGAAATTAGGTCAAACGGATTTAAGTTTCCCTGCATTAAAGTCCCCGACCACTAGGAGTGCCGCCTCTGGATGATACTTTTCTTGTTTGCTTATGGCCTTATACAGCTCGTTGAGTGCAGTCTTAGTGGCAGCATCGGTTTGTGGTGCTATAAATGAATATAAATATAAATGAAAACTCTTGGTAAATAGTGTGGTCTACAGCTTATCATGAGATACTCTAACTCAGGCGAGAAAAACCTTGAGAGTTCCTTTATATTAGATTTCGCACACCAGCTGTTATTGACAAATAGACACAGACTGCCACCCCTTGTCTTACCAGAGGCAGCTGTTCTGTCTTGCCAATGCACATAAAACCCAGCCAAATGTATATTATCCATGTCGTCGTTCAGCCACGACTCAGTGAAACATAAGATATTACAGTTTTTAATGTCCCGTTGGTAGGATTGTCTTGAACAGAGGTCATCCAGTCTATTCTCCAATGATTGTACGTTGGCCAATAAGGCAGATGGTAGAGGCGAGTTACCCACTCGGCGACAAATTCTCACAGGGCACCCTGACCTGCGTCCCCTGCATCGGCGTCTTTTCTTCCTGCAAATGATGGGGATTTGGACTCAGGTATCTGCAGTAAATCCTTTGCATCCGACTCGTTAAAGAAAAAATCTTTGCCCAGTTTGAGGTCAGTAATCGCTGTTCTGATATCCAGAAGCTCTTTTCAGTCACAAGAGACGGTGGCGGAAACATTATGTTCAAAATCATTTACAAACAACAAATTTAGTAAGGAGCCCGTTAAACGGCAGCCATCTCCTCCGGCTCCATTTTGGCTCCCTAAAAACTTGAGACATCTGTGGCATTGATTCTAAAATTGCACATTTTAGAGTGGCCTTTTATTGTCCCCAGCACAAGGTGCATTTCTGTAATGATCATCCTGTTTAATCAGCTTTTTGATATGCCAATCCTGTCAGAGGGATGGATTATCTTGGCAAAGGAGAAATGCTCACTAACAGGGAGAGTAATACGCTTTTTGTGCTAATGGAACATTTCTGTGGAAAAAAAATTCAACCCTTTACATGTTGCTTTCATAATTTCATAATTTTGTTCTGTGTGGTTCTCTTTCATCTCTGCTTCTTTCTTGGAGCAGAGACGGATGAGTACCAGGGAGAAAATGCAATAACTCAAAAGAAACGGGAATGATTTTCTGTGCAAAATGTCATCAGTGTGATCATTTGTTTGTAAATAGAAAGCTGTGAAAACGACCCAATGTGATTCTGATAAGATTTCTGTTGGGCTTGGATGCATATTTTATGTGTTTGAAATATCCTACTTTCAGCATTTATGATACTAATTAAGATAGTACCTCTAGGCTACAGATGGTATCTAACTGTGTATTAGCATTGCCATGTGTGCTCCCTCTCCGGCCTCTAGGCCACCAGGCTGCTCGTTATGGCGCATACCTGTCACCATCGTTACGTGCACCTGCGCGTCATCAGACTCACCTGGACTCCATCACCTCCCTGATTATCTTCCCAATATATGTCACTTCCTTTGGTTCCTTCCCCAGGCATTATTGTTTCTGTTCCAGTGTATTGTCTGTGCGTTGTTGTGTTTCTTGTTTTGTATTTAGTTGCATTTACTTATTATAACAGTCACTCCCTGAACTTGCTTCCTGACTCTCAGCACACTCGTTACAAGCATTATTTCAAGACGCTGAAGAAAATAAACCATGTTTCTCCACGCCTGGTCCTAAATAGTTGCTAATTTGCTAAACTGCTAAAGTTGTCCATGATGAAATTTAAACTCACAACCAAATATTTTCCAAACATTACTTTTCTGGACCTCCCTTCTCTTTATTTTCAACTCTCCATTTTGCAGTTTTTATCTCATTGAATTGAACTCCGTCATTGTCCTTCTTGCCTCCTTGGATCTATGTTAACTCTTTCTGTACGTTCCCAAAAGCATTTGGCGATTGGCGTGTAGGCTTTTAGGCACTCATACAGTTAGGCCCTACATTTTAGGCTTACCTGCTGATGCTAGATAGCCTCAAATAATGAAAGACAAAACTCAATGTAGCACATAGGTAAAAATTCCACAATAATTATATAATTGTGATAGGCTACATTTATGGATTTTTAAGGTATTATTTCTTTATTCAACCCGCCACTAGTGATCCGCTGGTTGACTCATAACCCGCGGCCTCTGCGGATATATAACCTCCGTGACTGCGGGTTATGAGTCAACTTGTGATGCGCATGTCCAGATTAGCCTCAGGGGACAGAGCTGTGCAGAGCAGGGGAGACAATAAGACAGAGAAAAGCCTTCCTTCCTGGCTAGGTTTCCTGTGTAGTTCTGCTGACAGAGGGTGTTATTTAGGAGGAGAAAGGGAGAAGAGCCTCTCTGAACCAGATCATTGACAAGCCAAGGAAGAACTTCTTTTCCTTTTTTCCTGTCACCTCTGGAATGCATAGCCAGTTGTTGCATCCCAAATGGCACCCTATTCCCTATAGTGCACTACTTTGGGCCAGAATCCTATTGGCCCGGGTCAAAAGTGTTCTGGTCAAGATTTGTGCACTATAAAGGGAATAGGGTGCCATTTTGGACGCAACCAATCAGGCTCAGTGAAGTGGATCAGCCCGTTTCTGCTATGTTAACCCATCACATATGATACAGGGGTACTGCATTCAATGGTGTGCAGCTTATAAAGGCTTCGTAAACACTACATAAATGTGTCACAAACATAAAGGGTTCATAAATGTAGCATAACTGTGTGACATAACCACTAATGTAAAATGTGACATAAACTTATGCTTTATAAAGCGTGGCATAAGCACCACTTAATAAAGGCTTTATAAATCATATTAAATGGAGGGTTAATAAAGCATTTATAACCTTGTCCTGACTCTTGGTAGAGCATTGCAATGCCAGGATAGTGGATTCGATTCCCGGGACCACCCATACGCAAACATTTATGCACACATGACTTTAAGTTGCTTTGGATAAGTGTATGCAAAATTGTGTATATGATATTACTCTAAAACATTTCTAGGATGGCCTGACCTATGTCCCTGTTGGTTGCATAGCCAATATTGGACCTGACCTCAACAAAAGACATTTGTAGGGCCTTTTAAAATAAGTTTATATTTTTGGCCCAATTTTGTTTTTTGCCCAAATTCAGTTGTTTTCTCAATTTAGTTTTTCCAGGTTTCGCTTCCCCACCAGTCTTTTCTGTTTTTCCTACTTTTTAATAGAAAAACAACCAAATTAGATTTTTGTGTACACAAAAATAGTTAAACCACATCAGAGGATGACATTTAATATCTGGGAAAAATCGAAGAAACTTTTATTTTTGAGTGTAGTTGCCCTTTAATTTCGTGTGCATGCCCTGCACTGTTGTTTGGTTGGTGGTGTTTCTGTAGCTAGGTAAAGTGCGCATGTGATGAGTTCGCAAAATCAAAAGGCCAATTTTATTTATTGTAATATTAATTTGTTTGTAGTAGTTAAGTGTTGAGTTAGAATACATAATTACCCTAATTTTCATTTCAAATCATTTTGGTGACTTTACAGCAATTGCTAGCTAGATGACTAATTAAATTTAGCCCGCAAGCTCCGCTAAATAAAAATCCCCCTAGATACAGCCACTTCTAATAGTCATGTCATGAGATTTGTAAATGAAAGAGGAATTTTATAATATGAGTTTCCCATCTCCCCATTCAGAGTATTTCTGGCACAGCACAGAAATGATCTTATCCAGATGGTGTGACAAAGGCATTTCCTAACAGACCTGTTAACTTTCTTTGTTGTTACTTTTAAGGTTGGAACCAACATGCAGAACCTCCATGAGGAAGAGAGGCAAGAACGATTAATCCGCCAGCTCAGGGACAAGCTACACTATTAACAGCGTAATGTTCAATGTAACTGCATTGATGTACTTTAAAAAAATAATAATGTATTTGTAATGTTAAAAAAATGAGAAAAAAATGGAAATGTATGGTTTAAACTTTTCTTTGATGTTTATTTATTTTAGGGTATAGTGATAATTCCATAAGTTTTAATACATTTGTGTTGGTATCATTAAGCCCTTATGTATGCGTTATGAATGACCAAAGGTGTCTGACTACATAGCAAGTACTCTGACATATGATACAAGGCATGTATGTACAGTACCAGTCAAAAGTTTGGACACACCTACTCATTCAAGGGTTTTTCTTTATTTTTACTATTTTCTACATTGTAGAATAATAGTGAAGACATAAACTATGAAATAAACTATGGAATCATGTAGTAACCAAACACGTCTTAAACAAATCAAAATATATTTTAGATTCTTCAAAGTAGCCACCCTTCACCTTGATTACAGCTTTGCACACTTTTTTCTGACAGTCTTGAAGGAGTTCCCACATATGCTGAGCAGTTGTTGGCTGCTTTTCCTTCGCTCCGCGGTCCATCTCATCCCAAATCATCTCAATTTGGTTGAGGTCGGGTGATTATGGAGGCCAGGTCATCAGATGCAGCCCTCCATCACTTTCCTTCTTGGTGAAATAGCCTTTACATGCTTGGAGGTGTGTTGGGTCATTGTCCTGTTGAAAAACAAATGATAGTCCCACTAAGCACAAACCAGATGGTATGGCTATCGCTGCAGAATGCTGTGGTAGCCATACTGGTTAAGTGTGTCTTGAATTCTAAATAAATCACAGACAGTGTCACCAGCAAAGCACCATCACACCTCCTCCTCCATGCTTCACAGTGGGAAATACACATGAAGAGATCATCCTTTCACCTACTCTGCGTCTCACAAAGACATGGTGGATGGAACCAAAAATCTGAAATTTGGACTCATCAGACCAAAGGACAGATTTCCACCAGTCTAATGTCCATTGCTTGTGTTTCTTTGCCCAATTCGACTATGAAAGCCTGGGGTGTCAGGGTAGCCTAGTGGTTAGAGCATTGGACTAGTCACCAAAAGGATGCAAGTTCAAATCCCTGAGCTGACATGGTAAAAATATATTGTTCTGCACCTGAACAGGTAGTTAACCCACTGTTCCTAGGCCATCATTGAAAATAGAATTAGTTCTTAACTGACTTGCCAAGTTAAATGAAGGTATGAAATGTACAGTGTCCTCTGAACAGTTGATGTTGAGATGTGTATGTTACTTGAACTCTCTCAAGCATTTATTTGGGCTGCAATTTCTTAGAATGATAACTTTAATTAACTTATCCTCTGCAGCAGAGGTGACTCTGTGTCTTCCTTTCCTGTGGCAGCCCTCATGAGAGCCAGTTTCATCATAGCGCTTGATAGCTTTTCAAATCAAATTTTATTAGTCACATGCGCCGGATACAACAGGTACAACACCTTACAGTGAAATGCTTAATTACGATCCCCTAACCAACAATGCAGTTTAAAAAAATATATATGTGTAAGAATAAGAAATAAAAGTAACAAGTAATTAAAGAGCAGCAGTAAAATAACAATAGCGAGACTATACAGAGGGGGGTATTGGTACAGAGTCAATGTGCGGGGGCACCGGTTAGTTGAGGTAACATGTCGAGTAGGTATGGTTATTAAAGTTACTATGCATAGATGATAACAACAGAGAGTAGCAGCGGTGTAAAAGAAGGGGGGGATGCAAATAGTCTGGATAGCCATTTGATTAGGTGTTGAGGAGTCTTATGGCTTGGAGGTAGAAGCTGTTTAGAAGCCTCTTGGACTTAGACTTGGCGCTCCGGTACCGCTTTCCGTGCGGTAGCAGAGAGAATAGTCTATGACTAAGGTGTCTAGAGTCCTTGACAATTTCAGGGCCTTCCTCTGACACCACCTGGTGTAGAGGTCCTGGATGGCAGGAAGCTTGGCCCCAGTGATGTACTGGGCCGTACGCACTACTCTCTGTAGTGCCTTGCGGTCGGAGGCCGAGCAGTTGCCATACCAGGCAGTGATGCTCACGATGGTGCAGCTGTAGAAACCTTTGAGGATCAGAGGACCCATGCCAAATCTTTTCAGTATCCTGAGGGGGAATAGGCATTGTCATGCCCTCTTCACGACTGCCTTGGTGTGCTTGGACCATGTTAGTTTGTTGGTGATGTGGACACCAAGGAACTTGAAGCTCTCAACCTGCTCCACTACAGCCCAGTCGATGAGAATGGGGGTGTGCTCGGTCCTCTTTTTCCTGTAGTCCACAATCACCTGCTTTGTCTTGATCACGTTGCGGGAGAGGTTGTTGTCCTGGCACCACATGGCCAGGTCTCTGACCTCCTCCCTATATGCCGTCTCATCGTTGTCAGTGATCAGGCCTACCACGGTTGTGTCATCAGCAAACTTAATGATGGTGTTGGAGTCGTGCCTGGCCGTGCAGTCATGAGTGACAGGGAGTACAGAAGGGGACTGAGCACACACCCCTGAGGGGCTCCTGTGTTTAGGATCAGCGTGGCGGATGTGTTGTTACCTACCCTTACCACCTGGGGGTGGCCCGCCAGGAAGTCCAGGATCCAGTTGCAGAGGGAGGTGTTTTAGTCCCGGGGTCCTTAGCTTGTTGATGAGCTTTGAGGGCACTATGGTGTTGAATGCTGAGCTGTAGTCAATGAATAGCATTCTCACATAGGTATTCCTTTTGTCCAGGTGGGAGAGGGCAGTGTGGAGTGCATCATCTGTGGATCTGTTTGGGCGGTATGCAAATTGGAATGGGTCTAGGGTTTCTGGGATAATGGTGTTGATGTGAGCCATGACCAGCCTTTCAAAGCACTTCATGGCTACAGACGTGAGTGCTATGGGTGAGGCGGTAGTCATTTAGGCAGGTTACCTTAATGTTCTTGGGAACAGGGACTATAGTGGTCTGCTTAAAACATGTTGGTATTACAGACTCGGACAGGGAGAGGTTGAAAATGTCAGTGAAGACACTTGCTAGTTGGTCAGCACATGCTCGCAGTACACGTCCTGGTAATCCATCTGACCCTGCGGCCTTGTGAATGTTGACCTATTTAAAGGTCTTACTCACATCGGCTGCGGAGAGTGCGATCACACAGTTTCCCGAACAGCTGGTGGTCTCATGCATTTTTCAGTATTATTTGTCTCGAAGCGAGCATAGAAGTAGTTTAGTTTGTCTGGTAGGCTTGCGTCACGGGGCAGCTCTCAGCTGTGCTTCCCTTTGTGGTCTGTAATGGTTTGCAAGCCCTGCCACATCCGACCCTGCCATTTAGTCCTGGATTGACGCTTTGCCTGTTTGATGGTTCGTCGGTGGGCATAGTGGGATTTCTTATAAACTTCCGGGTTAGAGCCCTGCTCCTTGAAAGCGGCAGCTCTAGCCTTTAGCTCAGTGCGGATGTTGCATGTAATCCATGGCTTCTGGTTGGGGTATGTACGTACAGTCACCGTAGTGACGACATCAACAATGTACTTATTGATGAAGCCAATGACTGATGTGGTGTTCTCCTCAATGCCATCGGAGGAATCCCCGGAAAATTTTCCAGTCTGTCCTTGCAAAACAGTCCTGTAGCTCAGCATCTGCTTCATCTGACCACTTTTTTATTGATCGAGTCACTGGTGCTTCCTGCTTTAATATTTTGCTTGTAAGCAGGAATCAGGAGGATAACATTATGGTCAGATTTGCCAAATGGCGGGCGAGGGAGAGCTTTGTATGCATCTCTGTGTGTGGAGTAAAGGTGGTCCAGAGCTTTTTTCCCCTCTGGTTGCACATTTAACATGCTGATAGAACTTTGGTAAATCAGATTTAAGTTTCCATTAAAGTAAAGTTAAAGAGCGCCATCTCTGGTTGAACATTTTCCTGTTTGCTTATTGTGGAATACAGCTCATTCAGTGCGGTCTTAGTCTGTGGTGGTATGTAGACAGCTACAGATGAAAACTCTTCAGGTAGATAGTGTGGTCTACAGCTTATCATGAGATACTCTACCTCAGGTGAGCAAAACCTTGAGACTTCCTTAAATATCATGCACCAGCTGTTATTTACAAAAAGTACATAGACCACCGCCCCTTGTCTTACCAGACGATGCTGTTCTATCCTGCCGATTCAACATATAACCTGCCAGCTCTATGTTGATAATGTCGTCGTTCAGCCAAGACTCCGTGAAGCATAAGATATTACAGTTTTGAATGTCCCGGTGGTATTTTAATCTTCCGTGTGGGTCATTGATGTTCTTTTCCAAAGATTGCACCTTTGCTAGCAGAATGGAAGGAAGTAAGGGTTTATTCGATCGCCTACAAATTCTAGAAGGCAGCCCTTTTTCTCCGCCTCACGCAAATGACAGGGATCAAGGCCTGTTCCCTGGGAAGCAGCATATCATTCACGTCGGGCTCATCGGACTCGTTAAAGGTCCGTGGTGAGTTATTTTCAGTCATAAGAGATGGTAGCAGCAACATTATGTACAAAATAAGTTTAAAAAATAAGTTACAAACAACGCAAAGAAACAAACAAAAAAACACAATTGGTTAGGAATACGCAAAACTTCTTCTTTGTTCTCCTGCACTTGAAGAAACTTAGAAAGTTATTGAAATGTTCCATATTGACTGACCTTAATGTCTGTTCTTGCCATAATATGGACTTGGTCTTTTGTAAACCACCCAGTGGAGGCTCCTCAGAGGAGGAAGGGGAGGACCATCCTCCTCGGTGAAATTTCATTTAAAAAAAAAATGTGCAACATTAAAAAAGTTCTAATTTTTCAAATTAAATCAAATCTTATTGGTCACATACACATGGTTAGCAGATGTTAATGTGAGTGTAGCGAAATGCTTGTGCTTCTAGTTTCGACAGTGCAGTAATATCTAACATGTAATCTAACAAATTCACAACAACTACCTTATACACACAAATGTAATGGGATGGAATAAGAATATTTGCATATAAATATATGGATGAGCGATGACCGAGCAGCATAGGCAAGATACAATAGATGGTATAAAATACAGTATACATATGAGTTGAGTAATGTAGGATATGTAAACATTATTAAAGTGGCATTATTTAAAGTGACTAGTGATACCTTTATTAAAGTGTCCTGTGATTTGGGTCTATTTTGGCAGGAGCCTCTCTATGTTAGTGGTGGCTGTTTAACAGTCTGATGGCCTTGAGATAGAAGCTGTTTTTCAGTCTCTCGGTCCCAGCTTTGATGCACCTGTACTGACCTCGCCTTCTGGATGATAGCGGGGTGAACAGGCAGTGGCTCGGGTGGTTGTTTTCCTTGATGATCTTTTTGGCCTTCCTGTGACATCGGGTGGTGTAGGTGTCCTGGAGGGCAGGTAGATTGCCCCCGGTGATGCGTTATGCAGACCGCACTACCCTCTGAAGAGCCTTGCACTTGAGGGCGGTGCAGTTGCCGTACCAGGTAGTGATACAGCCCGACAGCCTCCTGAGGTTGAAGAGGTGCTGCCACACCTTCTTCACCACGCTGTCTGTGTGGGTGGACCAATTCAGTTTGTTGATGTGTACGCCGAGGAACTTAAAGCTTACTACCCTCTCCACTACTGTCCCATCGATGTGGATAGGGGGGTGTTCCCTCTGCTGTTTCCTGAAGTCCACAATCATCTCCTTTGTTTTGTTGACGTTGAGTGTGAGGTTATTTTCCTGACACCACACTCCGAGGGCCCTCACCTCCTCCCTGTAGGCCGTCTCGTCGTTGTTGGTAATCAAGCCTACCACTGTAGTGTCGTCCGCAAACTTGATGATTGAGTTGGAGGCGTGCATGGCCACGCAGTCGTGGGTGAACAGGGAGTACAGGAGAGGGCTCAGAAGACACCCTTGTGGGGACCCAGTGTTGAGGATCAGCGGGGTGGAGATGTTGTTACCTACCCTCACCACCTGGGGGCGGCCCGTCAGGAAGTCCAGTACCCAGTTGCACAGGGCGGGGTCGAGACCCAGGGTCTCGAGCTTGATGATGAGTTTGGAGGGTACTATGGTGTTAAATGCTGAGCTGTAGTTGATGAACAGCATTCTCACATAGGTATTCCTTTGTCCAGATGGGTTAGGGCAGTGTGCAGTGTGGTTGCGATTGCGTCGTCTGTGGACCTATTGGGGCAGTAAGCAAATTGAAGTGGGTCTAGGGTGTCAGGTAGGGTGGAGGTGATAGGGTCCTTGACTAGTCTCTCAAAGCACTTCATGATGACGGAAGTGAGTGCTACGGGGCGGTAGTCGTTTAGCTCAGTTACCTTAGCTTTCTTGGGAACAGGGACAATGGTGGCCCTCTTGAAGCATGTGGGAACAGCAGACTGGGATAAGAATTGATTGAATATCAAACCTTAACCCAGTCAAGTTTTTTAATAAAAAAAAATATATACGTATATATATTATTCAATTCAAATTACAGGTGACTGTTTGTTGTTTCCTTGATTTTATAACTTTATTTTTGTGTCCAGTTAGTGCAATGGATGAAAAGGTGAGAGCGTTCAGTACCACCTGACGTCAAAAGTATAGCTGGTTAACGGGGAGCTTTTCATCAAGCCGCCTGTATTGCTGGCCTTGTCTGCGTTTTTGGGCATGCAATCATTGGCTTTTAGAGGACACAACGAGATGGACAGTTCCGCCGACAAGCGCAACAACAAGCAGCTTGCAGCGGTAATTGCACGTTACGATCCTTTACTTGCTGAACATATCGAACTTTCGACTCTCTTTTATGGGATGTCGAAAAGAATTCCGAATGATGTGATTGCTTCCATCGCATCATCCATTAAAATATTAATGAGAGAGTTTGACGCAGCGCACTTTTTCGCGTGCGCTCAAGTTGGCTTTCCACTTTCCTCCGGTATTTATTTAGCAAAGCGAAAAACACATAATCACTCCGGGCAGACACAAGCAAAAACGAATTATAGAAATGTTGCAGCAGCCTAGGCCTCACCTAAACATCAGAAATCTGACATTCTGTATTGAATGAAAACGAGTCTATTTTTCAGTCTCATCAAACTGTAGTCTACTAATAAGAGCAGCTGCATACAGCCTATGCGCCCTGTCCATCTGGTCAGGATAAACTAATTGGTAACGTTATGTATTTATTATAGTCCATTTGTGTGTCAGGAGAAAATGTAATTGTGATCAAATTGAGTTTATATTCAAAATTGGGCTGGCTAGGATGCCTATACGTGTTTAATCCATAATGCTTAACTGGAATTAATGAATCAACATAATAGTGACAACGGTTGTGAGCAAATGTTTTGTAAGGCCTACAGTTGCATAGGCCTGCATGATGAAAACATGCATAAAGCAAACTCAGCCCTGTGAGTTATATTGTCTATCAGTTGTTTTCTATGTGTCTAGGTAGAGGAAATCCCCCTCCTAATCTAGACTAAATATAATTTATATAAACACATTTAAGGTAGCTGAGGTTTGATAGGGTTTTCACCCCCACAGGTCCAGGAGTTTGTTTCAGGAGTTTAAAAAAAACTTGATTAGGAAAAACTGATCTCATCATAGCCCATATAAAACCTTTTTACAACTGATTAATCACTGTCATACCTTATAGGGTCCAGAGTTGTCCTATTTAGGTTAACATATAAGCCCACCGCTCTGGGACCTATGGTGTCATACCTTATAGGGTCCAGAGTTGTCCTATTTAGGTTAACATATAAGCCCACCGCTCTGGGACCTATGGTGTCATACCTTATAGGGTCCAGAGTTGTCCTATTTAGGTTAACATATAAGCCCACCGCTCTGGGACCTATGGTGTCATACCTTATAGGGTCCAGAGTTGTCCTATTTAGGTTAACATATAAGCCCACTGCTCTGGGACCTATGGTGCCACCAGTCTGCTTGCAGTTATCAGTTGTCATGTGAATGATCAGGGCTTTATTCAGGAACGTTTCTTGGGTTACTTTGATGTGTCAAGTGGACGAGATGCGCAGTCTGTGTTTGACTTGATAGTTGTCCAAACCTACGATGGCACAGCGGTAATGGAATGTATCTGCTATTTGACTGCCCCACTCCACTACCTTTGTCAACTTTCTCCTGACATGAACTGAATCTCATATGCCCAACTCATCCACTGGCACATTGAATGTTTCCCCTCCAAGCACTGTGAGCACCCCTATACATTTTATCTCATTCCTGTATGTAGAGTCAATCACAAACACAATCACATTACTACACATCAATGATTTTACTCCTTGCTTGGACTAACTCATTCTTAGCTCTTTTGTCCAACTGTGTTAGTGTATTGTGTTGTTGTTTTTGTCTTCCCATTCAAATCCTTCCTGCACTGGTCAAGTCTCTGAACACCTCAACTCATGCCTCATACCCTCATTCAATCACTGCTATGATCCCTTTCCAACACTGTAAGTAGCCCTCTCATGTTTTCATTAAATGCTTTAGGTTAAAATAATTGGTCTTTGATGATTTTTGAAACACACTTTGTCATCTCCGTGCGTTACGCACCTATACCGTGGGTCTCCCATCCTCCTCAATTTTCAAGTCACCAGCCTCCACTGATACCACCCCTACCTTGTCACAACACAACTGATAGGCTCAAACACATTAACATGGAAAGAAATTCCACAGATTAACTTTTAACAAGGCACACCTGTTAATCGAAATGCATTCCAGGTGACTACCTCATGAAGCTGGTTGAGAGAATGCCAAGAGTGTGCAAAGCTGTCATTAAGGCCAACGGTGGCTTTTTGAAGAATCTCAAATATAACAATTAAAACAATTCTGACTTTTCTGGTTACTACATGAATCCATATGTGTTACTTCACAATTCTGATGTCTTCCCTTTTATTCTACAATGTAGAAAACAGCAAAAATAAAGAAAACCCCTGGCAATGGGTTTTGACTGGTACTGTATGTGTATGTGTTATAAATGACCAAAGCGGTCTGACTTTAAAGTGTGACGTGATATACAGTCTTTATCGATGTGTCATGAATGACCGAAGGTGTCTCACTTCAAATGAAGTATTACAGGACACTACATAAGGTGTCAATGAATAGGTTATTCATGTTCTGATGATTTATGAAAGACAGCCACAAAGTCGTAATCATGGCAAAATTCTGCGCATTTCAACCATTTCTCTTCTTAACATATGAATTTTAAACCTAACCCTAACTAATGAAGGACAAGGTTGATGCGTTGGTCCAACAGACATTCCGACGCATTTGGGCAGAAGTGTCTGGGAACGCGATTAGGTGGAATGCGACTAACATGACTTTACTTCAGATCGTGTGCCACCCTTTAATAAAGTACATGTTTATATATTCGACACAAGTGGCTTATGTGACATTTGACATTGGTGATTATGTCACACAGTTATGTCACATGTATGAACCCTTTATAAAGCATGACATATGGTCATAGATGCTTTGTAACACATTTATACAAGTATTTATGAAGGCATTAGGAAGGCTTTACAAATCATTTAATGCGAGACCGATACAGGTTTGGGAGGACTGACCTCAGCAATAGATAAAGAATCTTTATAAAACAGGTACTCACACATCTGAGCTAACTCTGTGCAGGTGCAGGTAACAGTTGAATGAGATGAGAAAAAAAAGAAGAAACTCGCACACTGCTCTTGCTACAGTAGCATCAGTGCTCTTTATTAAGTTACATGTATCGGTCTCGAGGTCTTCGTTAGAGCTTTTTTTTTCTCTCAAAGTCATCCTTCTGCTTCCACTATGGCCCTGTTTCAATGACACAGGTGTCAGGAAAAATGGTTGTTTCATATTTCAGTTGAATATGAATCACTTCCTTTCTATTTAGTTGAGTGCAACACCCAATCACAAAATCACTTGCCTATTGGGACACTTCTGACCGCAAAGAAGTGTCCCAACTTCCCTGTCTAGTCCCTAGGGTCATCATGGTCACGACAGAGATTGCAGCTACATACAGAGTTGCTGAGATACAGAGTGGAATCCACATCATGTGATGAGTAACACTTCCATTTCATCTTTTCATACCAAAGGTACACTATATATAGAAAAGTATGTGGACACCCCATCAAATTAGTGGATTTGGCTATTTCAGCAACACTCGTTGCTGACATGTGTATAAAATCGAGCACAGCGCCATGCAATCTCCATAGACAAACACTGGCAGTAGAATGGCCTTACTGAAGTAACTTTCAACATGGCACTATCATAGGATGCCACCTTTCCAATAAGTCAGTTCGGCAAATTTCTGCCCAGCTTGAGCTGCTCCGTAAGTGTTGATATTGTGAAGTGGAAACGTCTAGGAGCAACAACGGCTCAGCCGCGAAGTGATAGGCCAGACAAGCTCACAGAACGGGACCGCCGAGTGCTGATGTGCGTAGCACCTAAAGATTGTCTGTCCTCAGTTGCAACACTCACTACCGAGTTCCAAACTGCCTCTGGAAGCAACGCCAGCAAAATAACTGTTTGTTGGGAGGTTTATGAAATGGGTTTCCATGGCCAAGCAGCCGCACACAAGCCTAAGGTCACCATACGCAATGCCAAGCATCAACTGGAGTGGTGTAAAGCCTGCCTTCATTGGTCTCTGGAGATGTGGAAATGCATTCTCTGGAGTGATGAATCACGCTTCACCATCTGGCAGTCAGGCTGGGCCCCTTAGTTCCAGTGAAGGGAAATCTTAACGCTACGTCATCCAATGACAGTTTGGAAGCTTCTGTGTTACCAACTTGGTGGCAACAGTTTGGGGAAGGCCTGTTTCAGCATGACAATACCCCGGTGCACAAAGTCACCTCGGCAGGTGGTTAGACTGTTGGGCAAGTAACTGAAAGGTTGCTAGATCGAATCCCTGAGCTGACAAGGTAAAAATCTGTTGTTCTGCCCCTGAACAAGGCAGTTAACCCACTGGTCCCCAGTCGGCTGTCATTGTAAATAAGAACTGACTTGCCTAGTTAAATAAATGTTCAAAAACAAAATGTAAAAACAAAGAACATCTTTGGGATGACTTGGAACCCCAACTGCGAGTCGGGCTTAATCGCCCAACATCAGTGCCCAACCTCACTAATGCTCTTGTGGCTGAATGGAAGCAAGTCCCCACAGCAATGTTCCAACATCTAGTGGAAAACCTTCCCGGCAAAGAAGAGGCTGTTGTAGCAGCAAAGGGGGGACCAACTCCATGTTAAATGTTGAATATGATGTTCGACTAGCAGGTGTCCACATACTTTTGGTCATGTAGTGTATTCATGTAGTGTACTAGCCAATTGCCCTGTCCACAGCAGAGCAGCTGACTCATATATACCACCGGAAGGCTTGAGTCCCTGAGAGGAACAATGTGAGGAG
Source organism: Oncorhynchus tshawytscha (assembly GCF_018296145.1). Taxonomy (NCBI): domain Eukaryota; kingdom Metazoa; phylum Chordata; class Actinopteri; order Salmoniformes; family Salmonidae; genus Oncorhynchus; species Oncorhynchus tshawytscha. The sequence goes on along the minus strand of NC_056448.1, from coordinate 1,646,586 downwards.
TGAATCCTGGCATCACGTCTGGCCACCTGACCATAGCGTCAGCCTGGACCCAAAGTAACCAATCAGACCACATTTTGGACCCAAAAGAACCAATCAGACAACAGCCTGGACCCCAAGGAACCAATAAGACCACAGTCTGGACCATAGGGAACCAATCAGACCAATCCGACCGCAGCCTGGACCCAAAGGAGACAATTAGCTCCTCTCCGAGTCCATAATTAAGGGAGTCTTCTTCCTTTGGCCTTTTTTTCTGTGTTTCTCCTGAATGTTGACTTTGATTCCTGGACTGGTCTATTGTCTGAATGGGTCCCTTGGTCCTTATGGAAGACAAACAGATGTAAAACAGCATAGTAAAACATTTGACTATATCTATTGTTATTCTTTCTGAACAGGTTATTATTTTCTCACTTTCTTACTTCTTTTGAGTAGTGATTTTTCTACGTACATACGTCAGTGCTCTAACTCTGTTCTCCCCCTCAAAAACAGGAAGTCTTTCTAGTGAAGAGAAACATTGACCAAGCAGCACCTTGCCTCCCCTCTGGCTTCCTGAGAATGCTGGGAGGAAACTGGCCGCAGGGGCAGAGTGGGAGAAAAACTGTGACTTCAGCACATATTTCTGCCTCTCAGGCAGGACCTGAGACACCACACACACATATATGCATTCACAGCACGCACGCACGTACACATGCACACACACAGTGCCCATGCATGTACAGTACGGCATACACACACACATGAGCGCGCGACCTGGCCAGATGCCCTCTGGACTACCTCTCTCTCTGCCAGTTGTTTATCACAGCCCAGGGAAGAGAGAAAGAGGGGAGAGGGCAGGCCCCAGATTGACTGGATTTGGGGGGTTGACTTATGTTTTGTTTAAAGAGTTGCTAACTCAGCATAAATTGCTGGCAGCTTGGGCTGGGAGTTTTCTGTTTTTATTTCTGTTTTTTTGTCTCTTTCTCAGATCTGGAGAAATTAGGTTGGGAACACTGGGTACACACTCACACAGTACCACAGACATATAGAACATGAGTACAGCACATACAACACATTGATTATACACATAGCAATACTAACAATAAATATGTGATCAACATTTCTTCAACATGTGACTCTTTAAATAATCCACCTTCAAATCAATATTGATGAAATGACAACTTTTGTCACCTGCGCTGAATACAAGTGGTGTAGGCTTTACCGTGAAATGCTTGCCTACGAGCCCTTCTCAACGGTGCAGAGTTTAAAACACAAGAATAAAAAGAAAAATAGTAACACAAGGAATAAAATACACAAGGATGAAGCTGTATACACGGAGTAGCAATACCAGATCAATGTGCAGAGGTACGAGGTATTTGAGATATGAACATGAAGGCAGGGTAAAGTGACTAGGCATCAGGATAGATAATAATAAGAGTAAAATAAAGTACAGAATAGCAGCAGCAAAAGATGAGTGATCAAACTAGACTTAAACAGACCCCTTTAGTTTAAAAGAACTTCATCCAATAGCCTACCTTGCTGACTGTCTGAGCTTTTCACTCTCTTGCCCCACATCTCTTGATCTCTCCTCATTTATCTAAACACAGCAAACTCCTGCTTCCTGTTGGAATCACATGACTGCTAGATTATTCCGTGGAACATTGTGAATATTCTGAAATGTTCTTAGAAATGTTCTTAGAAGCTAACTTTTTTTTGTTCGAGGCTATGTTTTAACATACTGTACATATTGTACTTTTGTCATGTTGCACAATAGGCCCTACTGTGGTTTCCCCATGAATGTTCTAGGATTACAAGAGTGCCGTTTTTCAGAGTGATTTCAATGTTTTTAACTCAAAAGCCACTTTAATGAATCATGGATTCACATACGGATCGAGGCAAAAAAAAGCAAAATGCTCTCCTCAGTTTTCAGATGTGTCTAGTGTTGCCATCTTGTGGGCGTTTATTGAAACAACAAGCACTACAGACCCACACATGGCCCTGTTTGTGGGAGACAGATTTGGGGCTGGTTTCCCAGGTACAGATTAAGCCTAGTACTGAACTAAAAATAGTTTAATTGAGAATCTTCCTTTAGAATGCTTTCCCAGAATGCTGTCTGGGAAACTGGCCCAAAATGTTTGGCGGACTGTTATGTCAATAGTTATGTTTCCACCCAATTGGATCAGATTTTCATGCAAATATTCTAAAATATCACAAAGAAAATATGTGTGTTTTCCCACCAGTGGTGTTTCAAACAAACGGATTTGTGATGGGTGACGACATAGTGCACACAAAAAAATGTACCTTTTCGCTTAAGTTTCCAGTTACCGAAAAAAAATCTGAAATTCAATGTGTTTCCATCACATTTTCAACTACTTATAGTTTTGTCACAAAAACTGTTGCGTTAAATAGAAAATGTGTCTACTCTGGTCTTGACACGTGTGCTCTAGCCAACAGTTCGCAGATACAGTGCAGGTGTACATGATGGAAGTATTATGGATAAGAGCGAAAATATTTTTATTTGTCAACTGGTAGTCAAGCATCAATCAACATGTCACCAACATAATACCGTTGATATTCATTGGAAAGCAGCATCAAGATCACCTTTCAACACCCTGTGAAGTTCATCATAATTTATTTAATCATGGCGTGACTTCAAGTTTACGTCGATATTATGGTTATTATATAAATATTAAAGGCCTTTCCGCTTCAATTTTCTTGCAATGTCCTTTTGAACAGCTTTTCCAATTAGCCCTAATTGGAAGAGGGAGTGGTTACAAAATTGATTGGACACACCTAGGAAGCAATACTATACACATTAAAAAGTGAAATACTGTAGCTATGTTATCATAAAAATATAACTCCAAGCTAGAAGTATCAGAACACTTAGAGAGGTAGTTCTAACCTTAAATATGACTGGGAGAAGTGTCAAGAATAAGAAAGCAATATATTCCATAGTACACTAGAACACAGCAAAACATGAACAACAACAGTCTAAACATAGCTGAGGGCAATAGAGCAAAATGTCCACTAGATGACAGCAAATGGACCTATCACGACCCTACAGGAAAGGGGAGAAATCCATATCTTCATTTAAACCAGGGTATTTACTGGCCTGTAATTTGTAAATCCAAAACCTTTCCCTTTGGTTTAGCTGTTTCAGACGGTCCCCTTTTCTAATAGAGGCTGGAATATGATCAATACCCATAGTTGTCGGAGGCAGGGTTGCCATGGTGTAAGGACTTGTAGTGCCTTGCCATGGTGTAAGGACTTGTAGTGCCTTGCCATGGGGTAGTCTTCATTGCCTACCCATATGGCGTACTTGTGTTCCACTAAGCGGTCTTGCAGGCTTCTCTTTGTCCGTCCAATGTAGAACACCTTGCACTGTGGACATTCCAATCTATAGATGACATGAGTGGTTTTACAGTTAATGAAATGCTTGACGTGATACTCCATTTTGGAAGCTGTGTCAACAAAATACTTCTTCTGTGCAATATTTCTGCAATGGTTGCCATGGTTACATTTAAAAGAGCTCTTGGGTTTGTGGTCAAGCCAAGTTTTTTGAGTCACCCGGAAGATAACTGTGGACTAATTTGTCATTTAGGGTAGGACATCTCTTAAAGTTTATGACTGGTGGCTCAGGAAATACTTGGCATAGTAGCGTATCACTTTGGATGATTCCCAATTATTTTTAATGATTCTTTTAATGTTCTCTGCTTCAGTGCTACAAAATACACTCTCTGATGTATCACGAGGCACTCCGCTTCACAACAAGTTCTTTATTAGTTGAATTAGTTGAATTAGTTAGGGAGTGTAAACAAAGTACAAACTTTTTTTTACATTCAAATTTCAAAAGCTCCTTGGTCATGTGACCCACTGACTTCAAACAAGGTTCAGAATGTCCACTCACTACCCTTCTATATTGCACACCCTTTAGTTTGTCCATTTTCATCTCACATGGTTTTACATGAATTTTTTCATAGCATCACTTTCATATACTGTACTTTAAGACATATCCTTCTACGTTGAGTATTAGAACGCAGTTTACAGAACCTGTTAATGACTTGATATTTAAGTGCATTCACAGCAAGCCACCTGCAGACAACTTACAAAATGCAATAGCGCATTTGAGGGTTTGTTTTTCTGATGGAAATAGTTATTTGGTGCATGGCCTACTATTTCTAACTGGGGAAATAAATTCCTACGTCTTTTGTGAGTAAAATCCTTTTTCCAAAATTGATTTTGGTACATTTTTGGGATGGGGTATGAGGGTTGTGATATGGGTCATTTAATAGTAAAATCATTTAAGGGATCAATACATTTCTATATTGCTTCCCCAGTATCTGCATGAACCATCAGGCCAAGTGTTTTTGGTTGACCCCGCTGGACAGAAAGAGAAGGAGGAATCGGAACACGCTGCATTCAAATTCAGGTCTTAGTTATTCCATTGTACTGGATCTAATACATATTAGCATTTTACATACATTCATATGTGTAACACTTTTTTATGACATACTGTGAAAAACTCTTGGCCTCTGGCTCTGTCACTTTCAGACATGCGTAGAGCATACTTGAACCACAGGGGTTCTCTGTAAAGAGAGAGTAATCCAAAAGGTACAGACAAGCCCCTTGACTTTCTATTGGCACCGTTGACCTGTATGTATTCTCTCCTGATTGGCTCTGTGGTGCACAGTCTGGCAGTCTGACTAAAGTGCCAGAGGTATGAGGAGAGACATCATCCTTTGTATTTATGGGAACAAATATTTCCTAACACTTTGGATCCTATTCTTGGACAGTTAGAAGACACAATACATCAATGGAAACATTTTTTAAATGATTAATAACTGTCCATGAGTAACCTCAACCTTGTGGGTCTGTGGGTGTTTGTGCCTATAAAGTGCCAACTCAAATGTACCACTGACTAGTCTCTCATGCCCCTATGAATGGGGACACAGGGCAATAGTTTTGAATCTAAACCAGACTTTTTTACCGGAGTACACTAACCCCTAATTGGGGCTCTTTTCTTGACACACAGTAGCAGTTTACCAGATAAGAAGTCAAGAAGATCAAAAAGTAGATTGTTGCAAGGGTGTATTACATCCTGTGCTGGCCCCATTGTCCTATCCATTCTGGATTCTGAGTGGTAAAATCACAGCTGAAAAATGTATGTATGTGTATACATTTTCCGCCAAGACAGAACCGCCAAAGGGGGTGGAGTTGCAATCTACTGCAGAGACAGCCTGCAGAGTTCTGTCATGCTATCCAGGTCTGTGCCCAAACAGTTCGAGTTTCTACTTTTAAAAATCCACATTTCCAGAAATAAGTCTCTCACTGATGCCGCTTGTTACAGATCCCAATCAACCCCCAGCTGTGCCCTGGACACCGTATGTGAATTAATTGCCCCCCGTTTATCTTCAGAGTTTGTACTGTTGGGTGACCTAAACTGGGATATGCTTAACACCCCGGCTGTCCTACAATCTAAGCTAGATGCCCTCAATCTCACCCAAATTATCATGGAACCTACCAGGTACAACCCTAAATCCATAACCATGGGCACCCTCATAGATATCATCCTGACCAACTTGCCCTCTAAATACACCTATGCTATCTTCAACCAGGATCTCAGCGATCACTGCCTCATTGCCTGCGTCCGCTATGGGTCCGCGGTCAAACGACCACCCCTCATCACAGTCAAACGCTCCCTAAAACACTTCAGTGAGCAGGCCTTTCTAATCGACCTGGCCCTGGTATCCTGGAAAGATATTGACCTCATCCCGTCAGTAGAGGATGCCTGGTAATTCTTTAAAAGTGCTTTCCACACCATCTTCAATAAGCATGCCCTATTCAAAAAATGTAGAACCAGGAACAGATATAGTCCTTGGTTCACTCCAGACCTGTCTGCTCTTGACCAACACAAAGACATCCTGTGGCGTTCTGCATTAGCATCGAATAGCCCCCGTCAGATTTAACTCTTCAGGAAGTTAGAAACCAATATACACAGTCAGTGTGGAAAGCAAAGGCTAGCTTTATCAAACAGAAATATGCATTCTATAGAACAAACTCCAGTCCATGGAGAATAAGAGCACCTCCTCCCAGCTGCCCACTGCACTGAGCCTAGGAAACACTGTCACCACCGATAAATCTACGATTAATAAGCATTTTTCTACGGCTGGCCTTGATTTCCACCTGGCTACCCCTACCTGGTCAACAGCTCTGCACCCTCCACAGCAACCCGCCAAAGCCTCCCCCATTTCTCCTTCACCCAAATCCAGATAGCTGATGTTCTGAAAGAGCTGAAAAATCTGGACCCCTACAAATCAGCTGGGTTAGACAATCTGGACCCTCTCTTTCTAAAATTATCCGCTGCAATTATTGCAACCACTATTATTGCAACCACTATTATTAGCCTGTTCAACCTCTCTTTCTTATCATCTGAGATCCCCAAAGATTGGAAAGCTGCCGCGGTCATCCCCCTCTTCAAAGGGGAAGACACTCTAGACCCAAACAGTTTCAGACCTATATCTATCCTACCCTGCCTTTCTAAGGTCTTCAAAAGCCAAGTTAACAAACAGATCACTGGCCATTTCGAATCCCAACGTACCTTCTCCGCTATGCAATCTGGTTTCCGAGCTGGTCATGGGTGCACCTCAGCCAAGCTCACGGTCCTAAACGATATCATAATCTCCATCGACAAAAGACAATACTGTGCAGCCGTATCCATCGACCTGACCAAGGCTTTCGACTCTGTCAATCACCGCATTCTTATCGGCAGACTCCACGGCCTTGATTTCTCAAGTGACTGCCTCGCCTGGTTCACCAACTACTTCTCAGATAGAGTTCAGTGTGTCAAATGGGAGGGCCTGTTGTCCGGAACTCTGCCAGTCTCTATGGGGGTGCCACAGGGTTAAATTCTCAGGCCGACTCTTTTCTCTGTATACATCAATGATGTCGCTCTTGCAGCTGGTGATTCCCTGATCCACCTCTACGCAGACGACACCATTTTGTATACTTCTGGCCTTTCTTTGGGCACTGTGTTAACTAACCTCCAGATGAGCTTCAATGCCATACAATTCTCCTTCGGTGGCCTCCAACTGCTCTTAAATGCAAGTAAAACTAAATGCAAGCTCTTCAACCGATCGCTGCCCGCATCTGCCCACCCGCCTAGCATCACTACTCTGGACGGTTCTGACTTCGAATTTGTGGACAACTACAAATACCTAGGTGTCTGGTTAGACTGTAAAGTCTCCTTCCAGACTCATATTGAGCATTTCCAATCCAAAATTAAATCTAGAATCGGCTTCCTATTTCGCAACAAAGCATCCTTCACTCATGCTGCCAAACATACCCTCTATAAAAATGGACTATCCTACCGATCCTTGACTTCATTTACAAAATAGCCTCCAACACTCTACTCAGCAAATTGGATGCAGTCTATCACAGTGCCATCTGTTTTGTCACCAAAGCCCCATATACCATCCACCACTGCGACCTGCATGCTCTTGATGCCTGGCCTTCACTTCATATTCGTCGCCAAACCCACTGGCTCCAGGTCATCTATAAGTCTTTGCTAGGTAAAGCCCCACCTTATCTCAGCTCACTGATCACCATAGCAGCACCCACACATAGCACGCGCTCCAGCAGGTATATTTCACTGGTCATCCCCAAAGTCAATTCCTCCTTTGGCTGCCTTTCCTTCCAGTTCTCTGCTGCCAATGACTGGAACAAATTGCAAAAATCACTGAAGCTGGAGACTCATATCTCCCTCACTATCTTTAAGAAGTAATGACTCAGAGCTTCTAAATGGTGTATAATAAACTGTAGTTGGAGGAAACATGAGCAAGTAATGACTCAGCATTTCTATCTTTAAGCATCAGCTATCAGAGCAGCTTACTGATCATTGCACCTGTACCCATCTGTAAACAGCCCTTCCAACTACCTCATCCCCATATTGTTATTTATATTTTTTATATTTTTTGCTCCTTTGCACTGCAGTATCTCTACTTGCACATTCATCTTCTGCACATCTATCACTCCAGTGTTTATTCGCAAAATTGTAATTATTTTACCTGGTTGATTAAAGGTGAAATAAAAATGTTTAAAAAATACTGTATGTGGGAATGCTCTCCATCCAACCTCACTGAGCTCGAGCTGTTTTGCAAGGAGGAATGGGAAAAAAATTTCAGTCTCTCGATGTGCAAAACTGATAGAGACATACCCCAAGCGACTTACAGCTGTAATCACAGCAAAAGGTGGCGCTACAAAGTATTAACTTCAGGGGGCTGAATAATTTTGCATGCCCAATTTTTCAGTTTTTGATTTGTTAAAAAAGTTTGAAATATCCAATAAATGTCGTTCCACTTCATGATTGTGTCCCACTTGTTGTTGATTCTTCACAAAAAAATACAGTTTTATATCTTTATGTTTGAAGCCTGAAATGTGGCAAAAGGTCGCAAAGTTCAAGGGGGCCGAATACTTTCGCAAGACACTGTACATCAACCAGGGATAATGTATGCTATACCCCATCCACACTGAAGAGGCTCTGACATGTACATCAACCAGGGATAATGTATGCTATAAAGATGAGGAGCGCACAGGAATTCGCACTGGACTTCAGGACCCTGACTGCCAGCGCGGGATGGAATGAGAGGGCCCTGATCGACCATTACCGATGTAGTCTACGTGAGGACGTTCGTCGGGAGCTGGCCTGCAGGGACACCACCCTTACCCTCGACCAGCTGGTGGATTTATCCATCCGGCTGGATAACCCATGGCCACCCGCGGACGTCTGGATCGGGGTCTGTCCATTCCATCCCCCAGCACCTCTGATCCTACACCTATGGAGCTCGGAGGTGCTGCTCTAAGGATGACCGGAGGAGGGGGCTGTTTCTTGCACCACCTGTGGGCGCAGAGGACACACTGCTGGTCGGTGCTGGAGAGGTTCCCCAGGAAGTCGAGGCAGCACGCAGGGCACTGGTGGATCATCCCAGGTGAGTATGCACCCAACTCACCAAGAGCTTCCTGTTGCGCACATGTGTATGTCTATAGAATTTCCTGAGATTTCCCAGCATAAGGTGCTAGTAGATTCAGGTGCAGCTGGGAATTTTATTGACCGGTCGTTTGCTCTTAGATTAGGGATCCCTATTGTTCCTGTTGATGTGCCCTTCCCTGTACATTCCTTAGATAGTTGTCCTTTAGGGTCGGGCCTGATTAGGGAGGTCACAGCTCCATTAAGTATGATAATGCAGGAGGGCCATAAGGAGAGAATTAGTCTCTTTCTGATCGATTCACCTGCGTTTCCTGTGGTGTTGGGGCTTCCCTGGTTGGCTTATCATGACCCCACTATTTTGTGGCAACAGAAGGCTCTCAAGGGATGGTCACGTCAATGTTCAGGGAGATGTATAGGTGTTTCCATAGGTGCAACTACGGTGGAGAGTCCAAACCAGGTCTCCACCATGCACATCCCCTCTGAATATGCCGATTTGGCTCTCGCCTTCTGTAAAAAGAAGGTCTCTCAATTACCACCCCATATTGACGGGGGAATGTGCGATAAATCTCCTGGTAGACGCAACACTTCCCAGGAGTCACGTGTATCCTCTGTCACAGGAGAAGACGGCGGCTATGGAAACCTATGTCACCAAATCTCTGGGACAGGGATACATTTTCCTTTATGGTTGATATTAACGACGAAAGGAGATATTATCTGTCTCTCTCACTGTTAAATACTGTGGAAAAATAAAAAACAGTGAAAATAAGTACTTAGAACTACCAATTATTGTAGATAAATATTAAAGAAAAGGGTAAACACAACACTGGACTGAACCCCATAACTGTCAAACTAATATTAATGTACAACAATATAGAAGATACATGACTAGAGGTTATGCAATATGGCTGTATATCCACTGCATGCTTCTTACGTGTGTATTTGACATGACCAAGGAGCTATTGCAAATTTGAAACTATGAAAAATGTACGTTACACCGCGTGATTTTACAGTACACAAACAAGATTGTGCAATATAGAAGGGTTGTCAGCAGACAGTAGGTCACATGACCAAGGAGCTATTGAAATTTTACACGCCAAAAAAAGTTGAAAAATCCATGTAAAACCATGTGAGATGAAAATGGACAAACTAAAGGGTCCGCAATGTGTGTCTATGCCATCGGGTTAGCTACATCCAGTTTTGAAAGTGTTTGGAGTAATGGTTAAAGAGCTATTGAAATGTAAAATTTCATTTGTCACTATGTTGACGGTCCCTAACTGCTGTTGGTAAGGAAAACCTGAAACTGTCTTTACCTCGGAACTTTTACTGTCAATTTGATGGAAACAACACTCGTGGGAAAGTGCGCAAATTATTTTTATACGGATTTTCAAATATTCACATGAAAATATGTCGCCAATTGGATGGACATTTAGTGAATAACACCACAGTGTAACCAGAATGTACAAATAAAGGAACTACTTTAAATATTTGCCCTTCTATTCCCATAAACTCCAATGGTCAGGGGGCAGCATACCATTTCCCTAACTATCTTGCAACAATAGCTTAACTTTGCATATGTTATATGTAGCTAATTGTAATAATGTGTTAATGGAAGATTCAGTACATACATTGTATTTCAAGAATATAGACCAGCTATGACCTTCATAAGGCAATCAAACAGGCAAAACAACAGTACAGGGGACAAAGTGGAGGTGCATTTCAACGGCCCAGACAGGACACGTATGTGGCAGGGACTCCACACAATCACAGATTATAAAGTGAAAGCCAGCCATGTAGCGGACTCCCTCGCCTGGCTCCTGGACAAGCTAAACACCTTCTTCACCCACTTCAAGGAAAACAACATTGCGTGTGGTCTCGTTCTCCATGGCTGTCGTGAGTGAATCATTTATGCTCTCAAGGCTGCAGGCCAGACGAGATCCCAAGGCGCATCCTCAGAGCATGTGCAGTCCAGCTGGCTGGAGTGTTCATGGACAATCTCTCTATATCCAACTGTTGTCCCCACTTCTTTCAAGATGTTCACCATTGTTTCTATACCCAAGAAAGCTAAGGTAACTGAACTAAGTGCTTTGAGGTGCTAGTTAAGGATCATATCACCTCCACCTTACCCAAGCTCATCATTAAGCTCAGGGCCCTGGGTCTGAACCCAACCCTGTACAACTGGGTCCTGGATTTCCTGACTGGCCGCCCCCAGGTGGTAAAGGTAGGTAACAACACCCCGCCACGCTGATCCTCAACAAAAAGCCCCACGGGTGCGTGCTCAGCCTCCTCCTGTACTCCCTGTTCACCCATGGCTACTTGGCCACACTCATGTCCAACTCAATCATCAAGTTTGCTGATGCACAACAGTGGTTGGCCTGATTACCAACGACGACGAGACGGTCTACAGGGAGGAGGTGAGAACCCTGGCGGAGTGGTGCCAGGAAAATAACCTCTCCCTCAACATGAACTAAATGAAGGAGATGATCGTAGGTTACAGGAGACAGCAGAGAGAGCCCGCCCCCATCCACATCGACGGGGCCACAGTGGATAGGGTCAAAATCTTCAAGTTGCTCAGCGTGCACATCACTGAGGACCTACGACGGTCCCTCCACACCGATAGCATGGTGAAGAAGGAGCAGGAGCGTCTCTTCAACCTCAGCAGGCTGAGTAAATTTGGCGTGGCACTTAAAGACCCTCACAAACTTCTACATATGCTCCATTGAGAGTATTCTGTCGGGCTGTTGTGTTATTATAATTGCTTTATTTAACCTTTTTCTAAATAGGCAAGTCAGTTAAGAACAAATTCTTATTTACAATGACGGCCTATCCCGGCCAAACCCTCCCTAACCTGGATGAGGTTGGGCCAATTGTGCGCCACCCTATGGGACTCCCGATCACGCCCGATTGTGATACAGCCCGGGATCGAACCAGGGTCTGTAGTGACGCCTCTAGCACTGAGATGCCACTGTGCCATTCGGGAGCCAAAATCACCACCTGGTACGGCAACTGGATTGCCCACAACCACAGGGCTCTCCAGAGGGTGATGCGGTCAGCCCAATGCATCACTTGGGGGCACACTGTCTGCCCTCCAGGACATCTACAGCACCCGGTGTCACAGAAAGGCCAAGAACATCATCAAAGACCTCAGCCACCCGGGCCACAGCCTCTTCACCCCTCTACCATCTAGAAGGCGGAGACAGTACAGGTGCATCAAAGCTGGGACCGAGAAACTGATAAGCAGCTTCTATCTCCAGGCCATGAGACTTTTAAACAGTCGCTACTAGCCAACCTCTCCCCAGTACCCTGCCCTGAACGTTAGTCACTGTTACTTGCCGGCTACCACCCGGTAGTCACTGAACAGTGGTCCCTTTAATAATGTTTACATACTGTTTTGCCCACTTTACATGTATATACTGTATTCTAGTCAAGGCTCATCCTATATAACTACTGCTGTACACACCTTTTCTATTCATACACTGTCCATCCTGTCTATATTTACCATTATATATGCCAAGGGCATGCCTCCCTTGGCACGCTCTCCGTGAGTGTTACTACACATTCTTATTGTCTGTTTGAGTATGTGAATGAAACCTAGTGATATCCGTCCGTGAGATCTGATATCTGTTGAAGCGTTCCTGTTCCTGGACCTGAAGATAAAGTATGGAAATAATTTAGGCCATTTGTGCCTGTCTTCTGACACCGAAAATGAAAATAAATAGTTTTTGCATCCTGATATTGTTGTCTGATTCCCATGCTCCACTCCTTGATGTAAATAACCTGTTCTGTGCAGCTTTAGAAATAGTATTTGATGTGTATTTTCCCCCACGTTACACACCCTCGGCCATGTCTCACTTTAACACTTCACATCAAATGTTATTTCTCACATGCTTCAGAAACAATAGGTGTAGACTAACAGTGAAATGCTTACTTGCGGGCCCTTCCCAACAATGCAGAGAGATAATAGAAAACTAATAATGAGAAATGAATACACAGCGAGTAATGATAACATGGCTATATACACAGGGTACCACTACCGAGTCGATGTGCAGGGGTAAGAGGTGATTGAGGTAGATATGCACATATAGGCAGGGATAAAGTGACTAGGCAACCAGATTAAACAGTAGCAGCAGTGTCAAACGAGTCAATGAAGAGTCCGGGTAGCTATTTAACTATTAGCAGTCTTCTGGCTTGGGGGTACAAGCTGCTCAGGGTCCTGTTGGTTCCAGACTTGGTGCATCGATACCGCTTGCCGTGCGGTAGCAGAGAGAACAGTCTATGACTTGGGTGGCTGGGGTCTTTGTTCATTTTCAGGGCCTTCCTCTGACACCACCTGGTATAGAGGTCCTGGATGGCAGGGAGCCTGGCCCCGGTAGTTTACTGGGCCGGACTCATTACCGTTTGTAGCGCCTTAGATGCTGAGCAGTTGCCATACCAAGCGGTGATGCAGCTAATCCAGATGCTCTCCACTGTGCAACTATAGACATTTTGGAGGATCTGAGGGTCGATGTCAAATCCTTTCAGCCTCCTGAGTGGGAAGAGGCATTGTCGTGCCTTCTTCACGACTGTGTTGGTGTGTGTGGACCATGATAATTCCTAAGTGATGTGGACAACGAGGATCTTGAAGCTCTTGACCTGGGGGTGTGCTTGGCCGTCTTGTTTCCTGTAGTCCACGATCACCGCCTTAGTCTTGCTAATTTTGATGAGGTTGGTGTCCTGGCACCATACAGCCTTGGTCTCCTGGCACCATACAGCCTTGGTGTCCTGGCACCATACAGCCTTGGTGTCCTGGCACCATACAGCCTTGGTGTCCTGGCACCATACAGCCTTGGTGTCCTGGCAGCCTTGGTGTCCTGGCACCACACAGCCTTGGTGTCCTGGCACCATACAGCCTTGGTGTCCTGGCACCATACAGCCTTGGTGTCCTGGCACCATACAGCCTTGGTGTCCTGGCACCATACAGCCTTGGTCTCCTGGCACCATACAGCCTTGGTCTCCTGGCACCACACAGCCTTGGTCTCCTGGCACCACACAGCCTTGGTGTCCTGGCACCATACAGCCTTGGTCTCCTGGCACCATACAGCCTTGGTGTCCTGGCACCATACAGCCTTGGTGTCCTGGCACCATACAGCCTTGGTGTCCTGGCACCACACAGCCTTGGTGTCCTGGCACCATACAGCCTTGGTGTCCTGGCACCATACAGCCTTGGTGTCCTGGCACCATACAGCCTTGGTGTCCTGGCACCATACAGCCTTGGTCTCCTGGCACCATACAGCCTTGGTCTCCTGGCACCACACAGCCTTGGTCTCCTGGCACCATACAGCCTTGGTGTCCTGGCACCATACAGCCTTGGTGTCCTGGCACCATACAGCCTTGGTGTGCCCACTTGCATAAATATTTAAATACACTCACACAGTCAGGAATCGTGAATTTGCCCAAAGTGTGGAAATGCTGGATACAAGGATAAAGCAGACTAATTCTATACTTTAAAAGGTTTAATAGACAAACAGGTGCAACTGGAGACAGTCCTCAGAGGCTTGCATCAATCTACTCCAGAGTGAAGGACAAACGTCTCGTTATATGCTCATTCCTTATCTGTTCGTTCCCTCAGTTCCAGGCCCATACCATAACAACAGTCAGAGCTGGGTCAGAGTGAACCATAGATTATTCGATCATTTGGACGGGCCTTTAGCTGAGTTACAGCCACCAGCCTCAGGAGAAGGTCTCTCAGGGTGCTAAGTCTTGAGTTATGGTGACATTTAACCTCAGAGGGGGTCATCCAGAGGCCACTAATAGATTTAATGGGCAACTACAATGTTGATCCTGACCACACCCACACACACACAACTATGTGTTACTATACTTGTGAGGATTTTTGGGGACCAGCAATTGATTCCCGTTTAAAAAAAAAACTATTTTCCCTAACCTTAACCCTAATCCTAATGATAACTCCGGACCCTAAACCTAACCCTAATTTGAAAGCTAATTCTAACGCTAACCCTAAGTCAGAAATAGCCTTTTTAAGGCCGACAAAATTTATGTTGGTTTACTCTTCTTGTAAGGACTTCTGTTACTCACAAGTATAGTAAAACATACACACACTCAACACCCACGGCTCTGTCTTCTCAGATGAGTAGGGCAAGGCGCTGGTGGATACGGTGATGACTGCAGTCAGAGGCGGAAAGTCGAATGGAATAGAACTGAACCGAAACAAACTGAATGTTACATTAAGTCAGTTTGCTCTCTTCCTGTCTGTCTCCACTGTCAGCCGGAGCTCATCCAGAACCTGATCCCACTGAGCATTCCCAATGCCAACACCAGGAGGCTTAACGTGCAGAGAGCCACTCGGGAGTACGAGGCTGAGTACAGTATGTGCAAGTGTAAAGAGCTCTACGCAAACGGAGCCGAAGAAGATCAGTTTGTGTCGCGTTCCAGAAATTCAGCCGCACAAATGTACAGACCTCCTTTGGCTCTGTTTGCGTAGACCCCTTAAACCCTGACACAACAGGGGCACTCTGGCCCTGCTGGATGGGAAGTGCACAAATGCAAGCCAGCCACAGTTGTACAACTGAATGCATTCAACTGAAATGTGTCTTCGGCAATTAACCCCTCTGAATCAGAGAGGTGTGGGGGGCTACCGTAATCAACATCCACAGTACACAAGGAACAGTGGGTTAACTGCCTTGCTCAGGGGCAGAACAACATTTTTTTTTTTACCTTGTCAGCTCGAGATTCAATCCAGCAACCTTCCGGTTATTGGCCCACTGCTCTAACCACTAGGCTACCTGCAGCCCCATTAACACTCCTACGCACACATGCACTTTAAAAACATTGTTTTCTTCTTCAGATAAGGATACTAAAACCCCAGTGGAGTGTTCCTCGGGAGGTGATCTGGTCGTGTTGGGTAGCAGTGAAGGAAAACGTACTAGGATCTGCAGCTGCAACACACAGGGCTTCAACTGGCGCCACCTGCAGGGGAAACACAGTCAGTGAAGACTACTGCTGAACACACACGTTTTGATGACACAGCACAACAAACTGACAAGCGTATTTATGTCGACAAAGTCAGAAAGGAGTTCAAATACATATTTGACACACTTGTTGGCACGCATGCACATGCACTCACGCCACACGCGCACACAAAAATGCCTATTTTAATTTTGTGATGCCTATTTAAAATTATATCGACTCCCATAAAATAGGCCAAGTTGTGTTCTACAAAGAAACATTTTTCCAATAAAGTTGGACCTCTTAAGTGCATCAAAACATGATCCAATGACATTACGCACGATACATTCCTCGTAGTCTCAACAACGTGTTCTCTGGTGGACTGTGAACTGGAGTAGCCCAGTTTGACTGATCATCTAACAAGAAAAATGAGGCCGTCTTGTGGCTAACAGTGGTTAATATAATTCATACGGTCCTTCGAGACCTTAGGTACAGTATGTTACTGATCATAATGAATATCTTTCAGAACCTCATAATCTTGGGAATTTAGGAAAACGGAGACGGAGACAGCCATATAACATCTTTGAAAGGCTAATGTGTTTTATCCCATTCAAATTAATAAACCAAAACCTATCATTATGGTTTGGCACTCATAATATTATGATCCTAACTTCAGGAAACAAAACTGTATATAGAACCATAATAGTCTCATATTTAAATATATATAAGCAGTTGAATACATTGTTATAGTCTCCATAAAGAAGTTATGCTCTTTTTTTCTACTAAGGAAGTGCAACTAACGGCACTGAAGGGCCGTACACAGTACATTTAGAGAGAAAAAATATGCCATTAAATCTTCTCAGCCCCTTGATATCACAAACAGAAAAATATAACTAACATTTCAAACTAATTTTCCAAAACCGAGGAATCTTTCATCCTACTTTCCAAATATGCATGAAACCATTAAAAGTAATCCGAAACAGCCTCGTTCCCTTATCTAAAACACAGTGCTGTACTGCTGTGTGTCTTTCCACTTTGGCCAACTTCAAATAGTGTTGGGTAAAGTATGTATCAATGGTGTAATAACTCATCTTTAAAAACATGGCCACATTCCAAGCAGCTACGCCAGTGGAAATGAGAAACAGATGGAGCTGAAGCTTCAGAGAGAGATAGCGAGAGAGAGAGAGAGCACGAGAGAGAAAGGGGGGTGGGGTGGCAGGGGAACGAGAATTGAGATCTGGACAGGACATGGAGACTGATGAATGAAGGTGCTTGAGATTCCAAGATGGTTTATCTTAACATGGACAGGGGGTAAAGAAGATAGAATAGAGCGATATCAAGACCTCATAAATGACAGTTGCAGTATGTAGTAATCTTTGGCTAACATTAAGTATGCATACAAAGAGAGCTACGAACATATTTGGGCATTACCTCTCACATAGGCATGTTTATCGTTTGGCACAAGTCTGAACTGGTAACAGCAGTGCTCCTAGATTGAGCAAACTAGAACCAGACAGGCCAGGTCAAAAATATTTTCCTGATCCTGATCCTCTCTGGTCCTCTCCCGCTGGTCTCTGTGTCCTGCTGGATATAACCTGAATAACGATTTATCTGGGGTTTCTCCACCAAAAGGATTGAAAGTGACAGTGGATGTTGAGGTGGCAGAACGATAGCATCTCGCCATTGTTTTTACCCTCTGGTCATGACAGTACTGATACACAGACTTATGCTGCGTATGGCCTACACACACACACACACACACATGGTACACACACACACACGAACAGACACGTTCCTTTCACAACCACAGGGTAATAACCCTGTTACTACATAGCACTTCACTGTCAAGGCCATTTTGCCTTTGTTAAAGCCTCTGCTAACAACCACAAATGTCCTGCCCCATTTTGTGACTTTGTGTATATGCTTCCATCAGAGAGCTGTGAACAAAGCTATTAGCACTGGGCTAATGTTCCTCGATCCTGCTCTCACAATGGGTAGAAGGGACTTGAGATGAACTGTGATATTTGCCTAGCTCAGCTGGCTTGGATTTGCCTGTTTGCTCTCGGATTTAAATTGAGTCATTTACCGTCAACACTGCAGGCATGACTGGAGATCCTTGCGCCTGAGCCAAGCTTGTTAAACAAACAGTGGTGGAGTGGTGGAGAGCGGAGAGAAGGGGAGGATAGAGAAAGAAGGGAGAGAGAGCGAGAGAGACAGAGAGAGAGAGAGACAGAGAGAGAGAGACAGAGAGAGAGAGACAGAGACAGAGAGAGAGAAATGAGAGAGAGAGAGAGAGAGAGAGAGAGAGAGAGAGAGAGAGAGAGAGAGAGAGAGAGAGAGAAAGTGAGAATGTGGGGGTGTCGAAGTGTCATTCTGCTTACAAAAGCAATGTGAGTGCTGGCTGCCACAGTTGCACAGTAATATCTCAAATGAACTGCAGTCCAGCAGCATACCTTAAAAGTGTGTGTTTATAACACATTTAAAACACTGGCATGAGATTTTGTAGGCGAGCTTTGCAATGTGATCACTTCTCCATTGCTGTAATGGTTAGGTATGCATGAGACAGAATATGAGGGTGATAAGACTGAGTTGCTTATCTTGTTTCAATAGACTCTCTCTCTCTCTCCTTAAAAGCCACATACACTTTTGGCATCAGTCAACCCTGTTCTCTCTCTCTCTCTCTTCACTCAAACTCTATTGTTCTTTCCTCTTGTAATTCCATGCCATCTATCTCTCATATCCAGTGGCTCTCCTTCCTCTCTCTCTCTCTCTCTCTCTCTCTCTCCATCGCTTCCCCTCTCAAGGGTCTGACCTACAGTTTGTTTTTCAAAAATAACACCATCGATCCTCCCTCCCTTTATCGCAAAAAAAGAAAGACACAGAGCATAGAGGAGGGAGAGAGAGGGAGGAATGTGTGATGGATGAATACCTAGTCGACAGCAGCTGGGGGGGGTGGCCCGTGGCCCTCAGGATGTCAGGATAATAGAGTAAAGCTTTGAGCCCCATTCAGCTTAGAGAGACCCTATTCACTGCCGACAGCACCCCAGCCTTGAGCCATTATCTTAGGTTAAAATGTTTTGTTCTCGCCGCTCTCTACAACAAAATGGTTAGCAGAAAATAATGAACCTCTCGCCATCGATAGACTCTCCCAGTTCTCTGTTTACTCATGTTTTTATATCGGTTAATCGTTGAGCACGCAAAGGGGAAAACGAATTTGAAACATTATTTGAAGGAAGAGTATAGTTTTGGGAGTTGTTTTCTATTCTGTTTTTATGCTAAAACATGTTGGTTGTGTTATAATTGGCAATCTGAAAGTTTGAGGTTGGTTTAGTGATGACATGAGTTTGAAGGGAAGGAGAAGTTAAAAACCTTCACTGCAAAACTTTCTTGATTCAATAACGACACACAAAAACATGTATAGCAACAGCAATGTGAAAACAGGTCAAACGACATGACATCTGTATCTCAACGATTTACTTCAAAATGAAATGGACAATAGTTATTTCACAAGAATGACCATGCACTCAAATCCTATTTAGGTGCCCTATGTATCTGCTTGAGGGAAATGATGTGGTTTCTTATAGGCTGTGTAAAATCATGTTCCACGTTAGAATAGATTATTTTCATGTTTGTACATTTATTTAACTAGGCAAGTCAGTTAAGAACAAATTCTTATTTTCAAAGACGGCTTAGGAACAGTGGGTTAACTGCCTTGTTCAGGGGAAGAACGAGATATTTCTACCTCAGCACAGGGATTCGATCTTGCAACCTTTCGGTTACTAGTCCAACGCTCTAACCACTAGGCTACCTGCTGCCCATATAGGGAAGTGTCTGATTGTTTCCCAGCTCATTGATCAAACAGCTATAGAACTAAGGCATGAATTCGAAGTTTGCTTTAAAAATGACCCATTGTTGTCTCCTTGGACCTAAACACACAGACCCCCATACTATCAAACCTTCTCCTCTTAGAGAGGTAAAGGGGGGTATATTTCTTTAAGACAAACCCCTGAATGGTGTGAAAGGGGCTCCACTCCCTGGTCCTCTCCTCTAAACGGCTGGACACAGTTGGAGTCTCCCCCCCCCCTGGGGTCAGTGAAGCCATTGATGTTTTAGAGCGCCGCCATGGCAGATTACTGCGCACAGCTGTCCCAGCACCGTGGAAATGAAGTTATGCCCTGTGTCAGCAATGTTTTGTGTTCCTTCCTTCCTCCTCCTCTTACCCCCAAGCCCAAACTCAAAACCTACGCTTCACTCCCCACCCCCTTGGTCCTTTCAAAACTATTGCGTACCTCTATTCGTCTTCTCTGGCCCAGTACGCAGGAGGAGAGGCAGGAATGAGGAATCAATCAGGGCGCCCCGCTGAGCGCCAACATCCAGAGTTCAGAGATCCCTGGGTTAGGAGAAGTTACCTGATTGGCCGGGGTGAATATCCCCCTTCTTTATTCGTGTCCAAAATGGCACCCTATTCCCTATCTAGTGCACTACTTTTGACCAGAGCCCTCTCCTATTCCCTATGTAGTGAAAGTAGTGCAGTACATAGGCAATAGAACGCCATTTGGGACATAGCCTGTGTGTCAGCATCATCATTCAGAGTCTGAACTCAACAACATTCAACCTCCGCCCCCTACAGACCCCAGTCCGTCACTCCTCAAACTCCATACCCTTCCCCCATACACTAACCATAAATCAGCCCATCCCCCACTGTAACCCCCTTCACCTCTCCTAAAGCTCAGGGTGAACCAGGCAGCGCCCTCACCTAACCCCTAGCCTCCACAGACCTCAGTTGGCCGCTGCGGTGGGTTTTACGTACTCAGTTTGTCTGTGGGTGAGTTTGTTTATTCTCTGGTCAGTCCTGAGAGGTTTAAGTAGTCAAGACTACTGGCAGACAACCCGTCCACAAGACGTGGTGTGGTTAAATACAGTCATGACAAGCAAATATGTGTCAATGAAAGAGGAAAAGCAGTGGTAGAAAAAGTACTCAATTGTTATACTTGAGTAAAAGTAAAGATACCTTAACAGAAAATGTCTCAAGTAAAGTGAAAGACCCTGTAAAATATTACTTGATTCAAAGTCTAAAAGTATTTGGTTTACATATACTTAAGTATCAAAAGTAAATGTAATTGCTAAAATATACTTAAGTATCAAAAGTAAAAGTATAAATAATTTAAAATTCATTATATTAAGCAAACAAGATTCTTTTTCTTCTTTTTATTTACAGATAGCCAGAGACATAATTTACAAATGAAGCATTTGTATTTCGTGAATCCATCAGATCAGAGGCAATAGGGATGACCAGGGATGTTCTCTTGGTGTGTGAATTGGACCATTTTACTGTCCTTTTGGGTGTTTGGGAAAATGTATGGAGCAAAAAATATATATATTTTTATTTAGGACTGTAGTGAAGTAAAAGTAATCAAAAATATAAATAGTAAAGTACAGATACCAAAAAAAAACCACAGACTTAAGTAGTACTTTAAAGTATTTTTACACCACTGAGCAAAAGTTACCCCTAAGATCTTGCATTTAAACAAATATAATATAGCATGTTTGTACAGTATATTTAGAAGACCTTACACACTTGCTTTATACTTTTAAGTTCAATTTCAAATCAGCATGGTTTCTAAGATAGGCTGACTGTTTATACATGACTGGGAAATTAACCTTCTCTTTGAGAGAAACTTAAATCTTACCTTTCCCACTCTTTTCTTTTTTTCTCTCTCCATCTCACTTCACATGAGGCACAAGGAAGTCTAACTGGATTAGAGACCGTTTCCCTTTTTCAAAGGCCGGTGAACTCAGAAAGGACTTGACGTGACAGAATCAATGTGGCAGCTTGGAATTTTGAAAACTTTTTGGAAGAGTTTCACAGAGGCTTAAAAGAGAAAGAGTAATTTAATTACTGACCATTGTGGGCAGTTCATTGAGTAGCCTACACATGCTACGAAAACAACATGGAAAATAGTTCAGGGGCCGCAAATGTTATTCTCATATCACAACTTTATAAAACATATAATATGCTCCTTTTCACACACAATCTACCTTATTTATCTGATACTTATTTCCTGACTCCAGTTTACATAGATTAAATGTACCGTTTGTATATGTACAGTATGTTTGCCTCACCTACAAATGCTATGTCAACTGAGAGAAAGTTCTAGAAGACTTCACAGGGAAATGTGGCCAGTATGCTCAGGGGTATGTTAGTCATGATTGTTCAAGAAGCATCTCAACCATAAGTCATCTCATCGCCTTAAATTGCATCTAGATTGGAATGTCCACTAATGTAAGACTATTAGTCTGCTTCTGCGTGTGTGTATGAAACATCCGAGTGTATGTGTGTGTGTGTGTGTGTATATGCGTACATGCCCTTGTGTGAGCGCTTGTGTGTGTTTGTCTGTGTGTGTAGCAGGGTTACTAGGAGTAGGGGTTGCAAAAACAGCACTTTGAGTTATGATGAGGCTACTTTAATGAGGTACTGTGTCCCGCAGCGCCGTCCCCCTCGTCCGGCTCTAGCCTCTCCTCTGTTTCAGCATGATGGGGGAAAAAAACAACTCGCTTATTTTCCTCCGGTGCCAAAAGTTAATTGAAAACATTTCAGGGAAAGTATGGTTTTGGGGGCCCCATATGACTCTCATTCCTTCATTATCCCCAGCAATAATAAAGAGGCATTACAATTATTAATGGTTGGAACCCAGGCTTGCTCTCTTAAAGCGGCAGTACCCTCTTTTGTGACGGCTAACAAAGGCCCAGAAATGCATTCGCCACATCACCGTGACAGAGCTGCAGGGTTTCCACAGTGTTCGTATTTTTCTTTTCTATATTCAGTGGGAAGGAAACCGATAGCAATTGAAGCACAACACATCATTGGTTCTATTTAGGACTGCAGTATATTTGAATGTGCACTCCAGTAACAATCAAAATGCTAAGTGAATCAAAGTGTTGAGTGGTGATACAGATCAGCTAATTGTTTTTACGTTAGCATCAGTGGCAAATGACTTTGAACCTCGGTATCTGCTATGCAGCTTAAAAATGTGGTAGCCGTAAAAAGGCTATCATATCACGTAATTGTAGTTCAGATCATAAGCTATTACCTCAAGTGTACACTTCCTAAGACTGCATTTATAAAGCAGCAATAATAAAACATGTGCCATGTGCTGTACAACTGTTCACAGACCAGTATCAAATAGTTTGTTCACCTGATTATATAGCATATTTAATCATTGATTCATGTATGCTGTACCTAATACATGTCTGATCATAAAGACGTTTTACTCATGTACATCATAAACATCAGGCCTTATAAAATGTATTATGTTTAATAGCTGACAAATAATAGCTATTAACCTGTAGAAAAAAAACTGTTTTTTAAGCACACCTTCAAATAAAGCCAAGTGAGCGTCACCTAACGTTGAGCATGGAGGCATCACATAGAGAAAGAGATACAACGTTGACAGAGGTTTCTCAAGTCCTTCCAAGAAGCCTCTATCTGCAGTAGCAGTCTCTGTCCCCCCGAGGAGATGCTGTCAGAGAGAAAGCGAGTGAATGAAGTGCCGGCACAATGTGCCGCTCCACCATTGTGTGTTTTACATTTCCATGACAGTAGAGCCACTCGACTTCTCCTCCATTCACTGGGCCGGAGGGCCCTTGTCCTCCTCTCGAGAGAAACAACATGGCTGCCATCATTGCTCTCAAGTCCCTCTTGTGACAAGAGTTGAAGGAGGGGATGATGTCCCCTCTCTCTTTTTCTGTCTCTCAGTGTTGCCAAACCAAAAGAGAAAACAATTGTGATACACAAATTAAATGGTTTCTTTAGTGGTGGTGGGTGAGGCTACAAGCTTCTCCAAGTAGACCTGGGTCTATAACCAGCCATTTAACTTCTGTTCAGGATGATAAATAATAATAGTAAAGTGGAAGCGAAAGTGTTTAAAATTTAAAAAACAAACACTTCTACTTTGTTAGACATACATAGCAACGGCCGGTAGCTAACACACACCACACACAGCAACAGCAGTCAATCAGAGTGCATTTGTAATGGCTACTTAAGTCTCCATTCATCCGGACACAGCTTTCCTTTCGCCCCCCTCCTCTCGGTGTGAAGACTTCTAACAAACACACGGGGTGAGGATAAATAAACTGTCCCTTCTTGGCTCCATTTGAGCAGCAATCCCCAGGAGATGGGGCTCTTTATTCCTTATGTTAAAACAGTCTTCCAGCATTAAACAGTTTATGCCTTCAGCAAACATTGATGTTTACAAGGTCAAGTGCATATCGATCCGACTAAGAGATTTTTTTTTAACTTGACGCTTCATTTGCTCTGGGATTTAGGCGGCATTCAGTAGCTCAGATCAACTGATTGTTCGTAACGAGGGAATCTTGTGATAGTAGAAAGGATTGGTACAGCTGTCCAAAGACTTGAGAGACACGGTACTGAAATAGCCTGCTGCCCAGTGCCCATATGGTCACTTAAGACAGAGTGAAGAGTGAAACAATCAAGATTCATATGGCACTTTAAATGGTCAATCCCTGTTGAAACAATAACAATGCCTAGTCCCCATCACTGTGCCTGTAAAAAGCTGAAGGAATGGGGCTGGAGAAATGGACCCACTCTCATATTCACAGACAGAGCTATGAGACGGAGGGATCGTCCATGATATCAAATGTATAGTTTTAACCATGTTTTGAGGCTGTACGGTGCTTCTTTACATTTACTTTGTTCACAAACATTGGAGTAAAACAAGCTTGTATTTTGGGTGTTGACAGTGGAACTAAGCTTATGAGGCATTTATAAGCTACATTCGTCAAGAATCAAAATGGGTGCATCATTTACAAGTCCAAAAAGGGATGAGGTTAAAACTATTATTTTGATATCATGGATGGCCAGTCCTTGCGTCCATAGCTCCGTCTATGAATTTGAGAGTCTTTACATTTCTCCAGCCCCGTCCCTCAGCTTTTTACCAAAACAGGTGAGGAGTATGCATTGTTATTGTCTCCACTGCTGATTGCCGCTTTAGAGCAAGACTTAGATTGTTATATTTCCTATAGTAGTGAAATAACCTGCTGCCCAGTGCCCATACGGCCACATAACACGGAACCCAAACCGGCTGCGCGCGTGCGCTATCGTGCATACATTTATTTTGTCCCCCCCTACACCAAACGCGATCACAACATGCAGGTTAAAATATCAAAACAAACTCTGAACCAATGACATTAATTTGGGGACAGGTCGAAAAGCATTAAACATGTATGGCAATTTAGCTAGTTAGCTTGCACTTGATAGCTAATTTGTCCTATTTAGCTAGCTTGCTGATGCTAGCTCATTTGTCCTGGGATATAAACATTGAGTTGTTATTTTACCTGAAATGCACAAGGTCTTCTACTCCGACAATTAATCCACACATAAAACAGCCAACCGAATCGTTTCTAGTCATCTCTCCTCCTTCCAGGCCTTTTCATATTTGAACTTATATGGTGATTGGCATCTACACTTTTACTACGAGAACCGGCAAAACATTTTGTCTTTCAATCACCCACGTGGGTATAACCAATGAGGAAATGGCACGTGGGTACCTGCTTCTATAAACCAACGAGGAGATGGGAGAGGCAGGACTTTCAGCGTGATCTGCGTCAGAAATAGGAATGACTTCTATTTTAGCCCTTGGCAACACAGACGTTTGTTGACGCGAGAGCAGGGTGCAATAATGGACATGGATTTCTAAATTTATTTTGCAACGCTCGAACGTGTCCGGCCTGGTCAGCATGTAAGGAAGAGAGAAGAGTGAAACAATCAAGAGTCATATGGCACTTTAAGCAAGAAGACTTATATTTTCACCTCTGTGGACACAAAAGAATATACAATAGTCACCGTGAAGCACTTCACGTCATTTCTATACAGTGCAAATCTCTTCTTAGCAGTAATAAACAAGTATCTCTGGAAACAAAATCAATATCATACAATAAACTGTACAATTTAACTTTACAGATTTTGACATATAAAAATAATCTCCCTTAACTTTTTGAAAACTTGACATTGATACTGAGTTTAAGGAAATGTGTGTGACATGATTAAGGCTAGTAATGTAGGCTAACCAACCAATGAAACTATTGTCAGGTGCTTGCATCAAATGCATTATCCACTGACTAGGATTGAAATGACATCATAATTACACACATGCCTGTGTCTATTGTCTAGCTCATAAGAAAAGAAAAACACTTGATTAGTCTCTCCACATTACAACGAAGTGACTACGAAGAGAACGCTTTAAATCCTGCCGTTTTCATTATTGTCTCGAAACAACGGGAAAGCAGCGTAAACAAGTCACTTGTCTATCCACATTTGACTATTTTGTGATGATAGGCAATAGCTGATGAAATTAGTGTATAACATTCTTCAATGGTTGGTTCAAATATTACATAGCCTAGAGGTGCACAGCTGTCTGGAAATGTATCTAATAAACCTTTTGGATTCACCCCCCAAAAATGATACATTTGAAATATATAAGTATTTACCTAAATGACTGACCCATAGCAGATCAGCACAAAGACAGAGTGGGACAGGGACCAGATGGAATGTTGAGAAGAAGCCCCATGAAGATAGATAGCAGAGCAAAGGCCATAAAATCATTCATACACAAAACGTATATGCGAAAGCAGGTGTGCTGGTGTTACAACTTTCAGGAGCTATTATGTCCGTGTCAACATTTCACTGGCCACTCTTTCTCAAACAACTTTCCCAACAGCTGAATCAACTGGGGTAGGCTGCCCTATCAGATAAGATTCATTAGAACCAAAATGGTGGCCACAGAGGCAGTCCATACAACACCCCGACAGGCGGATCTGGATGAAAAACTTTTGTTTTCCACATATATATAATCCTCCATCTCGTCATAATCATCTTCAGAGTCGTCCTCTGAATCAGACAACCCGCTGCCCGCGTATCTGTCCATAGAGTCAAAGCAAAAGTTTTTCATACTAACTTTGACGTACTCGCATATGGTCCTCTCTGTGCCATCACAAACACAAGTATCAAGTTGTTGTGCTTTGGGTATATTGCGCATGTTGGCAATCACCCTCCTGCAGTCGTCCGAACATCGCTCCCCTCCGAAAAGTTTACGGCAGTGAAACAAATAGTCGCGCATCGCCGAACTGCATTGGGAGTCTCTCTCGCATTGCCGCCGGGCTTCGGTGCAGCCCATGTTACTTGTCCGAGGCAGGCACGGCTCTATGGCGCGTTTGGTGCTCCGGCAGACGGGGTCCGAGGCGCAGTCACAGTCCTCCAGAGACGGGCCGGTCTCGGTTAGATTCAGCTGGATAAGGGACGAGATGCAGTGGCTGGGACACTTCTTCCTATCCCCGTTGATAACAGGCGCACAGGCGTAAAGGTATTGGTCATATGCGTAGTGGCACTCAGACTCTCCATGACACTTCATGATGGCTTGCCAACAGATGAGCCGACGACCATGAGTAGGGGACGCGATGCAGAGACAGCCGAACAGGACAAACGCGCAGCATAAATACAAAGTTGATCTCCCAGTCCACTTTATAAACCCGGCAAAACTTGCCATTTCGATGTAGACTGATCCAAATAAGACTTCAACATATGGATTTGTGTAGCGGGTATCTACATTAAATATGTGTCAAAAAGTAGTCCAGCAAATCCATTCCCTCGCATTCAGGCCGCTCCACTGGAGAATGAACGAGGTTCAGCAAATTATTTGCCGTGATACGCCCAAGGTGTGAAAACCGCACATCGCTTGCAATTTGTTAGATTGTCACTTGATACACTCACAATAAAAGTTAAAAGGCACAAATTAACTCTCCACTTATCTTCACAACAGTCGCGGCTTCACGAGAACTCTTCAACGTCTGCGTCCCATTGCTTTGCCGCACTCACAAATGAAGCAGCAAGGAGAGACGTTTTCGTCGTTTTACCTTTCAGAAATACAAACTCCGTTCTGGGTAAAGAGTTATGGTGTACCCGCTCATGAAGCATGTATTCGGTGCCTTCTTCAGCTTTAAAATGATGTAAAGGAATGAGGAATGCGATGTAAACGATACGCCCCATAGAATAGTTACGACTGTGGAGTGTCTTTCGCGTTCCCCCCACTGGTTCCTCCGCATCCCTTGACAAGTGCCCTATTGGTCAAATTCGTTTTTGGGATTTTCTACTTGGTTCAGGGGCAGTGACGTGAGGTTGAAACGTGACCAATGAATGAGCAGGGGAAAAATGCATAAAACATTTTAATACTATATATATATATATATATATAAAACTTCTGAACTGCTATAACTCCCTATGAGTGTTTTCTTTATTTCATCTCCCGATTCTAGCTATTGTCAATTATTTCCCAGACATTATTCAAACTTTATATATTACATTAAAATCATAGGAAACATGAAGATACTGTTTAAGCCAATAGATAATGAAAGAAGAGAATAGAGCTAGTATGCCATCCATCACATTAGGCAAGTAGCCAAACCTATGGTTCAACTACCAGTGAAACAAAATGGTGAATATTGACCTTTAATCACACAGAATAATGACCAGTCCTTCTGAAGGTGGTGAATCAAATCAAATCAAATTTTATTGGTCACATACACATGTTTAGCAGATGTTATTGCGAGAGTAGCGAAGTGCTTCTAGTTCCGACAGTGCAGTAACATCGAACAAGTAATCTAACAATTCCACAACAGCTACCTAATACACACAACTCTAAGTAAAGGGATGAAGTAAGAACATATGAATACATGGATGAGTGAATATGAATATATGGATGAGTGAGTGATGACCTGTGTCTTTAGAAGAACGGTGTCTTTAGAAACGCTGTGGTTGTGTTGACTAACTCCCAGTAGAGAGAGGCTGAATGTATCCCAAATGGCACCCTCTTTTCTATGAAGTACACTATTTCAGACCAGAGCACTATGGGCCCTGGTCAGAAATAGTGCACGACATACAGAATAGGGTGCCAATTGGGACACAGCCTCTGAGGACAGCTGCTATAACAGATGCTGCTCCTCTTCACCCCTTCCCTTACACCCTCCACGCAACATAAGTGAGTATTTACACAAGCCTTAAGGGCCTTCCCATGTTACAGCACACGCGTGAATTCCACAAGGCACCACATGGACATGCCAATAAAGACATGACAGCCAGGGAGGACAGGAGGGTGAAGAAAAGAGAAGAGCCAGAGCTGTAAACAGAGCAGTGAAAAAGAGAAGTGTAACCTTCTTTCACTTCACAAAACAAACACCTCAATTATCTTGCGCATATATACTCAGCTGTTCACCTCTTATAGACAGCTCTTCTTTTGATAACATTATGTCCTAGTTGTTGATGGTGCATCAAAAGACTGTACAGGCCAGGGAGGGTGAAAATGATCAACGGGGGCACAGTATCAAAGCACATAAACAAACGTGCGGCCAGTGAGTGACTGAGTGGTCAAACCCAGAGCCACTGTGTCTGAGTAGGAGTGAAATGTGATAATTGAGTGATAGGCTAAATGCATCCATAGGTGTTAGCAAATCACCATAAATCACAGAGGCTGTGTCTGAAATGGCACTATTTGAACAAGGCCCAGAAGAAAAAGAAAGTGTGTGTATGGCCGTCTGTGTTTCCTCTGTCCCCTTCAGCCGTCGCCAACCGCCTCAGTGCCCCTGTGACCTGTAAGACCCCGTCCCTCCGTCCAGACCAGAGGCCAGGCCAGAAGGCCAGCAGTCAGACAGAACCAGACAGAAACCAGAGGGAACCACTCAGTCACTGTGATACCCCTGACCCCCTGACCCCTGTCAAATCAATCTGCTCTGACCACAAAGATCTGGCAGCTGTCTGAAGACCCCAGGACCCTCTACCCCAATTACTGAGATTAGAGAGTATTCAAGCCGGGCGCAGGCAGAGCAGAATAAGAAATCCCACCCCTGACTCCTCGAGTCTCGCCCCCTCTCTCATACCCCTCAACTCTCATCTTCCTCCTCTCCCTCCCTCTCCCCTCTCTGTCTCTCTCTCCCTCTCCCCTCTATATGTCCCTCTCCCCTCCCTGTCTCTCTTTCCCTTTATCTTCTACAAATTACCCCCATATCACCCTAGCAGCCCCAGCCACACCAGCTGGCATACCAGAGCAACAGGCCTGCAGGAGAGTCATCTTACAGTCACATCAAAGACGAGGTCATCTGAAAAACGTGACATCCTCCAACTGGTTGAATCACTCAAGGGTGTCCACTATCCCCTCCAAGAGGGTGACGTCATGCCATATTAGCCTTGAGTGTCTACTTGTAGATAAATTAAAGCTGATTCATTTGGCCAAATGGGCATACGGTTTAGCCGGGGGAGGGGGGGCAGAAAGCGATTTTACTGCAAGTTAGCATGTTGTCGTTGTTTGTAGGAGTGAGGATGCGAGGTAAGGTTTGGTACACTCCAATGAGATGATTACATTTGTTTTCTATTTTAGAAAATAGTTCCAACGACACACCATAGAACCTTTTCCCCCCCAACCAATCATTCTCTCCTCTAATCGAAAGCTGCATGCCTTAAAACAGAGCAGTCATGTCATACACTACATATACCCAGTTGGTGTGAAAGTGTTGTTTTGGCTGTTGGAGCTCTTGTGTGGCTTACCCCCATCCTGCTGATCAAAGACACAAGACAGAAGGCATGCTGGGGGGACCCCACTGTACGCTGCAGTTTAACATGAGCTGGTCTGTTCAAGCCAAACAGATGGATGGACCCAAAAGAATACACATGTTTATACACACTTCAACATGAGTGTTATACACGTTTCACGCCACCTCTGAATCAATGACTTTCTTCGACGTGGTCTCTGGTTAAATGTAATGCACTATGTAAGGGAATAGGTGCCATTTCAACGTGTGCAATTTCAAACGCAGCCATTGTGATTTATAATCATTCACTCCGACAAATGGCTACATTTTCCACATGACTGAAATATTACATTGCACTCATACACTATCTTCCTTGAATTATGTGAATTTTCTAAAAACACTCAAGTAAGAAGTCTTCACACGCGGTGTTCCTGACCGCGTTTCACTTTTACGGGAAGAGAGCATAACACATAGCAGAAATCCCATCAGCGTTGGACTGAGGCCAGGCACGAACAAGGCCCGGATTCACTGAAGCCAGTGTGCCTGTGTGTGTGATAGAGCAGGCAGCTGCTTTCCCCCCTCTATGGACCCCTCAATTACTATCTCCAGTACGTTACTGTCTGACATTCTTTACTCTTATTACCTTACTCTTTTGTTTCAGACTGTTTCATGGGGAGAAAACCTAGGATATTGAGGATAATGTAGTTTCAAGATAATGTATCCCGGGTTCCTTCCTTCAACTGTTAAAAGTTCACTATCCTCCATATTTATACCTTACTATGTTTCCTGCTCGTTTCTTTGGAAAAACCTTTGAGATTGAGGATAATGTGTGATAATATATGTATCCCTTCTGAACATTATCTCCTTCAACTGTTAAAAGTTCACTGACTATCCTATCCTTCCCCATTTGTTTGGAAGGAGTCTTTCTCCGGTAAGTTCAGCGTCCTGTACATGCGGTTGCTCGTGGCGACTCGTGTATAATAACGATTCCAGAATTGGAATGTGGTTCTCAAGAATAGATGCAGAAATACTCATGCAAAGACAGACATGCTCTTCACTGTGTCTCCACTGCTGTCAGAAGTCATTACATACAAGCGGCCGTGCCAGAATCCCTCACTGAGCTCTGCATTCAAGTTCTTCCAACCCTGGAGAGAGAGGGAGAGAGAGAGAGGGGGGGGGGAGAGAGAGAGAGGGGAGGGTGAGGGAGAAAGAGGGGGGGAGAAAGGGGGAGAGAGAGAGAGAGAAAGGGGGAGAGAGAGAAAGGGGGAGAGAGGGAGAGAGAGAAAGGGGGGAGAGAGGGAAAGAGTGAGTGGAAGGTAGGGAGAGGGGGAAGAAGGCCAATATTAAAAAGTTGCCAAATGTTTTCTTCCCTGCTTTTATTTAAGCTCTCTCCTTCGTTGCTAATGGAAACTGCAATAAAAAAAAATTGCGATCTGGCTGATTTCAATTTCCTCCTTTAAAAAAAGCGTAATCATTAACATTGATAATGATGACATTAGTATAAGGGTGTCTTTGTAAAAATCAGAACATTTAAATTAATCAATGACTTATGATTTCTTGTTCAGACATGTGGCTTTGATTGTACTTTAGGGGGAGAGAGAAGAGAGGGAGACAGAGAGAGAGAGAGAGAGAGATAGATGGGGAGGGAGAGAGGGAAAATGAGAAAGAATGAAGGAGAGAAGTATAGGGAGGATTACAGGGAGACAGATAGAGCAAGAAATAGGGTGGGAGAGAGACAGAGAGGGGGACATAGAGAGGGGAAAACAGAAGTAGGGAGGGGGAAACAGAGACCGAGAGGGGGAAACAGAGACCGAGAGGGGGAAACAGAGACTGAGAGGGGAAAACAGAGACCGAGAGGGGAAACAGAGACTGAGAGAGGGAAACAGAGACCGAGAGGGGGAAACAGAGTCCTAGAGGGGGAAACAGAGGCCGAGAGGGGGAAACAGAGGCAGGGAGGGCGAAACAGAGGCAGGGAGGGCGAAACAGAGACCGAGAGGGGAACAGAGGCAGGGAGGGGGAAACAGAGGCAGGGAGGGCGAAAGAGACAGAGAGAGGGAAAGAGAGGATAGTGAAAGGTATAAGGAGGGAGAGAGAGGGAACAACAAAGTGAAAGAGAGAGGCAGAGTATAGGCTAGAGAGGGACTGTGTGTGAGACGGTAAGCCGACATTTTAAGTCAGAGAGAGTAACAGCTTTTCTCCTGGCTCAAGGTGCAGACCAGGTATGATGTCATATCTCCTTTCTCTCCACAGGCCCAGGAGGGACCAGGGTCCTGGACAGCATCCTTGGCTTCTCTCCACACACACGCACACACACACACACACATACACACACATGCACGCGCACGCGCACGCACACGCGCACGCGCACACAACACAACACACACTCCCGTTCCCTCCCGGACTCTGTGCTCTTATCGTTGGGCTCAGGAGATTGTTCCGGGCCAGGCAGGCACCACATGTTCGCACACTGAGTGGATCCCTCAGGCGAGTGAGGAGAGGAAGCACCGGTCTGGGACAGAGAGAGAGAGTGAGTCAGGCTTTGAACCTCACAACAGAACAGAGCTAGCTGCTATGTAAGTTCACACACCGGTCAGAGCCAACAACAGCTCTATAGCCAGGAGCATCAACATGTGGAACCACCACAACTTCTTCAGAGAGGTTCCACTGTGGTAGTGTGTTTGTTAACTGCTTTGCCTCAGAGTACACCATGTAAGGATACCCCCCTGGTTCAGAAACACCAAAGTAGCTCATTTTATTATATTCTATTCTCACGGTGCGTTCTGAAGCTAAACAGATTACAAACTACCTCAGCCCAACTAGTCATTTATTTTCAACCCCACTCATCTTGGTTTCCTGTAAACAAAGCGTACATGGGCCAAGGTCTCATCATCTCTAACGGAATTAACCAGAAGAGATCAGCACGCACCCCTGGAGACAGAGGCACTGAGAGGGAGATGGACGGGCTTTTGGAAAAACAATAACTATGAAAATCATCACATTATCATTCTGGAAGGACCCTTCCCAGCAGGAAACCAGAGGGGCTGTGGAACAGGTTGGAGACAGAGGAAAGTTGAGCTCCAGAGCCAGACATGCAGTATAGAGAGAGCCAGGCAGCCAGGCCCTGCTTTAGCCATTACCTAGCGCCTCGATAGGAGGAGACGGGGGAGGGGATGGGAGACAGGGAGAGATGGGGGAGGTTGAAGGTTGGAGACTTATGGTATGTGCAGTGAATTGTGGTTTTAACCTTTTACTGCAGTGGGCTAAATCAGGGTCACACAGAGTGATTCTTGGTAGTCTTAAACAAATCTACTTTGAAACAAAAGTATACACCTCATACACATGGATTCGGGCTTAAAAAAAGAAGACACCTGTACCATGTCAGATATAGAGATGAAATGTATTACATTTTGAGTTTGCATCCCAATATTACACTTTATATACACATCACAGAAGACTGAAATATAACAAAACTGTTTGACATAGAAACACCAGATTTTCGTCGTTAAAAAAAATATTAATAGCATTCCCCATGAGGCCAAAGAGGGTGCGCTTTTGGTCATTGACTGCAGGAAAGGGCTATAGCAAGAATGAAAACACAGAGGTAGACTCGGATGACATGACAATCACCTGCTCGTGAAAAGAAAGTAAGCGTCTGTCTGTCAGCTGAATTTACATTTCAATTTTAGTGCATTTCAGCTGAGACAGGGAGGACATGACATGCTTATGACAGGCTATAACCTGCCATGCTGATGAAATACAACAGGTCAGCTATAGTACCACTGTATATCAGGCTGACAATGCATCAAAAGCAAGTAAACCACTAAGACCTACCCTGTAACTGCATATGTCTACTTTCGGTCTCTGTGAGGCCCTGTTAGAGGCTAGAGGCCTTTTCCTTTTCAACACACAAGGACAACAACTAGACAGAATACCCCGGAGGCTAGACCTAGTTCTTAGAGTATTAATTCACAGGAAGGTCTCCATTTCAAGAGAAAAATACATGGGGGGGGGGGCGTAAGTGAAAGACTTGGGGAGAAAGAGGGAGGGAGGGAGGGAGGGAGAGGGTTTAAGAGAAAGACATGAGGGAGAAAGAGAGGGAGGAAGGGAGAGGGGATTAAGAGAAAGACATGAGGGAGAGAGAAAGAGTGAGGAAGCGAGAAGGGAGGCTCAAGGTTTTTTTTTGGAAATGTGACCTTCCCTCCCTCTCCTTGTCTGAGATCTCGTATCTCACTGTCAGGAAATACCTGTCCAGGACAAGATAGGCTGACAGGACTCTGACACAGAGGTACCATTGTTCCTCCTGTGAGGGCCATCGAGGGCAACGTGAAAGGGGGGAAGTCACAGCCCACGACACAGGACCAAACAGTACCCTACTGGCCAAATCTGAGCCAGAGAAGAAGGAGTCGCACTCAACACCCACACTGTACATTAAATGGCTGTGACTCATTCAGTCATTGAGGACAGTAAAAGAACAAGTTTAAAATCCCAAGTGGCTGGTAAGGGCTATTGTGTGGACTGAGGAGAAGTCAGCAGCCAAAAGGGATCTATAAAGAAAGATCGGAGATCCTCAAGCAGCACAGGAGTCATTTGTAATCGCACAGAACCTTGATCAGTGCTACTGTATTCTCAACGAGCATAAACACAGTCAGTCCTGATCACACACTCTCCTTTTCACTGTGGCACACTGGCTCTTCAGATGAGGGTGTAATGACTGTTTATGCTAACCACATGGTTTAGACTTAGGGAGCGCTGAGGATGCTGCCAGAGGATATGGGTTTGGATGTCAAAGACCACTGCACCGCATACCCCGCTGTGTGTCTGAGTAGCTAGCTAGTCATCCTATGGATACTTTGGTTCATACAAACGACAAATCACTGTCAAGGTGGTGGATTTGTTTTAGCAGCCATTAATGAGACTCTGTTTCTCTACAGAGGTCCTTGGAAACTATATTTGGGCGTCAAATAATGTTTAATTCTGTTATTTGACATCAGTTTTTGTTCTTTTAATTCTGGTCATTCTGATAAACCACAGAGACTTTCTTAGCCTGCTCATTTGTTAAGATAGATTCTGTCAGGGCTTGGCAGTGGAGGCCAGGGTGTGACTGTATTGAGGGTGGGACCATTAGTCTATCTGGCTATGTTTGTGAGAGGTCATTGCACACACACACACATGGCAACATGATATGGGCGAGTTTCACATCCACTACACACACACACACACACACACACACACACACACACACACACACACACACACACACACACACACACACACACACACACACACTAATGATGCAGGGGTCATGAAATATTGTGTGGATGAAGGGCGGATGGGTGGCGGGCGGGCGATAAAGAGAAAACAATACCTCATAAAAATACATAAATGCATTTTGGTTTTTCTTTCATTATTTTAGGCATTAGTGCACAAGCCTAAGCTTGAGGGCCAAATAGCCTACATGCCAATCGCTAAGTTAATGTCCACGGAGGCAAAAAGGACCATGTTGGAGTTTCATTCAATAGGAGTTGAAAATAAAGAGTTAGGCTTGGATGCATAGTAGGCCACAGTTCCCTTGACGTGCCACAGGCCTAATTGTAGTCCACATCTTGTGACTGTCAAATTTGTATAGCACCTCACAATCATCACACATAATATAGCCGCCACTGCTATCATCCTCTTTTACCACAATCTTTCCCAAATATTACTTTTCTGGCCCTCCCTTCTCTTTATTTTCAACTCACCATGTCGCATCTTTTCTATTATTGAATTAAACTATAGATATATCTATTTATATTTGAGATTCTTCAAATCGCCACCCTTTGCCTTGATGACAGCTTTGCACACTCTTGGCCTTCTCTCAACCAGCTACATGAGCTACATGAGGAATGCATTGCAATTAACACGTGTGCTGATTCAGAGGAGTTGGGTTAAATGCGGAAGACACATTTCAGTTGAATACATTCAGCTGGACAACTGACTAGGTATCCCCCTTTCCCTTTTTAAAAGTTAATATGTGGAATTTATTTCCTTCTTAAAATGCGTTTCAGCCAGTCAGTTGTGTTGTGACAAGGTAGGGGGGATATACAGAAGATAGCCCTATTTGGTAAAAGACCTAATCCATATTATGGCAAGAACAGCTCAAATAAGCAAAGAGAAATGACAGTCCATCATTACTTTAAGACATGGTCAGTCAATATGGAAAATTTCAAGAACTTATATTTGAGATTCTTTAAATAGCCACCCTTTGCCTTGATGACAGCTTTGCACACGCTTGGTATTCTCTCAACCAGCTTTACCTGGAATGCATTCAACAGTCTTGAAGGTGTTCCCACATATGCTGAGCACTTGTTGGCTGCTTTTCCTTCACTCTTTTAAAAAAAAAAGTTTTTATTTCACCTTTATTTAACCAGGTAGGCTAGTTGAGAACAAGTTCTCATTTGCAACTGCGATCTGGCCAAGATAAAGCATAGCAGTGTGAACAGACAACACAGAGTTACACATGGAGTAAACAATTAACAAGTCAATAACACTGTAGAAAAAAAGGGAGTCTATATACATTGTGTGCAAAAGGCATGAGGAGGTAGGCGAATAATTACAATTTTGCAGATTAACACTGGAGTGATAAATGATCAGATGGTCATGTACAGGTAGAGATATTGGTGTACAAAAGAGCAGAAAAGTAAATAAATAAAAACAGTATGGAGATGAGGTAGGTAGGTAAAAATGGGTGGGCTATTTACCGATAGACTATGTACAGCTGCAGCGAGGTCCGACTCATCCAAACCATCTCAATTTGGTTGAGGTCGGGGGATTGTGAAGGACTGGTCATCTGATGCAGCCCTCCATCTCTCTCCTTCTTGGTAAAATAGCCCTTACCCAGCCTGGAGGTGTGTTGGGTCATTGTCCTGTTGAAAAACAAATGGTAGTCCCACTGAGCCCAAACCAGATGGGATGGTGTATCGCTGCAGAATGCTGTGGTAGCCATGCTGGTTAAGTGTACCTTGAATTCTAAATAAGTCACAGACAGTGTCACCAGCAAAGGAACCCCACAGCATCACACATCCTCCATCCACACCATAACACCTCATCCTCCATGCTTTACGATGTAAAATACATATGCAGACCATCCGTACTCCCACACCCCGTCTCACAAAGACACGGTTGTTGGACCCAAAAATCTCCAGACCAAATGACAAATTTCCACTGGTCTAATGTCCATTGCTCGTGTTTCTTGGCCCAAGCAAGTCTCTTCTTCTTATTGGTGTCCTTTAGTAGTGGTTTCTTTGCAGCAATTCAACCAAGAAGGCCTGATTCACACAATTCCCGAACAGTTGACGTTGAGATGTCTCTTACTTGAACTCTGAAGCATTTATTTGGGCTGCTATTTCCGAGGCTGGTAACTCAAATGAACTTATCGTCTGCAGCAGAGGTGACGTTGGATCCTCCATTCCTGTGGCGGTCCTCATGAGAGCCAGTTTCATCATAGCTCTTGATGGTTTTTGCGACTGCACTTGAAGAAAAGTTCTTGAAATGTTCCATATTGACTGACCATGTCTTAAATTAATGATGGACTGTCGTTTCTCTTCGCTTATTTGAGCTGTTCTTGCCATAATATTGACTTGGTCTTTTACCAAATAGAGCTATCTTCTGTATACCACCCCGACCTTGTCACAACACAGTTGTTTGGCACAAACGCATAAAGAAGGATTTTACCAAGTAGGGCTATTATCTGTATACCCCCTACTTTGTCACAACACAACTGATTGGCTCAAACGCATTAAGGAAAGAAATTCCACATATTAACTTTTAACAAGGCATACCTGTTAATTGCAATGCATTCCAGGTGACTACCTCATGAAGCTGGTTGAGAGAACGCCAAGAGTGCGCAAAGCTGTCGTCAAGGCAAAGGGTGGCTATTTGAAGAATCTCAAATATAAAATACATTTTGATTTGTTTAACATTTTTTGGTTACTATACATGATTCCATATGTGTTATTTCATAGTGTAGAAAATAGTTTTAAAAAATAAAGAAAAATCCTTGAATGAGTAGGTTCTAAAACCTTTGACTGGTAGTGTACATTTATGGATTTTTAAGTTAGTGTTCTTCTCATTATTCAACCATCCCACGCCCAACCACCCTTTATCCACACAATATTTCATAACCCTAAATCTGCCCGCCCTGCAGATATAACTGTGGGGACTGCAGGTTATGACTCAATGCGCACATCTCTAACACATATACAGACAGACAGACACACACACACACCTGATTGCTCAGTGTACCCAGGGTTGGGTAGAGAGCAGAACGTTAGCATCTGGGACCTCAATTCCAGGGTGCATAGCGTAGTGTAACCCTATCCCCCTTGCTCACACAAACACACACACAAACACGTACACACACCCACTTACACACACTGGAGTGAGCAGGTCCTGAGGGCTTGGCCATCCGCCAGCCTTGTATGGGCGTCATGCTAAGCCATGTCTTTAAGGCGTAGCCATTGTTTCAGAGAGAGAGAGAGAGGGAAAGAGAGAGAAGGGAGAGAGAGAGAGAGAGAGAGAGAGAAAGAAAGAGAAAAGAAAGAAAGAAAGAAAGAAAGAGATAGAAGAGAGAAAGAAAGAAAGAGAGAAAGAAAGAGAGAAAGAAAGAAATAGATAGATCGAGAGAGAGAACACACAGCGAAAAATGAGTTGTGACCCAGGGCTTTCCTGACATCCGCCTTAGTAATCGGAGTGCCGAGAGAAAGCACTGCTGCTGTTGGAATAACAGACACAGGACATACCGTTGTTCCCGCCCATATCATCATCATCATCATGAAGCCAGCCAGCCCCCGCTATAACC
Source organism: Oncorhynchus tshawytscha (assembly GCF_018296145.1). Lineage (NCBI taxonomy): Eukaryota > Metazoa > Chordata > Actinopteri > Salmoniformes > Salmonidae > Oncorhynchus > Oncorhynchus tshawytscha. The sequence continues at coordinate 1,607,260 of NC_056448.1, read as the reverse complement.
CAGCACACACATACAGGCACACACCAACCACGGGCACGCATGCATGCATAGACAGACACAGCCCCAGCAGTATGCCGTTTTGGTGTCCTCCCTGTCTCAGTATGTTTGGCATCAAGTCTCTTTATGTTCAGCATAAGTCCTGTTATGTTGTGGACGCTCAAGTGCGTCTTTCCCTTATCTGGAAATACTCTATTGTCTGTAGGATAGTGCTTGGCTTGTTCAACCAGACAGTTGTCAAAAGTGTGAAGGTCAGTCAAGTGTCATGGGTAGATACTGTCTTTCTGTACTGTCCTGACAACATACAGTGGTGTAAGCAGTGTGCCCCTAAGCCCTGAATTTATCCTCACAACGGTCTAACATATAGGTTAGCAAGCAGGGCATTGTCAAAGCAAAGCAAAGCACTAAAACAGTCAATTATTGGATGCTGTGAATTTGACGAACACTGCCTGAGGAAAAGGAACGTTGCTGGCCGGGTTGTGATGTGTTGCAGCCTGTTTAACAGTGTAATATCATTGTTATGGCCATTGTTAAGATGGCGCCGATGAAGAAGGCTGATGTTTTACGTGTCCAATTGTGTTTTTTGTTTGTTTCTTTGCATTGTTTGTTTGTTATTTTTTGTAACTTATTTTGTACATAATGTTGCTGCATAATGTTGTCTCTTATGACCGAAAATAACTTCTGGACATCAGAACTGCGATTACTCACCACTTACTGGCAGAATCCTTTTTTTCCCTTTAACGAGTCTGACCAGCCCGACGTGAATGACATACTGCTTTCCCGGGAACAGGCCTAGATCCAAGTCATTTGCGTGAAGAGGAGGCGGAAAAAAAGGGCCCGGAAGGCGGGCTGCCTTCTGAGAATTCGTAGGTGATCCCCACTGCCTTCCATTCTGCTTGCAAACGATACATTCAAAACTGTACATCTTATGCTTCAAGGAGTCGTGGCTTAACGACGACATTATCAACATACAGCTGGCTGGTTATATGCTGTATCGGCAGGATAGAACAGCGGCGTCTGGTAAGACAAGGGGCTGTGGACTATGTATTTTTGTAAATAACAGTTGGTGCGCGATATCTAAGGAAGTCTTGAGGTTTTGCTCGCCTGAGGTAGAGTATCTCATGATAAGTTGTACAGTAGACCACACTATCTACCTAGAGAGTTTTCATCTGTATTGTTCGTAGAGGTCTACATACCACCACAGACTGAGGCTGGCACTAAGACCACACTCAATGAGCTCTATTCCACCATAAGCAATCAGGAAAGCGCTCACCCAAAGGCGGCCTCCTAGTGGCCGGGGACTTTTCAACTCTTCAACTTTACTTTAATGCAGAGAAACTTAAATCCATTTACCAAATTTCTATCAGCATGTTAAATGTGCAACCAGAGGGAAAAAACTCTGGACCACCTTTACTCCACACACAGAGACGCATACAAAGCTCTCGCTCGCCCTCCTCCAATCTGACCATAATTATATCCTCCTGATTCCTGCTTACAAGCAAAAATGTATGCAGGAAGCACCAGTGACTCGATCAATAAAAAGTGGTCAGATGAAGCAGATGCTAAGCTACAGGACTGTTTTGCTAGCACAGACTGAAATATGTTCCGGGATTCCTCTGATGACATTGAGAAGTACACCACATCAGTCATTGGTTTCATCAATAAGTGCATTGATGACATCGTCCCCACGGTGACCGTACGTACATATCCCAACCAGAAGCCATGGATTACAGGCAACATCCGCACTGAGCTAAAGGCTAGAGCTGCTGCTTTCAAGGAGCGGGACTCTAACCCGGAAGTTTTAAGAAATCCCGCTATGCCCTCTGATGAACCATCAAACAGGCAAGCGTCAAAACAGGACTTAGATCGAATCGTACTACACCAGCTCACCATTACAGACTACAAAGGGAAGCACAGCTGAGAGTTGCCCAGGGACACGAGCCTACCAGATGAACTAAACTACTTCTATGCTTGCTTCGAGCACCGGCTGTTCCGGAGAACTGTGTGATCACGCTCTTCGCAGCCTATGTGAGTAAGACCTTTCAACAGGTCAACACTCACAAGGCCGCAGGGCCAGACGAATTACCAGGATGTGTACCCCGAGCATGCGCTGACCAACTGGCAAGTGTCTTCACAGACATTTTCAACCTCTCCCTGTCTGAGTCTGTAATACCAACATGTTTCAAGCAGACCACCATAGTCCCTGTTCCCAAGAACACTAAGGTAACCTGCCTAAATGACTACTGACCTGTAGCACTCACGTCTGTAGCCATGAAGTGCTTTGAAAGGCTGGTCATGGCTCACATCAACACCATTATCCCAGAAACCCTAGACCCACTCCAATTTGCATACCGCCCCAACAGATCCACAGATGATGCAATCTATATTGCACTCCACACTGTCCTTTCCCACCTGGACAAAAGGAATACCTATGTGACAATGCTATTCATTGACTAACGCTCAGCGTTCAACACCATAGTGCCCTCAAATCTCATCAATAAGCTAAGTACCCTGGGACTAAACACCTCCCTTTGCAACTGGATCCTGGACTTCCTGACGGGCCGCCCCTAAGTGGTAAGGGTAGGTAACAACACATCCGCCACGATGATCCTCAACTCAGGGGCCCCTCAGGGGTGCGTGCTCAGTCCCCTCCTGTACTCCCTGTTCACTCATGACTGCATGGCCAGGCACGGCACAATCATTAAGTTTGCCAATGACACAACAGTGGTAGGCCTGATCACTGACAACGATGAGACAGCCTATAGGGATGAGGTCAGAGACCTGGCCATGTTGTGCCAGGACAACAATCTCTCCCTCAACGTGATCAAGACAAAGGAGATGATTGTGGACCACAGAAAAAAGAGGACCAAACTACCCCACCAATCTCATCGACGGGGCTGCAGTGGAGCAGGTTGAGAGCTTCAAGTTCCTTGGTGTCCACATCACCTACAAACTAGCATGGTCCAACAAGCACACCAAGACAACCGTGAAGGGCAGGGCACAACAAAACCTATCCCCCCTCAGGAGACTGAAAATATTTGGCATGGGTCCTCAGATCCTCAAAAGGTTCTACAGCTACACCATCGAGACCATCCTGACTGGTTGCATCACTGCCTGGTATGGCAACTACTCAGCCTCCAACCGCAAGGCACTACAGAGGGTAGTGCGTAGGGCCCAGTACATCACTGGGGCAAAGGTTCCTGCCATCCAGGACCTCTATACCAGGCGGTGTTAGAGGAAGGCCCTAAAAATGGTCAAAGACTCCAGCCACCCTAGTTATAGACTGTTCTCTCTGCTACCACACGGCAAACAGTACCGGAGCGCCAAGCCTAGGTCCAAGAGACTTCTAAACAGCTTCTACCCCCAAGAGCCATTTAAACTGGATTGTTAGTTAGGGGCTCGTAAGTAAGCATTTCACTGTAAGGTCTACTACACCTGTTGTATTCGGTGCATGTGACTAATACCATTTGATTTGATTTGATTATGGTGCATGTATGTTACATAATACTGGACAGTAATATGTAGTATTTTGAAACACACTATACCACCTTGCTTTGTTCTGTTTGTACTTATATGGGTCCATCCATACGGTATGGTGATACATAGCTAATAATAACCAGGCCTTTTCGTGACTGAAAAACCCTGGTGATGAGCCATGCGCGATGCTGCTAGCAGAAACACATGGAAGGATTGGAGGCTTACAGTCATACAGATGAGTCTGTCTCCCAAGACAGTAACCACACACTTTCACTCTAAACACACTCCCCTACTCCAGGCCCTGCAGCCGTGGTGGTCCCAGGGAACTGTCCTCACTCCTGACACCATCTCATAAGTCTAAATAATGCCCACACAGACCCAAATGTCTCGTTTGTGCACGAGCGCGCACACACAGACATGTAGGCATCCGCACAGACACACATACACACACTGTTTTCACACACACACACATTTTCTCTCACTTTCGATTCACAGCCAAAGATAAACACTAGGAAAATCAGCATTTTTTGCAACCAGAGGGGTTAAAAACTCTCAAGTTCAAACTTCTTCTCCCTGGCCCAGCCTGTTCTCCCCTGGGCTGTTCCAATCTCTCTCTGGAGCTGACTGTGTTTGATGATCAGAGGGAACATCTTCAGGGGTGGTCCGACTCAGGGAGGGGTCTCTTTCTCTCTCTACCTCCCTTGCTGTTTCTCCCTTCCTCTCTCTCTCTCTCCCTCTTTATCTCTGTCTTTCTCTCTCTCTTTCTCTCCTTCTCCCTCTCTGTCTCTCCCTCTGCACTTTGGAAGCAGGAGGCAAGCAGCAGTCAGGGGAGGCAACGATGGGTATTTTCTGACCTGTATATGACCTTCAGAAAGCACAGACACATGCTCTCGCTCCTTGTATTGCATGTGATGTGATTACAAAGAACTTGCTTGAAAATGAGATGGTATTTTTGTCCCGTCAATGTAATTTTTAAACGTAACATAGATGTAGCTAGCAGCAGACGGATTCAGTATGTTGGAAATCTGAAGGTACTGTTGTCTCCTTCAATGTATGATTCAAATCTGATACTTCCATGTAGAATAAAGAAAATGATTTTGTTCCTGTGTGCTTAACAACAGTGCCTATTAACTAGGCACTGCCCACAGCGGTTCATAGATTTTTCTCAGCAGAACAGATGACACATTTGCATGCCTCCCAAATGGCACCTTAGTCTGTATAAAGTGCACTACTTTTGACTAGGGCCTATAGGATAGTGCACCATGTAAGGAATATGGTGCCATTTGGGATGCAAAGATTCAGATGGATATCTCATGATGAAGGATCCTTCCTATCAGAGGTAGACAGGAGGAGAGAAGGGAGACCTGAGTTGTTCCGGGAGCAATTGCCGCTGCGTTGCCTAGCTACCGGCACAACTTTGGACAAAACATTTCACTACAAAATGTACTTTCAAATGTTTTTCTACTGGAGCTGGATGAATAAATACCCTATGCCCTTATAACAGCCGAGTGGACTGTAGCAAAACTTTCTCCATCCAACTTAAATTGGCTCGCAAAGCCGGGTCGGGGCACATTTGTTTCATTCCGGATTCCAGACCTTAGCTAGCTCTACTGATTTATAGGCTAGCGGTTTCCCCTGAGCAACCAAAAAGTTTCCTGATTGAGGTAACTGGAGCGTAGAGGGAACTTTATTGAAGCGCATGGCATGCTGGGACTAATTTGCGTCGCCCCATTGAGACGTCCGTATGAATTTAAGAAGCTGGGTGTCCCAAATGGCACCCTATCCCCTATATGGTGCACTACTTTTGACCAGATCCCTATGGGCCATTTTCAAAAGTAGTGCACTATATAGGGGATAGGGTGGGATTTGGTATGCAGGCAGTGAAAATCTCAAAGCTGACTATTAAGGGAGAGGTGACTACACTTAAATATAGTGTTGTGTCACTTCCTAAAGGAGGAAGTAGTTGTCCGTAGGGGAGAATGAAGTACATTTTGTGTTGAACGTTGAACCAACTGCACAGTGTGGCTTTGTATGCGTTTACTGTATTTCTGTGTCCGTTGGGCCCCGTGTAGGTCTCTATATCCAGATACATATATTATGTCTGAGTCCCAAACTGCACCCTATTCTCAACCTAGTTTACTACATTTGACCAGACCCCTATGGGCCCTGGTCAAAAGTAGTGCACTTTATAGGGAATAGGGTGCAATTTGGGTCGCATCAAACATCATTCCATGCTACAGAGGTGGACGCAGGCAGGCTGGAGGGTTAAAGAGAGAGAGATTCTGAATTTGTGTTTAGCTCTGGGCGGTCAGGGTGGTCTAGTCTGTGACGACATTTGGTTTATCTTGTGTGTTTTTTTTAAACATGACTACCTACCCCCCCTCTGCAGATCATCCTGCTCTGTTTACTGTCACTGGTGAGAGGAGAGGAGATGTGGCCAGACCAGTGCCCTCACATAGAGGGTGAAAGAGCTTTAAGTAGATACTGAGTGTACAAAACATTAGGAACGCCAGCTCTTTCCATGACATAGACTGACCAGGTGAATCTAGATGAAAGCTATGATCCCTTATTGATGCCACTTGTTAATTTCCACTTCAATCAGTGTAGATGAAGTGGAGGAGACAGGTTAAAGAAGGGTTTTTAAGACTTGAGACAATTGAGACATGGATTGTGTATTTGTGCCATTCAGAGGGTGAATGGGCAAGACAAGTGCCTTTAGACGGGGTATGGTAGTAGGTGTTAGGCGCGCTGGTTTGTGAGTCAACAACTGCAACACTACTGGGTTTTCCACGCTCAACAGTTTAGACATCCAGCCAACTCGAACACAACTGTGCAACGCATTAGAGTCAGCATGGGTCAGCATCCCTGTGCTTTCGACACCTAGTACAGTTCATGCCCTGACGAATTGGGCAAAATTAGGCATTGCAACTCAATATTAGAAAGGTGTTTATAATGTTTTGTAGAGTCTTGCCTGAACGAAAGGTGAGGGGAATGATGAAGTGTGCTTGAGTTCCATTGGTCATAGGGAATGTACAGTTTTGGAAGCGCTACAGATTACAGTGGGCTCTAAATTACTAGCAAAGGAGAAATTCATGTTACCTGATCGTAATGTTTTTTGGGGGAATAGGCTTTTCCAAGAGCAACATAGCATTTGTGACAGTTTTACAAGTGTTACATAAATGTATCTTCTAGTAGAATTGTTAAGCTAAACTGACTGCCTACCCTACTGTAGCTATTCTCAAATGACCAGCAGAGCAGAAAGCACAGCATCTCCACTGTGATTGAACAAAACACAGGCTCTGAACACAAAGCATGGTGAGCCAACCCTAATGCTGTAACGCTGTGTAACAGGAAGATGGGTTTGGGTCTCTCCATGAGAACCAACGTGTTCATCTCTCTACCAGCAGATAGCAGCGCCGACAGCCATCACTGCACTGTTTTGTTTGTGTTAAGATTTTTTTTCTGGACAGGCATAAATGAGGGGTTCGTTGTCTTCTGTGGACCCGGTAATCATTTGTGCCGGAATGTTCCCACGCAGCCAGGGCTCTAGCCACCTCCCTGCCAATCACCAGTGACAAAGCTGAGCCGTGTCTGAATGACCTATTGTCCCCCCACCGAGGGAGGGGATAGAAAGGGGGTAGCGATCGGTTTCGCTCAGTGGGCACCATAACCAGTACTACCAACACCACCACAACAGGAGTTCTGAAGGGGAGGGAGCTGGAGGTAAACAGTGCCAGAAAGAACATCATCGAGGCCATGGACTTGAGGGAGGTTCTTAAGGTTCTCAGTTCTGGTTGCAAACGGGTTGTAACGATGTCATCAAGGGGAAATGCCTTCCCCCAGTGTATAAGGCTATGTCTCTAACACATGTACTGTAGACACGGGTAGCTATTGTAGGCAGCTACATGATAGGAAAATTAGAATGGTTTCTTGTTTAGATTAAAAAAATAAAATAAATGTGATACTAACTGGTAATAGGTCTGTTGAGCTGAAAACGAAGAACACTTTAGTTCCTTCACTTGAGATACGTTCACAAAGTTTCATACATATTATCATGCTGTGCCTTTGGCTTTACATTTAAAAAAAAAATGTGGCACAGTTTGCAGATGTATTGTACACATTTGTGTACATCAGTAGTTAAACCTTGATAATAGGCAGGGAATTCCTACAGCGCTGTAGACAACACTTCACCAGCTCCTTGGAGCTGCAGTGGAAAATGATGGAGAGAAACGCCAAACATTTCCAGAGTCCTTCCATGCTCTTCCTCCACTTCCATTGTTTCATCCCCCTGGGGGTTAAACCTAAATCTGCCACTATGCTGTTTTTACTGGAAGACAAAACAACATTCAATTTAATCACCAGTCAACGTGAGCCAAGTGAGATGTAACACATATCCCCACTGCTATGGGAAAATGGAGGCAGAGCCCATCTAGATACTCTGAAATGATCGACAAAGACATGCACGGCAGCCAACTGGAAAAACACAACTTGTAACCCTTAAAGCTGTAGCCCTTCATACGGAGGTCATGCAGGGCAACAACTCCTGTGACTATGTAAACATGGGTGTAATGGGGCCAGACTTTAACAAGTCCAAGCCAGGTTCACTTCTTCACCAAAATAGAGAGATTTATCCAACAGTCTAGAATTCTGTAGTGACCATACGGTAGGTTACATACACAGCAGCAGCACTCAGCCTGGCGGCATGACTCTGACCTTACAGTATGTGAGGTTCCGCTACCAGGTCACAGATGTAAAAGGATACAAGGACACAAGGAGATAAGGTACGGTCATAGACATAGGACACATTCTGCCACTTCTGTAGCTTGTCAGGAGCAAATACTAAAACGTCTGACTTTCAGTGAATCTTAATCAAAAGAATCCTCTCACAAATGCTTTCAACAATGGCGCTAAAGAGTCCTAATCAGTCTCTAGCCGACGACTCAAACTATCTACAGACGTAAATCTGAGGCTGTGTCCCCTTTTCTCTTCCATCCCTCTGTCCCTCCCTCTATATGTTTACAGCAGGCGGTATGTCAGACACTGGCCCGTTTCAATTGTTTATTCTTAGACACGAGCCCACCTCCGAGTACTAACACTAAAACCCCAAACCCTCTGTGTCTTTGTGGTTGAAACAACAGGACCACCTCATGCTAATGATAAAACATACAGGGCGATATAAAGTGCATTCGGAAAGTATTCAGACACCTGACTTTTTCCACATTTTCTTACGTTACAGCGTTATTCTAAAATGGATCAAATCAAATCAAAACGCATCGATCTACGCACAATACCCATAATGACAAAGCAAAAACAGGTTTTTAGAAATACCTTATTTACATAAATATTCAGAGCCTTTGCCATGAGACCTATATCTCAGAGCCTTTGCTGTTACAGACTTATATCCATCCTGACCTGCCTTTCTAAAGTCTAGGAGAAGCCAAGTGAACAAACAGACCACCGACCATTTCGAATCCCACCGTACCTTCTCCGTTAGGCAATCTGGTTTCCGAGCTGGTCACATGTGCACCTCAGCCACGCTCAAGGTCCTAAATTATATCATAACCGCCATCGATAAAAGACAGTACTGTGCAGCCGTCTTCGTTGACCTGGCCAAGGCTTTCGACTCTGTCAATCACTGTATTCTTATTGGCAGACTCAACAGCCTTGGTTTCTCTAATGACTGCCTCGCCTGGTTCACTAACTACTTCTCAGATAGAGTTCAGTATGTCAAATCGTAGGGCCTGTTGTCCGGACCTCTGGCAGTCTCTATGGGGGCCCACAGTGTTCAATTCTCGGGCTGACTCTTTTCTCTGTATATATCAATGATGTCTCTCTTGCTGCGGGTGTCTCTTTGATCCACTTCTACGCAGACGACACCATTCTGTATACATCTGGCCCTTCTTTGGACACTGTGTTAACAAATCTCAAAACGAGCTTCAACACCATACAACACTCCATCTGTGGCCTCCAACTGCTCTGAAATGCTAATCAAACTAAATGTATGCTCTCCAACCGATCGCTGCCCGCACCCACCTGCCCGACTAGCATCACTACTCTGGACCGTTCTGACCTAGAATATGTGGATAACTATAAATACCTAGGTGTCAGGCTAGACTGTAAACCCTTCCAGACTCGCATTAAGCATCTCCAATCCAAAGCTCAATCTAGAATTGGCTTCCTATTTCACAAACAAAGCCTCCTTCACTCGTGCTGCCAAACATACCCTTGTAAAACTGACCATCTTACCGATCCTCGACTTTGGTGATGTCATTTACAAAATAAAACCAATTAAATGGTTTTGGCGACGAGTATGAAGTGAGGGCCAGCCAACGAGTGCGTACAGGTCGCAGTGGTGGGTAGAATATGGGGCATTGGTGACAAAACGGATGGCACTGTGATAGACTGCATCCAATTTGTTGAGTAGAGTATTGGAGGCTATTTTGTAAATGACATCACCGAAGTCGAGGGTAGGGGCAGTTGACCGGGGTAGGGGGCGCCAGGTGGAAAGCATGGCCAGCCTTAGAAAAATGCTTATTGAAATTCTCAATTATAGTGGATTTATCGGTGGTGACACTGTTTCCTAGCCTCAGTGCAGTGGGCAGCTGGGAGGAGGTGCTCTTATTCTCCATGGAATTTACAGTGACCCAGAACTTTTTTGAGTTTGTGCTACAGGATGCAAATTTCTGTTTGAAAAAATTAAATTGAATGGACATGATTTGGATAGGCACACACCTCCATAATTTCTAAATAGCAGAAGTTTAGAACCACCAAGACTCCTCCTAGAGCTGGCTGCTTGGCCAAACTGAGCACTCGGCTGAGAAGGGCCTTGGTAACAGAGGGGACCAAGAATGCGATGGTCACTCTCACAGAGCTCCAGAGTACCTCTGTGGAGATGGGAGAACCTTCCAGAAGGAAAACCATCTCTGCAGCAATCCACCAATCATATTACGTTTCAGGTAAGTCCCAGATGCAGGCAACGTCGAAGTAACAACAGTTTATTAATCCAACAGGGGCAGGCAAAGACAGGTCAAGGGCAGGCAGAGGTCAGTAATCCAGATTGGTGAGGCAAAGATACAGGATGGCAGGCAGGCTCAGGGCAGGCAGAAAAGGTCAACACTGGGAAAACTAGAAAACAGGAACAAAACAAGAGACAGGAACAGAGGGTAAAACACTGATAGGATTGACAAAACGAACTGGCAACAGACAAACAGAGAACACAGGGATAAATACATAGGGGATAATGGGAAAGATGGGTGACACCTGGAGGGAGGTGGAGACAATTACAAAGACAGGTGAAACAGATCAGGGTGTGACAAATCAGGCCTTTATGGTAGAGTGGCCAGACAGGAGCCACTCCTCAATAAAAGGCACATGACTACCCACTTAAATTTGCCAAAAGGCACCTAAATGACTCTCAGACCATGAGAAACAAGATTCTCTGGTCTGATGAAACCAACATTGAACTCTTTGGCCTGAATGCCAAGTTTCACGTCTGGAGGAATCCTGGCACTATCCCTACGGTGAAGCATGGTGGTGGCAGCATCATGCTGTGGGATGTTTTTCAGCAGCAGGGACTTGGTGACTAGTCGGGATTGAGGGAAAGATTAACAGAGCAAACTACAGAGAGATCCCTGATGAAAACCTGCTCCAGAGCTATCAGGACCTCAGACTGGGGCGAAGGTTCATCTCTCCAACAGGACAACGACCCTAAGCATCCAGCCAAGCAGGAGTGGTGTCGGGACAAGTCTGTGAATTTCTTTGAGTGGCCTAGCCAGAGCCCAGACTTGAACCAGATCTAACATCTCTTATGAGACCTGAAAATAGCAGTGCAGCAACGCTCCCCATCCAACCTGACAGAGCTTGAGAGGATCTGCAGAGAAAAATGGGAGAAACTCCCCAAATACAGGCGTGCCAAGCTTGCAGCGTCATACCCAGGAAGACTCTAGGCTGTAATCTCTGCCAAAATTGCTTCAACAAAGTACTGAGTAAAGGGTCTGAATACTTATTTGAATGTAATATTTCATTAAAAAAATAAATCTTTAATACATTTGCAAAATATGTAGAAAAACCTGCTTTTGCTTTGACATTATGGGGTCTAGATTGATGAGGGGGAAAAAAGTAATTCAATCAATTTTAGAATAAGGCTGTAACGTAACAAAATGTGGGTGAAAAAATCAAGAGGTCTGAATACTTTCTGAAGGCACCGTACATCAAGAGAGCATATGGCAAAATTATGCTAACAGTAACCTCTCGATCTATATGGATGATAACGGTTATCTAAAAGAAACTACAACAGTTTATACTACAGGGTGTGATTTGTGAGACCATTGACATCCCACTTTGTCCGCAGCTCTCTGAGTCAACACACACATACAGTAGCGAGAGGAAAATAAACAGGCTGGGCTGTGCTGTTCTCCACAAAATCTAAATATTGACTCTGCAACCTGTAATCATACACAGTCTGGACAGAATAGCAATAAACATGTGTGTGTGTGTGTGTGTGTGTGTGTATGTGTGTGTGTGTGTGCATGCGTGCGTGTGCGTGTGCGTGTGCGTGCGCGTGCCATACAATTAAGATTGATTTAATTGCTATTATTATTAAAGCACCATGGCTTCTTTATCTGTGACTATTTGAAGTCAAGTTTAAATATTTCTTCTTTCCTTTAGTCTTTCGACACAAAGGGTTTCTACAGATGGGTATTGTGAGCTTAAGGCCTGCTACACACACAGGCATCTGCTGTTAATTCTCATCCTTTTCATTTCATATGAATCACATACCAACATCTGACATCAAGGGACTTTTATCAATGGCCAGGAATAAAATGAAGGGAGCAATAAAAAATCCAATAGGTTCTCAGAGGAGCATTTATCCCGAAATGCCAAGTTTCCACTGAACTGAACTCGTACATGACATCATAATAACAGCCATTAATCATCGCAATTACATGTGCATGCATGTGTGGCTCTGTGTGTGTGTGTGTGTGTGTGTCTAAGTACGTCTGTGAAACTGGTCCGTGAAAAACACACACTCACACACCGGAAATTTGCACTAATGCTCCCAAGCCCTGCAGTCTCATATCAGGCTGTGAATCCAGATGATTTTGGGGCTGAAATGGACCTCTCTGCTCTGTTCGTCCTAAGTTGTTCCCCTCCCTACAGTTTAGACATAGGAGCATTGTCTTTCAAAGCCCTGTTGTTCTGTGGACTATAATGATAGCTTGCCCAAATACACTGCCATTGAATGAGACTGTTGAGCTAGCATTGGATTTTTTCTTTCTGGGTGAGTCTTTATGGCCCATTAGCGCCGTGGCGATGCTAAAACACTTCTGGCTCCGCTACACAGAGTCTGTATGAAATGTGTGTGTCTGGGCTATGTGTGTGTAAGGGTGTGTAAGGGTGTAAGGGTGTGTATGGGTGTGCTCCCGGTGCCAGAGGCAATCAGGGGAGTGCAGAGAGCACCGCACCTGGCAGAGGACCTGAGTGTCAGCGGAGAGAGAGGGGAGAGAGAGAGAAAGGGGGAAAACCTTTGACTCAGGGGAGAATAGATGAACAGACAGACAGACTCCTCTTTCACTTGACTGCATAACCTCTCAGTCCAAACAGAAGGATGTTCCATCGAAGTACTGATCCTTGGACAAACCCAAAACAAACATATCGGACACTAAAATAAATTAAGCTACCACTAATAGCAAGGCCATTCAAGGGGATCTTTGCTTTCATATTGAGAACTTTAAAACACAGAAGGAAACAAAGTAGCCAAGAGTTCGTGTAAGTAGTGTGTTAGCTGTACATCAAAAGAGCAGGTAGCTTTTGGCTGCCTATAAACTTCTACTTCTCTCTATCTCTACGTCTCTCTCTAAAGTCACTGCTG